>NC_143055.1:3603750-3920625 GCF_052426305.1 Pelodiscus sinensis | reverse complement strand
CCCTGTCTGGGCCTCCCTTTACCTCTGGAGCCCCATCCCAGCTGGCTACACTATATGCTCACTGTGCCACCTGTCACCTGGATCCAGAGTTTTTCAGCCCCTGGTACCCCAGCTGCATTTCCTTAGCTTCCAGAGCCTCCTACTTGTGCTGCTCTCCCCAGATTCCTTCTGTCTCCTGTCTCATTTGCTAGGAACTCTCTAGAACCTTCTGGCAGAAGCCGCACGACGGGGTTCAGCGTGTAGGAGTCACTCTTAAAATGTCAAAACATTTGTATAACCAGAGAGAGGTTATACAAGCATCCAGAACTCGCATACCTCCTCCACCCCCATCATAGGAAAGTCCTTGGTCTGAGAAGCTTCCGGAAGTCTCCCTGGAGTACATTGGCATAAGTGTTACCTTGGAGCACTTTGCCAAACGCATGTTCAGTCAAGGTTTCAAGCACCTTTTGCTTATCTGTCTTTCCTCACCCTTTTAAGATTGGGGTGTCCTTCTCCCCTTTTCTTCAAGCTTGTTAGCCTATACATACCTTAGTTATCATGACACTTCTGTGGTTGGACGCCTACTGAG
The DNA here is from genome assembly GCF_052426305.1 of Pelodiscus sinensis. Lineage (NCBI taxonomy): Eukaryota > Metazoa > Chordata > Testudines > Trionychidae > Pelodiscus > Pelodiscus sinensis. The sequence continues at coordinate 3,920,057 of NC_143055.1, read as the reverse complement.
GTCCTTAGTTTCAAATATCCAGGACTGGTATAAACCCATGAGCAGTTTAGCAACCCTTGTTTATAACGCCACTTCAGCTTGTCTCGTCTTATGATACTGGGTCACTTGTGGTGAGTTGCTTATGTCAAGTTGCTAGGCCTTAGTTTGGCGACGCAACTGTCTTACATGGGTTGAGACCTCTCAGCTTTAGCACTAGTGCCTTCATCCACGCCTATTCCTTATCCAGGGGGCTGGAAGGCTGTGTCTAGACTGGCAAGTTTCTCCGCAAAATCATCTGCTTTTGCGGAAAAACTTGCCAGCTGTCTACACTGGCCGCTTGAATTTCCGCAAGAACACTGACGATCTCATGTAAGATCGTCAGTGCTTTTCCGGAAATACGATGCTGCTCCCGTTCGGGCAAAAGACTTTTTCTGAAAGACTTTTGCGCAAAAGGGCCAATGTAGACAGCACAGTACTGTTTTCCGCAAAAAAGCCCAGATAGAAAAAATGGCGATCGGGGCTTTTTTGCGGAAAAGCGCGTCTAGATTGACACGGACGCTTTTCCGCAAAAAGTGCTTTTGCGGAAAAGCATCTTGCCAATCTAGACGTGCTTTTCCAAAAATGCTTTTAACGGAAAACTTTTCTGTTAAAAGCATTTTCGGAAAATCATGCCAGTGTAGTTTGTCATTGGTGAGAGCCATTAAACCAGACCGGAAACCCTGCACCTAATGAAAATATCGTCAAACGAGGTGGTGCAGCAGCACCTAAGTAGGCCCAGCACCTATGACCTTCTCCACCCAGGACCCTACAGTGATAGCAGAAGGGCTGGCTACACCCAGATGCCTTGAATAGGCAATACCTCTCCACTTGCAGCCCACTAAGTCTGCCTTGTGAAACAAGGACAACTTTTTATTAAAAGGGAAAGGCTAATGCACCAGCCATGAATCAACTGTATGGGATTGGTCAGTAAACTCCCCAGCCCACAGCATCTCTAGCAGCGTCCCCAGCTGCTGCTAGGATGGTCCAATGAACAGATATCCCACTAACACCCCCCTCCCGTTTCCTCCACCCCACCCAACTCACACCACATCCCTCCACCCCACCCAACTCACAGTTGGTTGATCATCACAATTGGTCAATCCAAGCGGGGTCACCTCCAGCGCTGCTTGACTTATGTGAAGAGATGCTTTGCTGTCCAGTTGTCTTCTGGCCTTTCAACCATTTCCTCTCATTTTGCACATCCAGTACAATCATGCAATGCTGTTGCTAAAACACCCAGCTCTCAATGTCTAAGACTAGTACCTTACCAAAACACCCTAGCTTCTTAAACCCAGCCAATAACCCCAAGTAAAAGCCCCCATCCCTTCCCTCTCACTTTGCTTTCTGGCTTGCTCCGTAGTGCTTTGCAAAGTCAAGTACACTGAGGGTGACCTGTTACTCAGGGCTTATTAAATACTGTCCTGCTTACCTATTACCCCCTCAGTAAGGATCATGACATTTCATTACCCCATCACCCAAGACTTCCATAAATGGTCACCCAAAAGACCCAAAAAGGATCACTCTGCTGCAGGGGGTGTTGCCTATGCAAATGAGGCCTGCTCATGGGCTCCCTCAGTCAATGGGACAGAAGGCGCCTTCTCTCTAGAGCCTGGCTTGCAATTATTCTCCTGCTCCAAGAAGCCTGCTTGTGTATCATGTCGGCAAAGTAGTAGAAGGGCAGTAGGAGCTAGAACGTATGGTTTGGCTATTGCATTGTAATAGAAGGCTCAAACTCTCCTCCATTGCTTATCACCGCCTGAGCCACCAGCTCGCCATACTCAGCCGCCCTGTCCTGTGGAGAACTTTGCAACCAACACAGCCCGCTCTGCAGGCATCCCTAAGTGACAGAACTCCCTGGGTGGGGTGTTTACTGGGTCAGCTACTACCTTTAGCACCTGAAGTTCCCAGGGCTCATTTAGCCTGGGCCCTAGGCTTTTTGCACTGGAGGTCATGAGTTCGAAACCTGACGAGGAACAAAGATGGCCGCTAGGGCAAGAGAGTACTGCATTTATAACTGTCAGACCCAGTGTCTGCCCGGAGGCTGGAGGTAAGGAAAGATGACATCTGGCCCATGTGAGAAGGAACTCGGAGCCCCGCTTTGCCAGCTCAAAGGTCAGGGGGTCCTTAAAGCTAAATTATCAGGCATTCTGCAATCATCTTGTCTTGTCCTCTGTTCCCCACTAGCTCCTCTGAGCTACGCCACAGCACCCCGGCCGGGAGAATCCCTCGGGATTCGGAAAGGGGCACTCTTCTTACAGCCTCGGTGCCCAGGGGCAGAGCCAGGCCCTTTTACGCTGCTTGAGGTGTTGTCTTCCAGGGGGGAACATGAATCTGAAGGTCTGAGCTGTAGCGGCCATGAGAAAGCTCGTGGCCCTTGCCCCCTGGATGTGAGGCGGTAATTGGAATATCTGGCACTTTGTAAACATAAACATGGCCTTGCTGTCCTCTGTGAGAGAGATGAGTACCCTCGTCTTCCTTTTGCTGAGGGGGAAACTGAGGCACGATGTGGCAGCAGAAGGAGCATTTGTCTGCTCTCACTGTTGAGTGCATATGAAAATAAGAATAGCCAGATTGTGTCAGACCAAAGGTCCATCTAGCCCAGTGTCCTGTCTGCCCACAGTGGCCAATACCAGATGCCCCAGAGGGAGGGGCACAACAGGTAATCCTCACGTCATCCCTCCCCTGTCACCCATTTCCAGACAAATAGAGGCTAGGGACACCATTCTGGCTAATAGCCATTGATAGACCTAACCTCCATGAATTTATCTAGCTTTTTTTTGAACCCTGTTAAAGTCCTGGCCTTCACAACATCCTTTGGCAAGGAGTTCCACAGGTTGACTATGCGCTGAGTGAAGAAAAACTTCTTTTTGTTTGTTTTCAACTTGCTACCTATTCATTTCATTGGATGACCCCTCATTCTTATGTTATGGGAACAAGTAAATAATTTTTCCTTAGTCACTTTCTCCACACCGGTCACGATTTTACATAGTACCTTCTTGGTCCAGAGAACAGAAGAGAATAGAGGGAGAACAGAATACTTCCTCCCTGCTGTCTCCAGCATCTGGCTGTTAATCAATTGCTGTGCTCTGCACCAGAGGTAGCTGCATCTCACGGTGGGAGTGAAATCCCTTGTCCTGAAGAGCTTTCAACCTGTTATCCAGACCAGCCCATCCTGTGCTTGCTGTTTCTAGCACTGGGCAAGCATGATCCTCCGGAGAACTGTCATTTTTTCCCGTTCACATCCTCTCTCGCTGGGATTTCCAGAGCGCGATGGCTCTGGCTGTGGAAAATGTTGCGTTGAGGAGATGAGTTGTTTAGGCAGAACATTTCTGCCTCTTCCTGAGTCACTAGCAATTTCCTTGCGCTCCCCACGGTACGGCCCTGATGGGCCGCAGCCACTCAACCGAAGCAAAACAGAATCGTTTCCCAGCCTCTGTCAGAGAAGGAGCAATTCCCCCTGGAGCCTGCTTGGGTTGATGCGCTCAGAAACCAGCGCCAAGGAGAGCGTCTCTCTCCCAGAAGGGGCTCGGCCCGGGTTGGGAATCCTCCTTGGAAAATCTCTCTCCGGCTGAGTGCTGAGGCCGCTCTGCAGACCTACAGCTGTGCGGAGGGCCGTGGAAACAGACGGCGTGTGCTGTCAGAAGTGGCTCTGTCCCGCAGCCGCAAGGTGCAGGGGAAATGCTCCCCCTGCAGTGGGTGGATAGGCCACGGACAATGCTTGGGAAGCCAGGGGTTTTACTTCAGGGTGTCACTCAGTGGATGGGACACAGGTGGGGGAGCCCGGACTCCGGGGTTCCGTTCCTGCCTCAGAATGACCTTGTGTGACGGCGCGTTGGGGGTCCCCCGTCTCCTGTACCCCGAAATGGCACAAAAAGACTCCACCAGCCAGTAGAATTGAGGGTGGTTTATTGCTCCTCCAGGATACAGCATAGCACAGATGTAATCTGGTTACAGGAACTGGGGCTAAGAGGCCTCAGTGCCCCCTTTGAGATGGGGGGATCCCAGCCCCCTCCCCAGTTCCTTCTTCCCTGCTTTCCAGCCAGGAACTCACTCACTCTCCTCCAGCCCTGCCCCCCAGCCAGGGCAGCATCCACCTTCCTTTGTTCCTCTCCATGGAGGTCAGCTGGCCAAACCAGTCGGGATACCCTCTTTGCATAGTGACTCATCGCTTGTCTGCTCGGTGGTGCTACAGACAGCAGCCAGAGAGTTAGCAGGTTCCCCCACCACTACGTCACACCTTGGGCAGGTCGCCCCGTGCCTCAGTTTCCCCAGTTGTACAATGGAGCTGTAATAAACCCGTGGCTGTTTAGGGGCTCACGTGGCTCACGGTAACACATTCTTGCGCAAGAAGGGGCAGTGTAGACCGCTCCTTCTGGTGCAAGAGCCTCTTCTGCAAAAATGGCAGCTCATTAGGTATGCAAATGAGGCTTGGCAATAGTCCACGCTTAGCCTCATTTTCATATTTCTCGTTCAAGAAGCCGCGAGTGTAGACATAGCCCCAGGAGCAGAAGCCTGGGGGACACGGTTGAGATGTTCTGACTCTGAACACAGCAGCCAGTCCACCAGGTGACAGGTTGGTGGGAGGGGGAAAGAGTGACCCTTCCAAGCTCCGCCCACAAAATACACTCGGCCAACATGTGTTGCCCTCATAGGCCAGCACGCACCAGAGGCGGTACCGACATTCAGAAGAGGACTGTACTGCCACTAGGCTCCCCCTCCACTGAGTGTGAACAGGTTTCTGGGTTTTACACGACTCCTGGACTGATACAGTCCCTAATCCAGGTTAAGTTGAATGTGTGGCACGTCATTCAACCCTGTGCATTGCGCTGTCCATGAGCTGTGTCCCTCCTAATTCCCCTGTTCTCTCAAGCTACGTCCACACGACGAGTTTTTCTGGAAGAGGCAATGCAAATGAAGCATGGATTAGCATTTTCTTGTGCTTCATTTGCATAATCTTTTCCGATCCGTTTTTTGCGCTAGGGCTTTTTGCGCAAAAACAAGCCGTGTGGACATTTCCTTTTTTGCACAAAATCCCCTTTTTGTGCAAGATTCTTCTACCTACGTCTACACTGCAGGCTTCTTGTGCAGGAATTGTCTTGTGCAAGAGTTCTTGTGCAAAAGATCTTGCACAAGAGCATGTCCATACCGCCATTTGCTTTTGCGTAAGACTGTTCACAGCAGTGTGGATGCTCTCTTGCACAAGAAAGCTCTGATGGCCATTTTAGCCATAAGGGTTTCTCGCACAAGACACCCCTATTGCCCGTCCACGCTGCCTTCTTGCGGACGAGGGCTTATTCCTCGTGGAGAGAGGAATAACACTTGTGCAAGAAGCCCTCCGTCCTGACGCCTTACTGTAAATTTACTTGTGCAAGAACGCGCCTGCAGTGTAGTTGTAGCCCCTAGCTTTTTGCACAAAAACCCCTAGCGCAAAAACGGATCGGAAGAGATTATGCAAATGAAGTGTGAGAAAATGCTAATCCGTGCTGCATTTGCATTGCCTCTTCCAGCAAAACTCGCAGAGTAGACGTAGTCTCAGTGACCAGTCTTCCAGGCAACACAGACCCTCTGACTCCAGATACTCCGCAATCCATAGTGGAGTCGCAGCTTCTTAATGCCACACACTTGTGGCACCAAATGAAATGTCACTCACTACGTAGTGCAGATTGGTAAATCTCCCCCTCCTTCCATCTGATGAAACAGTAGTTATGCTGACATCTACACTGCCTTCCTTGGTAGTTGAATGGGACAGTTCACACCTCTGTGAGCTATTTTGTGGCAGGGTCTCTGCAGTCGCCTTATTGCTTTGGTTACTCGCGGTTTGAGTCTTCCAAAGTTTACTTTGCTTTTGGAACAGCTGTGCGCCTGCGTTTAGTAACGATGGACGCTAAGGCCATGTCGCTGCTTCCTGGAGGATCATAAAAACATAAGAACATAAGAACGGCTGTACTGGGTCAGACCAAAGGTCCATCTAGCCCAGTATCCTGTCTGCCAACAGTGGCCAACACCAGGTGCCCCAGAGAGGGTGGACCAAAGACAATGATCAAGCGATTTGTCTCCTGCCATCCTTCTCCAAAATGATGCTCCGATGATCAATTGTCTAGAGTTTGACTTAGAGGGTCTTGTCAAGACCCAATATATCAAATGCTGAGGGTGCCCCTGTTGGCGCCTGTCATGGCTCCTTTCCCACTCTGGCACAATAAATGCAGAAGTGGGGGCCAGAAAAAGTACCCCAAAATCTTATCTACCAGGTTTTGGTATAAAACTTCCCTCCAAAATCTTAACAACTTAGATTTTGGGGATAAAATCCCACTGCTACCACCCAAGTACTGATAAGAAAATCAGGGGAGAGATCAGTTGGGAAATCTCACCCCTAAAGTACAAACCAGGACACAAAAATGAACCAATGCCAGGTTAAGAAAAGTAAAGAGAAAGAACTTTTATTATCAGTACAATATTCCTGTTGCAAGCATAATGACTAGATTGAAAAGTAACAACGGATATGTCTACACTACCACCCTAATTCGAACTAGGGTGGTAATGTAGGCAACCGGAGTTGCAAATAAAGCCCGGGATTTGAATTTCCTGGGCTTCATTTGCATGTTGCCAGGTGCTGCCATTTTTAAATGTCCGCTAGTTCAGACTCCGTGCCCGCGGCTACACGCGGCACGAACTAGATAGTTCGGACTAGGCTTCCTATTCCGAACTACCTGTACTCCTCATGGAACGAGGTGTACAGTTAGTTTGGAATAGGAAGCCTATTCCAAACTACCTAGTTCATGCCGCGTGTAGCCGCGGGCACGGAGTCCGAACTAGCGGATATTTAAAAATGGCGGCGCCCGGCAACATGCAAATGAAGCCCGGGAAATTCAAATCCTGGGCTTCATTTGCAACTCCGGTTGCCTATATTACCACCCTAGTTCGAACTAGGGTGGTATTGTAGACATACCCAAAGTAATATATGCATGGAGGGGAAATCCACCATGGGCCAGGAGCTTAGATACAAATGAAAGGAAAACCCATTTTAAATGCACAGACATCAGATCCCATTTCCCAAACCATAAAACAATAAAACCTAACGGATTTATCTAAACTTTACCCTACTTACAGATAGTGAAGAGTCTGTTCTTCGAGGGAGATATTCTGTCTGTCCCCCTCAGTAGATGGAGAGAAACTGCCCAGGACAAAGGAGGGAAAAACCCAAAATTCCTTTGTCCCAGTTTGAAATTCCTATCTACATTCCTATTGGCTGAATCTAGCTGACTTAGGTAAGGTTAACCCCTTAGTTCCCAGGCTGCTGGCTAAGCCTCATGATCATGACAATGCCGGTACACCTCGATTCACGAGGAGTAAGGGAAGTCGACGGGAGGGTTTCTCCCATAGACCTTCCACTGTGGTATTTCCATAGCTGGAGTTGTGAACCTTAAGCTGACCTCCACAGAGTAGACCTGGTCTTAAGACACCAGCACACAAGACTGCAACTATGGCATATCGGTGTGTCCTTGCTGTTTCTGAACCCTGAAGCTCATTTTAATATTGTTATTGAATCACAGAATCATAGGACTGGACCTTGAAAGGTCACCTGGGTATATCTAGACTACAGGGTTTTGTCGACAAAAGTGGACTTTTGTCTACAGAACTATACCTGCATCTACACTACCACCGAGTTCTGTCGACATGACCTCGACAGACCTCGGCAGTTTTGTCGACGGCGGTAAGCCTCGTTCTATGAGGAATAACGCCTTTTGTCAACAGAGTTCTGTGGACAGAAGGCGTTATTGCATCTATACTGTCCTTTGCATCTACACTTTCATGTCGATAAAGCAGCTTGCTTTGTCGACAGAACTGGATGTCGTCTAGACGCTCTTTGTTGACAGAAACTTTGTCGACAGTATCTGTCGACCAAACTTCTGTCGACAAAAGCCTGTAGTCTAGATATCCCCAGAGTTTCATCCCCTTTGCCTTTGGAATCTATTCCACAGCCTAGTAGACCCGACTAATGGGGAATGTTCCTTTGTTTCAGTTCGGCCTACAGTTTCCTTCCTTAATTTTACCTCCTTCCTCCTAACTCTGCCCCTTTGGCCCAATTCATCTCTCGTGCCGGTGAGACGCCTTCAAATTCATGTGGACAATTAGCATATCCTCCCCCCCTCCCCATCGCTCCTAACATCCTCGCAGATCTCCGCAATCAAAGCCCAACCCAGCAGAATTGTCCTGCCTCACTCCAGCCTCCTTCGAAACCCGAGTCCTCCATAAACACAGAACAAACGAGGTAATTAGGAAAAATGTAAACAGGACAGAGGAGGCCTTGTTTCCCATTGGGAGCGAGGCTTTGTGAAATGAGCGAGAGTTTAGATTTACACGGCATAGAGGCATAGATACCTCAGACCCTGTGTAAACCTAAACTCCTTTTCTAATTGCATTAGCAAATAACCTCGTCTGTCAGACGTCGAAGCCCGCCACGGCTCTGCTCCTGGGAAGCATCAAGCCGCACTGGATGATAACGACTGGAGTCCAAAGCTGCCCCCATCTGCTGCACCATGGATGAGCTTTGTAATGTAAACTGCACCAATGTGGGAGGCGAGGCAGGAAGCCCTTTGCCATCAGAAGTTAACACGTTGCATGCAGTGAGTTTACTTCTTGAGACGTAGCACCAAAGATGTGGGATAGAAATATAGACTCATAGGACTGAAAGGGAACTTGAGAGGTCATCAAATCCAGTCCCCTGCCCTTACAGCAGGACCAAGCACCATCTAGACCATCCCTGACAGGTGTCTGTCCAACCTGCTCTGAAATATCTTCAGAGATGGAGATTCCACAACCTCTCTAGGCAATTTATTCCAGTACTTAACCATCCTTATAGGAAGTTTTTCCTAATGTCCGACCTAAACCTCCCTTGCAGTACTTTAACCACACATTGCTTCTTGTCCTATCCTCAGAGATGATAGAGAACATTTTGTATTCTTTGTCCTTGTAACAATGGTTATTATATATGAAAATAGTTATGTTCACTCTTAGTCTTCTCTTCTCCATAATAAACCCATTTTTTCCCAGACTTCCCTCATAGCTCATGTTTTCTAGACCTCCAATCATTTCTGTTGCTTTTCTCTGGACTTTCTCCCATTTGTCCACATGTTGCCTGAAATGTGTGTGCCCCGAGAGACTAAAATAATAGTGACCCTTTTCCTGACAGCAGCATCCAATGCCTAACAAAATCGCCCCTTCACTGAGAGGTTGCAAAAATCTGGGGGCTTGCAGATCGACTTTCCAGTAAAGAAGACATGATTATGAATTGTATGAAGTCTGATTATGTTCAAAGTGTAATTTGTTTTATTTACACATACTCATCAGTCCTGGAACAGAGGTGGTCCAAAACAGCACCTAAGCACGCCACTCTTCCAGGAATACCTGCCCATGCACCAGTGCCTAGTTTGCAGAAACCTTTCTCTGAAGCATAGGGCACTGGTCCCTTGCTGCTTTGTACTCCAGTAAATGGTGAGTTCTCTGTAACTTAAGTATTTAAAACCATGAAGGGGATCCTCAAGGAATCCATTTTGAAGCACTTGGAAGAGGGGAAAGTGATCAGGAATAGTCAACATGTATTCACAAAGGGCAAGTCGTGCCTGACCAACCTGATTAGCTTCTGTGATGAGGTAACCAGCTCTCTGGATATGGGAAAGTCAGTGGATGTGATAGACCTTGACTTTAGCAAAGCTTTTGATACGGTCTCCCACAATATTCTTGCCAGCAAGTTAAGGGAGTATGGATTGGATAAATGGATGGTAAAATGGATAGAAAGCTGGCTAGATTGTCGGGCCAAACGGGCAGTGATCAACGGCTCGATGTCAGGTTGGCGGTCGGTTTCTAGCGGAGTGCCCCAAGAATCTGTTCTTGGACTGGTTTTGTTCAACATCTTTATTAATGACCTGGATAAGGGGATGGATTGCACCCTCAGCAAGTTTGCAGATGACACTAAACTAGGGGGAGAAGTAGATACGCTGGAGGGCAGGGATAGGGTCCAGAGTGATTGGGCCAAAAGAAATCTGATGAGGTTCAACAAGGACAAGTGCAGAGTCCTGCCCTTGGGACGGAAGAATCCCAAGCATAGTTACAGGCTGGGGACTGACTGGCTAAGTAGTAGTTCTGCAGAAAAGGACCTGGGGGTGACAGTGGATGAGAAGCTGGAGATGAGTCAACAGGGCGCCCTTGTACCCAAGATGGCTAATGGCATATTAGGTTGCATTAGTAGGAGCATTGCCAACAGATCCAGAAAAGTGATTATTCCCCTTTATTTGTCTCTGGTGAGGCCACATCTGGAATATTGTGTCCTGTTCTGGGCCCCCCACTATAGAAAGGATGTGGACGCATTGGAGAGGGTCCAGCGGAGGGCGACCAAAATGATTCGGGGGCTGGAGCGCATGACCTATGAGAAGAGACTGAGGGATTTGGGTTTGTTTAGTCTGTGGTAGAGGAGAGTGAGTGGGGATTTGAGAGCAGCCTTCAACTTCCTGAAGGGAGGTTCCTAAGAGGCTGGAGAAAGGCTGTTCACAGTAGTGATGGATGACGGAACAAGGAGCAATGATCTCAAGTTACAGTGGGAGAGGTCTAGGTCGGATATTAGGAAAAACTATTTCACGAGGAGAAGGCCTGGATTGGGTTACGTAGGGAGGTGGTGGAGTCTCCATCCCTAGAGGTTTTTAAGTCTCGGCTTGACAAAGCCCTGGCCGGGTTGATTTAGTTGGGATTGGTCCTGCCTAGAGCAGGGGACTGGACTTTATGACCTTCTGAGGTCTCTTCCAACTCTAGGATTCTCTGATTCTAAACCAAGATGTGAAGACTTCAGTGACTCATGCACGGGTTATTGGCCTATTGCAGAGGAGGGTGGGGGAAGTTCTGTGGTCTTCAGTGTGCAGGAAGTCAAACTAAGACCACGTCTATGCTTACCATGCCTGAGATTGATCTTCTGGCATTCGATTTAGCAGGTCTAGTAAGGATACGCTAAATCGAATGCTGAGAGTGCCCTCAGTTGATGCCGGTACCCCTTGATTCGCTGCCATTGACCTTCCATTGTGGAGACAGTACCAAGGTTGGCTTAAGGTACGTTATTTACATAGCTGGAATTGTGTACCATAAGCCGACCTTCCGGGTTTGCTATAAATATGGCCTAAATAATCATGATGGTCCCTTCACGTCTTAAGTGGAGGAGTATTATTATCGTCTTTGGGGAACTGTGGTCAGATTAAGACCAAGATTTGTTAAAGCAGGTGATTAAAATTAAGCACCTAAAACCATTACTAGGCCTGATTTTCAAAACTGTGGCACAATTACTGCAGTCAATGTTGAGCTCTCAGCCTTGCGGTAAAGATTGTGCACTCATGTAGGAGACTGAATATGGAGCTAGAGCCTCATGTTAAGACACTGTTTCCGAAAATCCACCTTCAGTGACTTTAAAAACAACGAGTGATCCTACGGCACTTTAGAGACTAGAAAAAATATATAGGACTATGAGCTTCCATGGGCGAGAGCCACTTCATCAGATGACTTGGAGTGGAAATAATAGAATCCAAGATATATATCATAGCAAAAGAAGTAGCTGTCTGTTGTAGGACCTGTGGTAATGAAGCTAATTAAATGAGCTGGAAGTGTCCCATTCAGCGCTATGGATGTGAAAATGCAGATGTCAAAGACAGGGGAAATTGGCTTTGTAGTGCGTTAACAAGTGAATGTCTTTGTTCAATCCCGGGGTAACTGTCAAATTTGTTGATGGAGTCCAGTTCTGCACTCTCTCTCTGTAATTGGCTGGTGAAAATCCTTTGTAGAAGCATGCCTACTTTTAAGTCCATGATGGAGTGACCAGGTAGGTTGAATGGTACCCAACAGGTTTCTCTGTGTTACCATCCCTGATGTCTAATTTGTGCCCTTTTATCCTTTGTCACAGAAACTGTCTGGTTTGGTTTGCTCAAGTTCTGCAGACTCCAGAGTCCAGAGAAATATACAGACTTGGTGCAGAGCTGAGCTCCGTACTTCTGGGCAGAGTTGGGTCTCATATGCAGAATTTAGTTCTGGATTGCAAATCTTCACATTTAGAGGACATCCACATGCAAGGACTGGATTCAGGCTCATGTCTGCTCGGCTTTGGAGGTTCACTCTGCCTTACTGAAAGCATCTCTGCTCCCCTTTGCCAGTTCCTATTGACTGCAATGGGAGGTGCTGGCTGTGCCACAATTTTGAAAATCAGGCCCCGGATTGCATTTAGGTGCTTAATTTTAAGCATCTGCTTTAGCAGATCTTGGCCTTAATCTGACCACAGCTCCCCAAAGAAGATAATAATGCTCCACCACTTAACACCTGATGGGAACCTCATGGTTATTTAGTTTGACCTCCTGACCTTTTCTTCACTCAGCCCACAGTCAACCTGTGGAACTCCTTGCCAAAGGATGTTGTGAAGACCAGGACTTGAACAGGGTTCAAAAAAGAACTAGATAAATGTATGGAGGTTAGGTCCATTGATATTTTTTAGCCAGGATGCATCGGAATGGTATCCCTGACCTCTGTTTGTCAGAAGCTGGGATTGGGCGACAGAGGAGGGATCGCTTGATGATTCCCTGTTCTGTCCACTCCCTTTGGGGGAACCTGGCATTGGCCACTGTTGGACGCCAGGACACTGAGCTAGATGGACCTTTGGTCTGACCCAGTGTGGCCGTTCTGATGTTCCTCTTCATTTTTCTCCCAATCTGCTAGGTTCACTCATGTGTTTGAGCTGTAAAGCACGCTGGGATGAAAGCACTTAGTATGAAACACAACGCTAAATAAAATCCCATTGCAACTAAAGTCATGCTGTCGTCTCCTCTCTTGCAGAAAGACTCGACTCCGCATTTATTGCCCCTTCCAAAACCATTGAGCTCTGACAGTTCAATCTTCAATCTTCATGTCGTCATGAACAGGGCTCGACAAACAGCTGTTTCTACGCGCCATGGGCAAGTAGATTTCAGCCGGTCACTCCGTGTGCCACATTCACCAGCGCATGTGTGGTGCGGGACTGGTGAGTAGCTCTCACTGCAGTTTGTTGAGCCTTGGTCATGAGGGATGGCCAGCAGCCTGGGATCTAAGGGGTTAACTGCACCTAGTCAGGTAGAAGTCAGCCAATAGAAATGCAGATAGGGATTTCAAACTGAGACAAAGGAATTTGGGTTTTTTTCCCCTCTTTTGTCTCTGAGCAATTTCTCTCCAGATACTGCGGAGGACAGGCAACATGTCTCTCTCCAAGAAAAGACTCTTCACCATCTGTAAGTAGGACAAAGTCTAGATAAATCCGTTAGGTTTTATTGTTTTATGGTTTGGGAATGGGAATGTGATGTCTGTGCATTTAGAAATGGGTTTCCTCTCTTTTGTAACTAAGTTTTGTTCCCATGGGGAAATTCCCCATGCGTTTATTAATTGGTGGCTCTTATCTAGCCACTCCAACTATGCTTGTAACAGGAGTATTGTTGTGATAATAAAAGTTCTTTCTTTTTTATTAACCTGGTATTGGTTCAGTTCTGTGTCCTAGAAAATTTGTCTGTGGGATCTGCATGCCTCTGACTCAGGGATAGCAGCCACAGACTGTGGTTTGTATTTTATCTTGTCTTTTTCAAGCTCTCGGGGGGAAAAGAGCTTGGGGTGCCCTGGGGTTGGTTTCCAGTGTCCACCCGTTTGTGGGTTCAAAAGAGGATGTTAATCCCCAAAATCTAGGTTGTTAAGATTTTGGGGGGAAGTTTTGTACCAACGCCTGGAACGAGAAGGTTTTGGGGTACTTTTGCGGGCTCCCACTTCTGCGTTCATCATGCCGGAGTGGGGAATCAGCCTTAAATCTCCCAATCTGCTAGGCTCGCTCATGTGTTTGAGCTGTAAAGAATGCTGGGATGCACTTAGTATGAAACACAACGCTAAATAAAATCCCATTGCATCTGAAGTCACGCTGTCGTCTCCTCTCTTGCAGACAGACTCGACTCAGCATTTATGGCCCCTTCCAAAAAGTTTGAGCTCTAACGGTTCGATCTTCCCTGACAACAGCAAGCATGCCTTTGCCCCACCTTTTGGCCCAGAAGAGCTGGGGATAGTTAGTAAAGGCATGTGAATTTTATAGGAATAGCTTTGGCCACGCCACATTCCTGCTTCCTGTGGTCATAACATCAGAGAGGTCTCACATTGTTTCCAGCCCTGCCCGTTCTTTCCAGAACAGGTAGTCCCGTCCTATTTGTGCTGGGTGCTCCATTCCTTCTTGGATCACCTTGGCAGCCCTTGGTGTGATGTGCCTCCTGCCAGGAACGTAACTTAGACGTGGGTTATCTTGGGACTGGTATGAGTAAACAGCTTGCATTCTGCTCTGAACTGTCTCCCTCTGGCGAGAATAACCCTGGACCTAAATAGCGACCTTCTCAAACATGCTTAGCACACAGGAATTCATTCTCCAGGCCCAACAAAGGAGTAGGTATAACTCAGCCCGATTGCAGACGGATGCATCGAGGTGCAAAGAGCGTAAGTGACTGGTTCAAGTGCCCATAGTGTGAAATTCACACTCGGTCCAGGGATACAGAGCTAGGCCCTTTCATGGCTAAGTATTGGAGCTGTCCACACACTGTCTTGCTGCCGCAGCGGTGAGTGGAAAATCCAGGAACAGGCCCTATTTTCTTCCTCTCGGGGTGCTGTTCTAACCCCTAGACCATCATTCCTATAGACCAGGCATGTCCAAAGTCCGGCCCGCGGGCCAATTGCGGCCCGTGTTCCGGTTTAATATGGCCCCCCAGGTAATTTGGCAATATCTATCTTTTATGGCCCTCAACGAATCCATATGTATTGAGATGAATACATTGTAAAATCTCAGTTAATGTCAGTTGGTCTAAATCAGTTATAAATATATTTGGACACAACATGTATACTTGGTGTTATGTTCCTGTTCATATTTTTTGAACTTAAAAGTTGACAGACAACCTTTATTACCAATATTATGTAATGTACTTTACAATGTTCCTGACATATATTTCAGCTTCCTGGATTTTTTTTTTTCATCTGGCCTTCAGATATGAAAGGCAGAGTGATTTAACACCTGTTTAGATTTGTCATCCATGTGACGAAATGAAAAGTATGCCGTTTGCAATCAACGTTGCATAAAATAGTTAATTTGCATTTAATTTTAATGGTTCAAAGAATGTCAGGCAAAATGGTCGGCCCTCACGCATGTTCACTTCATCAAATCTGGCCCTCTTTGAAAAAAGTTTGGACACCCCTGCTATAGACTATGCCTCCTCACTATCCCACCTTCCAATTCGGAAGACAACAGGCCAAAATCCATCTCTGGATGCATTGACTTCAATGGGTTTGGCTAATGGGTTCGCATGAAGTCACAGGAGGACAAGAAGCAATTGAAGCAAGGGAAGTTTAGGTTGGACAAACATTAGGAAAGACTTCCTAACTGTCAAGGTGATTAAGCACCGGAATAAATTGCCTACGGAGGTTGTGGATTCTCCATCCCTGGAGATATTTCAGAGCAGGTTAGATGGACACCTGTCAGGGATGATCTAGACGGTGCTTGGTCCTCCATGAATTTAAGTTGACTGCTCTATCTCCGTATCTCCCGCTCTAACCATGCACTTGAAGCACCTTTACATTGCAGCCTAATTTTGAAATAACCGACGGTATTTCAAAATCACAAAGTGCACATCTACACAGGAAGCCATTATTTCAAGATAATGTCAAAATAATGTTCAAAATTAGCTGGAAGACTTCTTCCTCTGACTCCTGTAACCCTCATGGCATGAGGAGTAAGGGAAGTTGGAGGAAGAGTGCTCTTCCTTCGCCTTCCTGTTGTGAAGACAGCGCCATACGCCGAATTAAAATATTACTACTTCAGCTACACAATTGACGTAGCCGAAGGTGTGTCTCTTAGTTCGACTGTAGCCCTGCGGTGTAAACATGCCCTTAAAGAGCACCCAGTACTATAACAAATGAGCATTTCCCAAGTACATCGAATAACAATATCTATTTGAATTTCTTCCCCAAAACAGCTTGTTCAGAAACTGAGTGGCTACGTCAAGATTGGCATGATTTTCCGGAAATGCTTTTAACGGAAAAGATTTCCGTTAAAAGCATTTTCGGAACAGAGCATCTATATTGGCACGGACGCTTTTCCGCAAAAGCACTTTTTGTGGAAAAGCGTCCGTGCCAATCTAGACGCGCTTTTCCGCAAAAAAGCCCCGATCGCCATTTTCGCGATCGGGGCTTTTTTGCGGAAAACAAATCTGGGCTGTCTACACTGGCCCTTTTATGCAAAAGTTTTGCGCAAAAGGTCTTTTGCCCGAATGGGAGCAGCATCGTATTTCCGTAAGAACACTGACAATCGTACATGAGATCGTCAGTGCTCTTGTGGAAATTCAAACGGCCAGTGTAGACAGCTGGCAAGTTTTTCCGGAAAAGTGGCTGATTTTCCAGAAAAACTGGCCAGTCTAGACACAGGCTGTGTGTGCGTGTGTGTGTGCGTGTGCGTGTGTGTGTGTGTGTGTGTGTGTGTGTGTGTGTGTGTGCGTGCGTGCGTGCGCGTGCGTGCGTGTGTGTGTGTGCGTGTGTGTGTGTGTGTGTGTGTGTGCACACGCAAGTGTGTGAACAAAGAAGGGGAAGCTGACCGTAAGAGCTGCGAAAAGCTTTACATTTACCTCAGGTTTGTTGACTGCTGATTTTTGTGCTGGCCCTCCAATTGTTTTTAAGGCTGACTGTTAAAGGAAGACAAGTCACAGAGCATTATGGCCAATGGCAACCACAGACAATCATCTTTTCTGCAAAGTGGAAGTCAGAGAACTTCCCCCGGTGAGTAAAGCTCTGTGCCATGGCTCATGAATAGCCCCTGACAGAGGCCTTCAAACCCACTGAAAAAGTCGGCGTTTGTTTGTTTAACTATTCAAGAGGAAGGACGAGTCCTCCCCTTCCATTCCCTCCCCACCCAGTTTTATGTGTAACTCATCTGCAAGAAGCTACGACCAGTAAAAAGGCCCGAGTGGACGTAGTGTACTTAGATTTCCAGAAAGCCTTCGACAAGGTCCCTCACCAAAGGTTCTTAAGTAAAGTGAGTTGTCATGGGATAAGAGAGAAGGTGCTCTCATGAATTTATAATTGGTTAAAAGACAGGAAACAAAGGGTAGGAATAAACAGCAAGTTTTCAGAGTGGAGAGAGGTATCTAGTGGGGTCCCCCAATGGTCCGTACTGGGACCAATCTTACTCAATCTAATTATAAATGATCTGGACAAAGGGATAAACAGTGAGGAGGCAGAATTTGTAGATGATACCAAACTGCTCAAGCTAGTTCAGACCAAAGCAGATTGTGAAGATCTCTCCGAAGTAGGTGCCTAGGCAACAAAATGGCACATGAAATTTAACGTTGATAAATGTAAAGTAATGCACATTGGGAAAAATTATCCCATCCATGCATACAATATGATGGGGGCTAATTTAGCTACAACTACTCAAGAGAGAGATCTTGGCGTCATTGTGGATAGTTCTCTGGAAACATCCACTCAGTGTGCAGCGGCGGTCAAAAGAAGCAAATAGAATGTTAGGAATTATTAAAAAGGGGATAGAGAATAAGACAGAAAATATCTTATTGCCTCTGTATAAAGCCATGGTGTGCGCACATCTTGAATACTGTGTACAGATGTGATCGCCTCATCTTAAAAAGGATCTATTGGCATTGGAAAAGGTTCAGAAAAGGGCAACAAAAACGATGAGGGGTTTGGAATATGAAGAGAGATGAAAGAGACTGGGACTTCCCAGCTTAGAAAAGAGGAGGCTAAGAGGGGATAGGATTGAGGTCTATAAAATCACGACTGATGTAAAAAACGTGAATCAGAAAAAAGTATTTACTTGTTCCCATAATATAAGAACTAGGGGTCACCAAATTAAATTAATAGGCAGCATGTTTAAAACAAACAAAAGGACTCAGCACACAGTCAATCTGTGGAACTCCTTGCCCAAGGATGTTGTGAAGACCAGGAATTTAACAGGGTTCTAAAAAGAGCTAGATACATTCATGGAGGTTAAGTTCATCCATGGCTGTTAGCCAGGATGAGTATGAATGGTGTCCCTAGCCTCTGTTTGTCAGAGCTGGACATGGATGACAGGGAAGGAATCACTTGATGATTCCCTATTCTGTTCACTCCCTCTGGGGCCCCTGGCATTGGCCACTGTTGGAAGACAGGACACTGGGCTAGATAGACCTTTGGTCTGACCCAATATTGTATTTCTTATGTTTATATGAGGCTAGAGACACCATTCCTACCCACCCTGGCTAATAAGTATTGATGGACCTAACCTCCATGAATGTATCTAGATTTTTTTTATTAAAGTCCTAGTCTTTACAACATCCTCTGGCAAGGAGTTCCACGGGTTGACCATGCACTGAGTGAAGAAAAATTTCCTTTTGTTTGTTTTAAACCTGCTGCCTATTCATTTCATTTGGTGACCCCTAGTTCTTCTCTTATGGGAATAAGTAAATAACTTTTCCTTATTCATATATGCGTTATGCACAAAGTCAGACTAGATGGTCCCTAGCCAATAAATGTTTGAACTTAGATAATTTAGGCAAAAAATAAGACTTTTTTTAGAGCAAGGGCAATTAATCATCAGAACAACTTATTTAGGGCTGTGGTGGGTTCCCCATCCTTTGGAGTCTTTACACCAAGATTGGGTGTCTTTCTAAAGATCTGCTGTCATTCAGCCAGAAAGTATGAGCTTGATGTAGGAACCTCTGGAGGAAATGTCTTATACAGGTAAGGTTAGAAGCAGCTTCCTCTCTGGCGTTGAACTCTGTTAATTTTGCCCCATGATGAACTTTAGCTCTGAGCCAGAAGAGGGAAGTTTGGAGTGACTATTTTTAGGGGGGATTTTTAGTTTTAACTGGGATTCCTGTAAAAGGGAGAGATGTTGAAACCACAGGGGAATTTCACTCACAAACCACTGGCCATGAGGTAATTTTCTTCATTCAAGGAAAGGGTGACTGGGAGGTCACACCTACTTAAGAACAACGAAGGAGCAGGGAAAGTTAAGGGTGTTTGCTAAAGGGAGTTAGCCCTGCTGTCCAGATCTGAGGGGAAGAAATAAAGCAAGCCTGGGGCTATTGCACTGGGGTTGCGGAGGGACAGATTGATGTAGGGTAGAGACGAGGGATGTCAGTGGGTAACCGATAAGATTATCCTTAGAGGGTGATATTTACCAGTTGCTGGTTAACCGGCGGCCTAACGGGACTGGTGCGGCCCCCTGCTGGATGTGCATGGAAGGTTGCTCAGCCAGGCCAGGCCTGCCGCACCCCACCATGGCTTGGGGATGCCCCAGCCTGGCCAGGCCGCCGCGGTACATCATGGGTGGGGCGGGGCGGGGGGGGGGCGAAGCGTTCTAGCCTTGCTAGGGGAACCTGGCAACCACCCCAGGGATATTCTAAACAGGAGCTACATACTGCTCCATTCATTTCACCGCTGCAACCCTTCCCACCTGGCCCCCTTATCTTCACTCTCAGCGCAGGGCCATGACTCAGGTCCCCTTCCCCCTGCAAACCCATCCAGTGCACCCAGAGGTAACCTCATCTAGTCCCCTTTGGCCAGAAGGGAGCAAGCACCTCCCTCTGCCCCTCTGGTCCCAGCCTAGGACTGCCCTACACCGCACCTTTTCGCGGAGCTGCCCCACCCACTGACTGTCACTCCCCCTTGGAAGACCAATTTCTTGTCGTTTCCAAGCAAGGCCTCTCTAGGACAGCCCGGAGGACCTACTTTTGCTGCCCTGTTCCTCCCACATGGTTGCTCCTTGGGGAGCAGGGTTCAACAGGACAACAATCGGACAACAATCGCCTCGGACCTCCAACCCCAGTCCTGGGTCCAGATAGACTCAGTGACCATCACAGGCATCAGGACATGGTTCTCCTCCACCTGCATGCTCTGGTCCAAAGGTCTTCCCGCCACCAGGTCCCTGGCCACATGCAGCCACTTAGCCGGTTCCGTGCCGTCCTCTGCACCACGGCTGGGCTACAGGAGCTTCCCTGTGAAGGAGACCATCTTATGTCCCCACCAGAAAACTATCCACTTATATCTTGCTCTTGCACAAGAAGATTTACAGTACGGCGTGGTAAGGGAGGACTTCTTGTGCAAGGGCTATGCTCTTTTTTTAATAGGTGTAAGCCCTCTTGTGAAGGGGCTCTTGCACAAGACAGCAGTGTGGATGCACGGCAGGGGTTTCTTGCGCAAAAAAGCCCTATGGCTAAAATATCCATCGGGACTTTCTTGCGCAAGAGAGCGTCCACACTGCCATGGATGCTCTTGCGCAAAAGCACAGCGCGCACATGGCAATGTGGACATTTTCTTGCACAAAAAGCCGCCAGTGTAGACATAGCCTGGGAGTACAGCACAGAAGAGAACCTTTCCCCGGACAGAGCCCTTACCATTTGAGGATGACTTCCAGGTTTCTAGGCTACCACACACAACCACCACTTGCTGAATGTCAATCACCTTCCTAAACCAGAGTCCACTCCTTATAAGCTAAGGGTGACCCATTCGGTCCAGCGCACACCCTGCACAATTCCCGTGCCCTTCCGTGAATACAGTCACAGGGACAATTTAGTATCGTTGATACAAGCAGAACAAAGGCAAACTTCAGCTCAAGCAACAAATCGCAGCGTGTGGGCCTATGGGTAAGCCATATTATAATTTATGTAAATGAAACTGACCAGAGCTGGCTTTCCCCTCTTTTCCCCCATAGAGGGTGCAGTCAGTCCCATCTCACTAAGCCTCCTAGCTCTGCAGCTCCCCTCACACCAAGATATCCAGGAAAGTAGGAACGCCACCGTCTGCTCATTGAAAACAATGGGACTAGTTCCCATGGGTGAGATTGACGGGCTTTGCCCCTCAATGGGCACAATGGAGGTGGGATGGGCACTTTCTTCTCCCTGTCTGGGTCCGTTTGGCTAACCAGGCTCGGGGACATGGCAAGAACGCAAGAGCCCTAGCATGCTTCTCCCGGCTACTCCGACTGGGAAACCCGGCCCGGGGACATGGCAAGAACGCAAGAGCCCTAGCGTGCTTCTCCCGGCTACTCCGATTGGGAAACCCGGCCCGGGGACATGGCAAGAACGCAAGAGCCCTAGCGTGCTTCTCCCGGCTACTCCGACTGGGAAACCCGGCCCGGGGACATGGCAAGAACGCAAGAGCCCTAGCGTGCTTCTCCCGGCTACTCCGACTGGGAAACCCGGCCCGGGGACATGGCAAGAACTCAAGAGCCCTAGCGTGCTTCTCCCGGCTACTCCGACTGGGAAACCCGGCCCGGGGACATGGCAAGAACGCAAGAGCCCTAGCGTGCTTCTCCCGGCTACTCCGACTGGGAAACCCGGCCTGGGGACATGGCAAGAACGCAAGAGCCCTAGCGTGCTTCTCCCGGCTACTCCGACTGGGAAACCCGGCCCGGGGACATGGCAAGAACGCAAGAGCCCTAGCGTGCTTCTCCCGGCTACTCCGACTGGGAAATCCAGCCCGGGGACATGGCAAGAACGCAAGAGCCCTAGCGTGCTTCTCCCGGCTACTCCGACTGGGAAACCCGGCCCGGGGACATGGCAAGAACGCAAGAGCCCTAGCGTGCTTCTCCCGGCTACTCCGACTGGGAAATCCGGCTCGGGGACATGGCAAGAACGCAAGAGCCCTAGCGTGCTTCTCCCGGCTACTCTGACTGGGAAACCCAGCCCGGGGACATGGCAAGTACAGGCAGTCCTGAGACTTTGGCCGTTAACTTCAGGTCCTGGAAGGATGGAGAAAGTTTGCAGCCATGCAAAAAAAAAAAAAAGCCCACAATGTTTCTGCTCGGGTTTGGTAGAAGGTTGGCTCCTGGGCTGTTCCGCTTTGCCGACTCTCAGAAAGAACCCGGCCTGTGCTCCTGGGACTAACCTAAGTTCCCTGGTTGGTTCCCTTCATGGTCCCTTGGCTTGGAGGCTCTGGCCCATCCAGACCCAAGTGCAAAGCAGGTAGATGCAGTGAAATCTCTTAGGCTCACAGTGAAATTGCAGCTGCTGCTTCACCTTTTGGGCTGGTTCCCCCATAATAACGGGTAGAGTTTTTCTCCTCCCATTTTCAGGGCTGTTGGAGGCCTTTATCCTCCCCTCAGGAGGTGCAGACTGTGCTCAGACCGTGCTCAGTTAGACCGGGGTCTCAAACCCTGGGCCTGTGGGATGCCCCTGGCCGGAGCAATTGCACAATCTATCCTGGGACTCCCAGCAGGCTGGAGGGTGTGGGGGGTGGGGGGGGGGGCTGTCTGTTGCCAGTCCTCAAACCCCGCCCCTTCCCGCCATCATATCATAGAATTATAGAACCATAGAACTGGAAGAGACCTCAGAAGGTCAAGTCCAGCCCCCTGCTCTAGGCAGGACCAATCCCAACTAAATCAGCCCAGCCAGGGCTTTGTCAAGCCGAGACTTAAACACCTCTAGGGATGGAGACTCCACTACTTCCCTAGGTAAACCATCCCAGCGCTTCTCCACCCGCTTTGTGAAATAGTTTTTCCTAATATCCAACCTGGGCATCTCCCACCACAACTTGAGCCCATTGCTCCTTGTTCTGCATCTGTCACTACTGAGAACAGCCTCTCTCCATCCTCTTTGGAACCCCCCTTCAGGGAGTTGAAGGCTGCTCTCAAATCCCCCGTCACTCTTCTCTTCTGTAGACTAAACAGACCCAACTCCCTCAGTCTCCCCTCGTCGGTCATATGCTCCAGCCCCCTCATCATTTTGGTTGCCCTCCGCTGGAGCCTCTCCAATGCATCCACATCCTTTTTGTAGTGGGGGGCCCAGAACTGGACACAATACTCCAGATGTGGCCTCACCAGAACCAAATAAAGGGGAATAATCACTTCTCTGGATCTGCTGAAAATGCTCCTCCTAATGCAACCTAATGTGCCATTAGCCTTCTTGGTTACAAAGGCACCCTGTTGACTCATATCCAGCTTCTCATCCACTGTAACCCCCAGGTCCTTTTCTGCAGAACTGCTGCTTAGCCAGTCGGTCCCCAGCCTGTAACAATACTTGGGATTCTTCCGTCCCAAGGGCAGGACTCTACACTTGTCCTTGTTGAACCTCATCAGATTTCTTGTGGCCCAATCCTCCAATTTGTCTGTGTCACTCTGGACCCTATCTCTGCCCTCCAGTGTATCTACCTCTCCCCCTAGCTTAGTGTCATCTGCAAATTTGCTGAGGGTGCAATCCATCCCTTCATCCAGGTCATTAGTAAAGATATTGAACAAAACCGGTCCCAGAACCGAACCTTGGGGCACTCCGCTAGAAACCGACCGCCATCCTGACATCGAGCCATTGATCACTACCCGCTGGGCCCGGCCTTTTAGCCTCTTTCTACCCATCTTACCGTCCATTTATCCAATCCACATTCCCTTAACTTGCTGGTGAGAATATCTTCCCACTCTCTTCCACCATAGCACCCTATCCTTGAGGGTGCTGCTTCAGGGATCACTCGCCCGGTGTGCTCTGCTTCCCCTGTAGCTCCTGCCGCCGTGTGGTGCCAAGCCCCTCCTAGGAATCCCCAAAGCCACTTGCTCGGGGAATGGGGTGTCATGGCGGGGGGAAGAGGGCAGGAACATGGTGGGAAGAGGCGGGGCTTGAGGGCCAGTAATGGACAGGCCCCACCGTGCCTGCTGGAGTCCCCCCCCCCCCGAGCTGGATTGTGCAATTGCTCCAGCTGGGCCCGGCCCATGGGGGGGGGGGGAGGAGTTTGAGACCCCTGAGTTAGACCTTGGCCGCTTCCCCAACACAGACACCTGCCTGCCTGGAGCTGGCCTTTGAACACCACATGATGCAAATGGCTGGCTACTGGGATTTGAACCAGTGGCCCCGAGGTGAAAGCCACAGAAGCTCCAGCTGCTTGGTGAGCTAGGGGGTGGAAATGGGGAGGGCGGGTGTACTAGGCAGGGGGAGGCGTTGCCTTCCGAAACTGCCAGCCTGGCCCCGCTCACACTCCACCCCCAGAGCGCCTGCTGTAGCCATATTGGGGGTGGAGTCTTGCTGCCCCGGAGCACCTGTCCTCCGGGGCTGGGAGGTTGGGTCCACACACTCTCCTCCCTCCCTGTGCTCAGGGGAGATTGAGGCCCACACCCCCACTTTCCCAGAGTGCCATGGGGGAACGGGCATCTTGGCTGCTGGGGGGGGGGGCGGATCCTAGACAGAAGGGGCAGGGCTGGGAGCAGAGCTGGGGGCTGGAGCCATCTGGTGTCCGTCAGCCCGGCAAACCCTCTGCCCTGGTGTTTGCTTCCTAGATAAGTGGTCCGCATGAGCAGGGCATGGCAGCGCGGGCAGAGACAAAAGGGAGCTGAGGCGAAAAAGAAACGGAAAAAGAAAAACGATCCAGCCCTGAGGAGCTACAGAACGAGAGGCAGCGTCCAACAGCAATAAAACTGTGGTTTTCCTGTATAGGCAGCTAAATATAAAACCCCCATAGAGAACAATAAATTCCTAATAAAGATGATTGAACTACTGAAGAAAGGTTGGCAAAGGAGTCCCAAGAAAACACTCCAGCCGCAGCAGAGAAGCCGAGAGCCGAGCGGAGACAGGGACACGTCTATTTATTAGGTGTATTTTAAGCGGAGGGAGCTGTGACCCGGGTCAGCCCAGGGAGCGAAGGGCTGGAGAGCGGGGCTCTGACATGCACGCAGGGACGCAGGGGTAGGTAGTGGCCAGTGAGAGGTGGGGGTGGAGCCTCTGTTGTCCATACCCTGCCCTGCATCCAGGTAGGGATGGTGATCAGAGTTTCCGTTTCGATGGAAGTTCCACGATGTCGAAACCGAGGTTGCAGACACGTTTCATTCTGGGCCAATGGGAATGTTCTGTTTCACTCTGATCGAACCATTCAATTCCACTTCTGTCCTGTGATTGTTTTCAACGTCGCCTACACTCAGAGACAATGTTGTATTGAAACGGAGGGACGGTTAAGCACCTGGTTCTGCAATTTTCGCGGGCCAAAATGTCGTGGAAATGGCCTGCAGAATGTTTGGGCGTTGACAAAAGGGCATTTTCCCAGCTGAAAAACCTTCTGCCTGAAAATTCCCTACTGGTTCTATTAAATAGGCTGGTGGGCAACAAAAAATTACTTCTCCAGAGATGTCTTCTGCAATGGCCAACTCAGCAGCTGGTGCACCCTCCTCCTGCAAACTGTGGGTCAGCTTTGCAGACAAATGTGATCATAGTCTTTCTATGTGCTACAGCAGCTTCATGCCAAAGGCACCCGAACACCTCCTCAGATAATACCTAGAAATCACTTGCTTTGCCCGGAAATGCAGCTGTGTCCTGGGTGGGCTACCGCAGCCCTCCAATGGCACCTAGTAACACCTCACTACAGTTCACGAGATGATGAGCAGAATCCAGAGAGATAGAAAGGATGTGGCTAGAATCATAGAACACCAGAACTGGAAGGGACCTCGAGAGGTCATCAAGTCCAGTCTCCTGCCCTCGTAGCAGGACCAAGCATCATCTAGATCATCCTTGACTAGTGTCTGTCTAACCGGCTCTTCAATATCTCCAGTGATGGAGACTCCACAACCTCCCTAGGTGATTTATTCCAGTGTTTAACCACGCTGACAGGCAGGGAGTTTTTTCTTAATGTCCAACCTAAACCTCTCTTGCTGCAGTTTAAGCCCATTGCTTCTTGTCCTGTCCTCAGAGGCCAAGGGGAACAATTTTTCTCCCTCTTCCTTGTAACACCCTTTTTGCTCTCATGTCCCCTCCCAGTCTTCTCTTTTCCAAAGTAAACAAGCCCAGTTCCTTCAGATTTGCCTCATAGCTCATGTTCTCTAGAACTTTCATCATTCTGGTTGCCCTTCTCTGGACCTTCTCCAATTTCTCCACATCTTTCTTGAAACGTGGTGCCCAGAACTGGACACAAGACTCCGATTGAGACCAAACCAGCGCAGAGTAGAGCGGAAGAATGACGTCTCGTGTCTTGCTCACAACACTCCTGTGAATGCCTCCCAGAATCACGTTTGCTTTTTTTTCAGCAGTGTCGCACTGTGGACTCCTATTTAGCTTGTGATCCACTCTGACCTCTAGATCCCTTTCTGCAGGACTCCTTCCTAGACAGTCGCTTCCCATTCTGCATGTGTGAAATGGATTGTTCCTTCCTCAGCGAAGCACTTTGCATTTGTCTTTATTAAACTTCATCCTATTTTCCTCAGACCATTTCTCCAATTTCTCCAGTTCATTTGGAATTATGACCTTATCCTCCAAAGCACTTGCAACCCCTCTCAGCTTGGTATCATCTGCAAACTTAATAAGCGTATTCTTTATGCCATCATCTAACTCATTGATGAAGATATTGAACAAAACCAGTCGCAAAACAACCCCACTTGTTACCTCCTTCCAGCATGACCGTGAACCATTAATAACTACTCGCTGAGAACGGTTATCCAGACGGTTATGCACCCACCTTATCATAGCTCCATCTAAGTTGTATTTGCCTAGTTTATTGATAAGAAGGTCATGTGAGACAGTGTCAAATGCCTTACTAAAGTCTAGGTATACCACATCCACCGCTTCTCCCTTATCCGCAAGAACATTTCTCTACCCCTATTCAATGAGCAATGAGATCTTCAATGATCACAAAGAATTCAGGATCTTGGTTTTACACCTTCTGGCTAACGCACCAGCTAGCATCATGTGGGGCCCTAAATCTTGACCTACAAACTCATCGACTTTGTCTCCAGCACTACTACCTATCCTGACGATGTTTCCTAGTGGATAGAGCCCTAGGCCCAGCACTGATGGAGTTAGGAGGAACATCCCATGTGAGAAAGAGCAAGTCCATCTGATTGTTACTTTGGAAAGGAAGGGATGGCTCTGAAAACTCAGCCAGTGCCCAAACGATAGTGCTGCTTATTGTGGGACTTCACCTGCCAATCACTCCTCCGACAGATATCATGTCTCTCCTACAGCCCCCCCGGGCTTCCTGCAGGCATGGGGGGATCAGAGAAAAGAGCAGAATGGATTGGTCATGGGGTTGTCCCAACTGTTGTGGGGCAGTCTCAGAGCTGACAATGAAGAAGCCGGCTGAAATGCTCTCCAACGCTGGGACATTGTGTGCACCTGGCGTGGTCCTGATGGCACAACGTTACAGCTTTGTTCCCTAGACTGAGGAGTAAAACCGATCGTTATAACGGGGAGCGCTAGGGTGGACATTAGGAAAAACGATTTCCCTAGGCGGGTGGGGAAGCACTGGGATGGGTTCCCTAGGGAGGGGGTGGAATCTCCGTCCCTACGGGTGTTTAAGTCCCGACTTGACAAAGCCCTGGCTGGGCTGATTGAATTGGGAATGGTCCTGCATTGGGCAGGGGGCTGGCCTCAGTGACTCCTGAGGTCTCTGCCGGCCTTGCGAGTCTATGAGTCTTGGGGAAGAGGTCTAGCTCTTTCAGCTGTGTCTTGGCTCCAGCGCCCCCTGCTGGATGCAATGTGTTCTGCACACATATTGGTTTAATCACTGTTCAAGTGACCTTCCTTTGGTTGCACAGGATTGTAACCGTTTAAAAAATATATGTGGTAACCATTTTAAAAATGCCTTTGGTGGCTGGAGGGCTACAATGGGGACAGGCTACAAATCGTATTCTTTCTGGGGCAATTGTGGCATTGGTTCTGAGTGTTTGGCCCTTAGTTTTGCTCTCAGTGGTCCACAGTTTGGCCAGGATCAGCGGGTGCGTATGTGATTGACATCCCTGCGGGGGGTGGGTCGCTGTCCCAGGGAGGGGCTCTGAGGCCACTTACAGAGAGAACAATGAGTCTCCTCCACAGGTGCAGCTGATGTCTAGCGCTGGTGGTAGATGCTTATGCTTGAAGATCCGGAGGTCACTGGTTTGGTTCTGCCTGTTGGCATTATGAGCACCAAGTACTGCCATGAATTCTTTTTGCAGGGGCATCAGCAGAGCTCCCCTGGTGACCGCAGGGAAAGAAGATGCTTAAAAGGCTGGAGCATGTGCATGTAAAAGCACAGGCTGGCTGGGTGGGCAGCTGGCAGGCCAGGCCATGCAGACAGAGCCTGGCTCTGGGGCTGTGATGACTTCCACCCAGCTGTTGTTGTTGTTCTTGCCTGGCTTTGGAGGCAGGCCTAGAGTCATTGATTCCTTCTCGCTGAGAGCTCAGATGATGTCTGGGAGATCATGAAACTCATATTTCCCTCGGTAATTATAGCACCGGCATGGAGCACGCCCTCTCCGACTGACGTCCGTCACGCCGACGGCTCCTCCTGCTCTTCCCTGCCCAGCCAGGGCGAATAGACCGGCTACTAAGGACCCCTTAGAAAATAAGAGTCCCTCCGATTTCCTCCGATTTCCTCCGATTTCCTCTCCTCCTCTCTCCCTGGGGGGGTGGGATGTGATTTGAAATGGCTCCTGCTCTCGCTAGGTGTCAGCGATCCATCAGTGCCCTGGGACCCCTTAGCCAGGGACTTTAGCAAGCTGTCAGCATGGCTCAGACGGGAGAGGAAACCTAGCCCTGCCCGAGACGTGTCTCAGCCCGGCTCGGGGGAAGGAGACAGTATGGGCACAGCGACAATTCCCAGAAGCGAGCAGCTGTTGGTGGTGCACGACCAGATCTGCAGCTGCTGCCGTCGGTCCTCCATTCCACAAGGGCAGGCGCCCGAGAGCGAGGCCAAGAGGCCGAGGGCCCGATTCGGTTACAGGCCTCCCTTGCGCTTATCACGATAAGGGATCGGCTGTGAGGCTGCTTGGAGAGGCAGTGGGATTGAGTGGAGGGAGCACTGTTCGCTCACCGGCCTGCTGTGAGCCTTCAGACGGATTACATCTCACTCTGCATAGAACCCTAAGGCTGGAAGAGACCTCAGGGGTCCAGCCCCCTGGCCAAAGAAGGACCAATCCCAACTCAATTATCCCAGCCAGGGCTTGGTCAAGCTGGGACTTAAAAATCTCTAGGGATGGAGATTCCACCCCTCCCTAGGGAACCCATTCCAGGGCTTCCCCACCTGCCTCGGGAAATCGTTTTTCCTAATATCCAACCTAGACCTTCCCCACTGCAACTTCAGACCATTGCTCCTCATTCTGCATCTGCCCCACTGAGAACAGCCTCTCTCCATCCTCTTTGAAACCCCCCTTCAGGGAGTTGCAGGCTGCTCTCAAATCCCCCCTCACTCTTCTCTTCTGCAGGCTGAACAAACCCAAATCCCTCAGCCTCTCCTCATAGGTCATGTGCTCCAGCCCCCGAATCATTTTTGTTGCCCTCTGCTGGACCCTCTCCAATGCGTCCACATCCTTTCTGTAACGGAGCGGGTGGGGCGGGGGCAAAAACTGGACGCAATATTCCAGATGTGGCCTCCCCAGTGCCGAATAAAGGGGAATAATCACTTCTCTAGATCTGCTGGCCATGCTCGTCCTAATGCCCCCCAATGTGCCATTAGCCTTTTAGGCTACAAGGGGGCCCTCTTGACTCATCTCCAGCTTCTCATCCACTGGAATCCCCAGGTCCTTTTTTGCTGAACTGCTACTTAGCCAGTCGGTCCCCAGCCCGTACCAATGCTTGGGATTCTTCCGTCCCAAGGGCAGGCCTCTGTACTTGTCTTTGTTGAACCTCATCAGCCATACTGCTGCTGTAAGCTTGAGGCCTGATGATTATAGTGTGTTATTTTGACAAATAAAATATGCACAAGTTTGAAATAGCGCGTGCAGAATTTTTTTTTTCAGAACACAGAAATAATGGTAGCCCGGAAGGCTGTAGTCCCTGTTGTGCTAGGTGGTGTACAAACACATGATTATAAAACAGAGTTTGCTGCAAAGAGTTTACAGTCTAACTAGCTGAGACAGACAAAGTATGGGAGGAAGGAAATATTACTGCCTTGGAGAGACAGGGGACATTGAGTCTGTGGTAGGGCTGGAAACTACACCCAAATCTCCTGGCTCAGGCTACATCTAGATTGCATTGTTTCTTCGGTATCCCGGAAAAGCCATGCCGCATCCCAGGAACGCATCCACTTTTCTGAAAAAAAAAAATCGAAAAAGCGGATGTGCTCTTTCACCATCCCTGTAAACCTTGTTCTATAACGCATGAGGGATGTGTCGAAAGAGCACTTTTTTTCCAAATTGTGGTGCTGTATAGAAGTGAGTGCACCATCAGCCAACAGAAATGGGTGTACCATCAGCGCTAATCGGTACAGAGCACTTCTAAAGAGAAGATTTTCTGGTGCCTCTGGAAAGATACATCTGGCCCGTTAACAAGTTGCTGATTGGTGTGATTATGGCGGCTTCAGCATTCTGATTTCGGTTAGCTCTCTGTCGCCCTCTAGTGGTCAGTGCGTGCAAAGAGGCTGATGAAGCTGCTACTCAGGCGCTCGGCTTTGGAACAGAGGCAGGCAGAGACTTTCAGAGCTAGAGGTCCTGAGTTCAGTCCCCACTAAGTCCTCCAGCGGCATTGCATTATAGTCAGGAGGCTTCACAGAGGAAAAGCCCAATCCTGTCACCTGATCAAGATTTGACCTGAGTTTAGCAACTCAAGGCTGGATTCAGCACTTTGGAAACTAGCCTTTCAACTGCAAGTTGAACCTGTTTAGTCCGGCACCTTTGGGACCTGGCCAGGGCCGAACCAGAGAAATTTGTTGAACCATGGGAGGTCAATATTGTCTAGCAGCATGACCAACACTTCCACTGCTCACTGGGCTCTTAGAAGACATTTAGGAGTAAATTGGAACATAAGAATGTCCACACTGGGTCAGACCAAAGGTCCATCTAGCCCAGTGTCCTGTCTGACCATAGTGGCCAATGCCAGATGCCCCAGAGGAAGTGAACAGAGAATCATCAAGTGATCTCTCTCCTGTCATCCATTTCCAGTCTCTGACAAACAGAGTCTAGGGACACCCTTCCTACCAATCTTAGCTAATAAGTATTAATGGGCCTAACCTCCATGAATTTATCTAGTTCTTTTTTGAACCCCGTTGAAGTCCTGGTCTTCACATCATCCTTTGGCAAGGAGTTCCACAGGTTGACTGCACCCTGCATGAAGAAAAAGCTTCCTTTTGTTTGTTTTAAAACTGAGCAAAATCATTATTCAGAGCTAAATCACAGCACAGAACACTCAGAGCCAGGACTGGTGGCTGTAAACAAGCTTTATGGAACCATGGGAAATTTGGCCACACCCATGCTAAGTGGACATCTGGCAAACGAAAATCATGCCAGACCACAGATGTTGCCAGATCAGAGAGTTCCGGGCTAGAGAAGTTCAACTTGTAGTTTTTACTGACATTCCCAGTCACTTTCCACTGCCAAAGACACCCCATCTAGCTTGCGAGAGATGGAACTGACCAAGAAGAGAAATGGACAAGGACTTTTATTGTGTTTGTAAACAAATGTCTGGGGGGAAAGTCTGCCTGGCTATGAACTTTTAATTACAAAACATTCCTTTGTTTTGGTTTTGCCCCGGTCTCTCCAAGGTCAGGCTGGTCTTTCTTTTCGGTCCTCTCCTTCCCGGCTTTGTTTCCGTCACTTTTCTTCATTCGCCTCTCATTTCCTCTCCCAAACAGAAGGGGAATTTAAACGGGAACTGGTCGCAGATGTGGAACGGGCGGGAGTGCACTCCAAAGCTACAACTTTTTGCCTGGGTTCATCCAAAGGTCAAAGAGGTTGGCTACGGGACAAGACAGAGAGAGAAACCTACCCCAGCTGACTGTGTCATCATCGCTCTACTTGGCAGCGAGCGCGGGATGAAAGGAGAGATGGAGAAACGCGACTCTGGAGTGGAGGGTACACGTGAGCAGGGCCCCGTTAACGAACACGCCCGCAAAGCCTCCGAGCCTCTGGGGGTGCCCTTTGGAGAGTCAAGACGGAGAGAACAGCCTGGGGAGAGAACCTAGAGGAGAAGCCAGCTGCTGTCTGACTCAGGTCTGGCCTAGAGGAGGAGGCCCAGCTGTGGAGCCGATAGATCACTGGGGACGGGTGGTATGCCAGCCGGTTGGGTGGGAGCGTGAAGCAGCAGGCTTGGCTGGGGGAAGTGAGTCAGAGGGGATGGAGAGGGAGGTGCTCCAGAGCAGGGTGGGGGCGGTTCAAATCCCCTCTCTGCCACGGATGGATTGTGCTGCCTCAGTGAGGCTACTAGTCCTCCTGGTGGCCCCAAGAGCTGCACTGGAGACTGAGTGGCTGCACCCAATGGACGTGAGGTAAAACAAACTCTTTGGTGGGCGGCTTGCCCTGTCAAGCGGTGTGCCGCCCACTGGGGAAGATGAGCCTAAGGATACACCAGAACCATCTCAACTCTTTCTTCCCCTTCCTGGGCACTATGCTGCCCCAGGTCAGGCAGAAGGCTACCCTGTCCCTGTGCTTAGCCAAGTTATTCATACCTAGGGCCATCAACTTGCAAACCTACACGCACATACACCGCTTTCTTTGGGAGGATGATAAGCACACTCATTGGCAGGAGAGTGGACCTAGACCCCAAGGATAAACTTAGCATGGGCTGGAGTCGTTTTTGCTGCACTCCTCCAGCGCCCCCAAAGCTCAACTCCCATAGAAAAGCACATGGAGGCCCAAAAATCAGTCACTGAGAATTTTCAGCAAAGATTGTGTAACCCACACATCTAATGGGTGTGGGTCACTGTCCCATGCAGTGGCACTTAGACCATTTACAGTGAAAGATAAGAACAGGGAAGCTCCACAGCCTAAACCAAGTGCCAGCTGCCTTTATAGATCTAGCACTAGAGACTCCTATACTATACTCCACAGGTCCTGGGTTCAAATCCAGCAGGCAGCAATTACACAGCATTAGTCTTCCTACATTCAGGCCCTAAAAGAGAATGAACTTAATCCTTAAGGTCCAACTTTATCATTATACGATTTTCTAAAGAAACATAATAATAGTTATAATTTCAGCAACACAACAAGGTACTTTATAATGCCCATACGTTATTTTCACGAGCTTCAGAGGAGCAGCCGAGTTAGTCTGTAACTGGAAAAACTTTAAAAAACAACCAATCGTCTTGCAGCGCCTTAAAGATTAACAAAACACGCAGATAGTCTGAACTGAAGAAGTGGGTGGTACTCACGAAAGCTCATGATGCCATCTACTTGTTTTGTTAGTCTTTAAGGTGCTGCGAGACGATTGGTTATTTTCACAGCTATACACCAAAATAAGGGAGGAAGACAAATTACGTCCATAAACAGGGCAGTCCCCTCAGAAACACAGCAAGAAGTTACTCAAAAGCTTAGGTTGAGATCACCTAGGTCTTAGCTACGGTCTTTGATCACCAAAATGTATAGTCTGCTGGTCAAAACACTGTGACAAATATTGTCTCCTTTTGGTTACAGACACCTTCAGCTGCAGTCCATGCAAATTCTCCCTCCTTCTCTGCTGAAATCACTCCGCTAATCAGCCAGTTACACAGATTAAATGCATAGATAAAAAAAATCCCTGTTACAAGTCAAACAGACACTCAGAAGAGCAAACTGTAATTGATTCTTTGGCCAACATCAGGTTTAAGTAAGAGGAAAATTGGTGAATCGTACGAGTGGAGGTAATTTATTTGACAGAGTTGGGCTAAAATCACATAACCTTGCAAGAATACAATTAAAAGAACAGAAATTAGCTTTCCCTCCTAATTTCCCCTCTGTGATTAACACTGCATCCCTGTTGGAGCATTATCCATTTCACGCACCTGCTGTAAAATGTTTCCAAGCCAGGGAAAACCATCCTCCTTCCTGCTGCTCCCAGCCCATGCAGGGCACATGGCTTTTTGCAAAGCTGTGATTACTTGCCCCCCAAGGAGTCTGAGACCTACTCCAAGGCAGCTACTGAGCATGCCCGAGCAATTCCAGACACTTGTGTATGTAGAGTGCTAGTGATGAGTCTGCCTTGCAACAGCGACTCAGATACATCTTATTCCTCCTACCCCCCCCCCCCCAGGGAGATTTCTTAAAGAAATATCCAAGGGTTACACAAGCTTTGGGGGACAAAAACAGGCCTTTCTGGGTCTGTGTAGTGCTCAGATCTTGGTGGTAGCTTATAAGCATGGCTACCAAACAAACAGTTAAGCAGAACTGGTCCCTCTTGGAAACTGTATTGATTAGAACTGGTGGGAATTTTTGGGTTTTAAAATATGCCATCACTGATGTGTCAAAAACGTTGAAGTCAACACAAATCAGATTGTTTCGTTCTTGGTTTGGCCATCTAAAGGGCTGGTTAGAATTTTCCAATTTTCAACAAAACTTTAAAAACAAAGTGAAAAAAAAAGTCCAAAGGTGTTTTTTTGGGGGTGAGATTTTGCACCTTTTTTTTTTTACCTCCTCTGATATTTATATTTTGTTTCCTCTGTCTGCAGGTAATAATACAGCTTTGTATTGTAGACTGTCTTACTTACAAAGCAATGGCTCCCAGACATAGAGATGGGTCTTGTCAGGGATGTACCTTGAGTTTGGTAGAACAAACTGAAGACGTTAAGAGCTTGGCCAACAAGGACATAAGAACATAAGAACATAAGAACGGCCGTACTGGGTCAGACCAAAGGTCCATCTAGCCCAGTAGCCTGTCTGCCGACAGTGGCCAGCACCAGGTGCCCCAGAGAGGGTGGACCGAAGACAACGATCAAGCGATTTGTCTCCTGCCATCTCTCTCCAGCCTCCGACAAACAGAGGCCAAGGACACCATTTTATCCCCTGGCTAATAGCCTTTTATTGACCAGGACGTCAGTCTCATTCACCGAATGAACATGTCTGGAGAGTTACTGATTGAACAAGAATCTGTGATCTCAAGTCACTAAGGGTACATCTAGATTGAAGACTATTTTGGGATACCAGAGGTATCCTGAAATAGCTACCCCGCATCCAAGGAACGTGTCCGCTATTTCAAAATAATTTTCAAAATAACGGACGTGCTATTTCAGCATCCCTGTAAACTTCATTCCATGAGGAATAAGGGATGTCCTGAAATAGTGCTTTATTTTGAAACTTGGTGCTGTGTCGATGCGCCAAATTTCGAAATAGCCTAGTTCGAAATAAAATTGAAATTAGATACGCAATTTGCAAAGCGCAAATTGCGGATTTATCTTGATTTTAGAGTGCAGTCTAGACATACCCTGACAGAGGCTGAGAGAAATTCGAGGCTCAGAAGAAGAGAAAAGGGACACCTTTCAAAAGCAGCATGAGAACGTAGAACTAGCCAAACAGGATTAAACCCCAAAGCCCCTCTAGCCCAATATCCTGTCTCTGACAATGGCCAGCACGAGACACGTCAGAGGAATATATGAGAAACTCGTCAGGAGACATTAATTCTGACCCAAGAACCTCATCGTGCCAACTGGCCAAGTGGGTGGCAGAGGACTCTTGGGTCTGCCCTGTGATTCTAGTTGACCAAAGAGTGTCACGCAAAATCTCAAGGGAAAGTTGCTGTCACCCATGATTATCATTGCAAAATGCTGGTGCAGATGTTGTGTCAGGCGTGGTGCAGAGATACCGAAACTTACTTTCTTAAAATCGGTGTCTAGGGGCTGGTCACAGTAAAGGAGAAAAACAAGCTTTGCGCTGGGTGAGAAACATTTCTTTCGCTGGCTGCTACAGGTATATTAAGTATCATCTGGCTCACGGTGAGGTTTCTCTTACCATCTGAACTGAAAGTTAATGAAGGATTGCAGAAACTTCATCATAGGAAGAGGCAAACAGCAGGGGGAGGGAACCCGATCTTGAGGTACCCAGCCAAGGTTTGCTTTGATAAACTGGGGGGACAAAGATGACATCCTGCCATCCTCCACCGAGGGATCTCAGTCAGGGTTGGATGACAATGATAGAAGGAATGTTGGGTGAGACAAGCATCCTTGGAAAGGAGGGATAACCTGTCAATTAAGTTAATTATTCGGCACTGGGGAGGCCACATCTGGAGCACTGCGTCCAATTCTAGGTCCCCCCACTACAGAAAGGATGTGGACGCACTGGAGAAAGTCCAATGGAGGACAACAAAAATAACGAGGGGGCTGGAGCACATGACCTACGAGGAGAGGCTGAGGGATTTGGTCTTCTTTAATCTCCAGAAGAAAAGAGTGAGGGGGGATTTGAGAGCAGCCTTCAACTTCCTGAAGGGGGATTCTGAAGAGGATGGAGAGAGGCTGTTCTCAGTAGTGACGGATGCAGAACAAGGAGCAATGGGCTCAAGTTGCAGTGGGGGAGGTCTAGGTTGGTGATTAGGACAAACGATTTCCCGAGGCGGGTGGGGAAGCTCTGGGATGGGTTCCCTAGGGAGGGGGTGGAATCTCCATCCTTAGAGGTGTTTAAGTTCCGGCTGGACCAAGCCCTGGCTGGGATGATTGAGTTGGGGTTGGTCCCGCTTTGGGCAGGGGGCTGCACTCGATGACTCCTAAGATCTCTTCCAGGCCTAGGGTTCTATGAGTCAAAGTGCCAGAAGGGGTGCTACGTTAGTGTGTAACTTTAAAAACAACAAATAGTCCTGTGGCACCTTAGAGATGAACAAATTTATATTTGGTCCTGCCATGAGGGCAGGGGACTGGACTCTTGGCCTCTCAAGGTCCCTTCCAGTCCTAGTGTTCTATGATTCTACGATTTATATATATATTTATATACAGGGCTCGACAAACCGCGGGGAGATCTACTCGCCAGCCCCGCACTGCGCATGTGCCAGACTGGCTCTGCGCATGTGCACAGCTCCGGTGAACGGGGCGAACGGAGCGACTGGCTGAAATCTACTCGCCCGTGGCGAGTAGAAACAGCAGTTTGTCGAGCCCTGTTTATATATATATAGTATCATGAGCTTTCGTGGGCAAAACCCACTTCCTCAGATGAGTTAGAAGCTGGGAACTGTCAGATGAGTCACTGGAAAGCATGTTATGGTTGTTTAGTATGTCACCATTTTCTTTCCAAATATCCTTACTCACAACTACTCAAATCTTTGATCCTTGTTTGGACTATAAATACCTCTAAGTAGTGGTAAACAAAGCCCTAGTGCTCAGGAGAATCATCCATGCTGGATTTGCTGTGCCTTTGGGAACAACAGGCCCAGAAAGTCTGTGGGTGTCTCGTAGACACGGGACTGCACGTCACAGAGAACGCTCCAAGAACTCAGGGCTTGGTGTTTGCTTTTCACTGGTTTGTACCAGGCGAACAAGGCCAAAAGGGGACCTGGGCAGTGTCACAGGAGCGCAGAGTCAATGGATGTGTCTACACAGCAGTTCGCACCCGCCGCTGGCCCGTGCCGGCTGACTTGGCCTCACCGTTCTCAGGCAAGGGACTGTTTAATCGCACTGTAGACGTTCAGTGTGGGACCTTCACAGAGTCTTAGAGCCTGGGGATCTACACTGTCGTTAAACCGCCTCGTAGCCCAGGCCCCACCAGCCTGAGTGGCCTGGCACAGGGCAGTGCGGGCTTTTCGTTGCCGTGTAGACGTACCCAATGATGCGTAGAGACACAAAAGAGACTGCTCCACTGGTGAAGTTTGAAGATGTTTATCCCACAGGAATATCTGAGTTGGGCCAGACTGCGCCCCCGCGACTGTCATGTGACAGGGCGTGAGCCTCCCTGGCCCACGTGTAACAGGCTTCGCCATCTATGTGGCACACAGTGCTGTTCCTTTAGCCCCACAGAGAGCCCCCGTCTGCTGGAAATCTGGGTCATAGGGAGTAGGTGGCCACCTGTCTAATTTATGAAGACCTCGTGTCCGACCTCTTCCCCTTGAGGCACTCCAATTCACTACGCCAAGCTCCCTTCTGCACCCAAGACCCTGCACCTCCTCCATTAATATCCTGGAAGAGGGCAGCCCCCTCTTTCAAATTCTTGGAGTGGCCCCCATCAAAAATTATTGCCCACCCCTGATCCACAAGAAGATCGAGCCCAAGACGTCAGACCTTCCTGTCACTGTACTCTGGTCCTTCACATTATTCTGCCCTCGTCTTGACCTCGTGTTGCCTGTGCTTGGGGGCCGCATGATTCGTATTGTTTAGGCTCTTCCTTGTTCTTCTCCTCTGTGACATCAAGGTCACCGTTGGGTCCTCTTTTGCGGTGATCCTGTTCTCCATCCCCGTTCTGGACCCCATCCACCACACCACCAAGTTTCCTCCATGAAGAGCCGTCTCCAATATATACACAAAACCAAACGAGCATTCCCGCAAGCGACCCGCACTCAACGCCTACTCTTCACCCTCCCACTTCCGCAGCTTCTCCGCGGGTTGCCATGTATTTTCTGTGATTTTTTTTTCTTAGCTGAATACTGGGAGCAAAGGAGACAGGCGCATCTATGGATGTCATTAGCCACGATAACCAGAGGGGAGAATTTGACCCTTTGTCACCGGTAACCTTTTGCCAAGGCATTACACTAGATCATCAGGGATGACATGAATCACAGCTTTCTCTTTATTTAATCACATGCATTTCTGCTACACCTACATCTACTTCTACCTCGTCTGTTTGACCCGCTGAGCTACATTTAATAACACCTAGCTCTTATAGAGTGCTTCAGGGAGACGGATAGCTCAGTGGTTTAAGCATTGGCTTGTTAAACCTACAGTTATGAGCTCCATCCTCGAGGAGACCATTTAGGGATCTGGGGAAAATCTGTCAGGGATGGTGCTTGGTCCTGCTGTGAAGGCAGGGGACTGGATTCAATGACCTCTCAAGGTCCCTTCCAGCTCTAGGAGATAGGTATATCTCCATCTATTTATTATTGTGTTGGTCACTATCATATCTCCATATATTTATTATTATTAAGGTGGTCACTATCATTTTTCCTATTTTAGACAGGGAAAACTGAGGCACAAAGCAGTGTCTTGGCTTCCCTAAATCATCCACCAGCAGAGACAGGTCTAGACTTCTGGTTTCTGGGAATCTTCTCCCCACCCCACCCCCAGTTTAGCATGGCTTTCTCCAGGACTTGTTTCATTGTGCACTTGAAACTTTGTGCTAACACCTTTAGTGTGTGCGTGTGTTTTTAACTCTTCCTTTTGCTTCTTCCAGATGTTGGAAATGTACCCACATTGGTGGCACTGTGAGCTCCAACTGAACATAAGAACGGCCACACTGGGTCAGACTAAAGGTCCATCTAGCCCAGTGTCCTGTCTGCCGACAGTGGCCGATGCCAGGTCCTCCAGAGGGCATGAACAGAACAGGAAATCATTAAGTGATCCCTCTTCTGTCACCCATTGCTAGACAAACAGAGGCAAGGGACACCGTCCCTACCCATCCTGGATGATATCCATTGATGGACCTAACCTCCATGAATGTATCTAGTTCTTTTCTGAGCCCTGTTAAAGTCCTGGTCTTCGCAACATCCTCTGGCAAGGATCAAGTTCATTTGTCTGACCGTGTTTTTTCTCTTAAACTGCAGGTCAAAGGGCCCATCTGTTGAAAGTCCTGATGGTTTTTCTTATAAGGAACCACCCGTACAAACCAGTCTTGAACTTGGTGGCAGGGAGAGTTGTTTGCAATCTGGATCCGAGCAAGATTTAGCAAACAGCCTCGATGGTGACAGCAGGCCCAAAATCTGATCCGCCTGGAACTTCATCATTCACAAGTGGGTTTGGATCCAGGCTATTTGACTGAGGTCAGAGCTACATTTTCAGGGCTGGTTGCCTGGTTCCTTTGATCTGATCATAGCACAGATCTGATACGTGGGACTGGCACTTTATAAATCAATCACCAATGGTCATAACAACAAGCACACACTTCATCATTCCGCTCTGGACTCACTCTCCTTCTTAAGCACGGAAACGTTCTTTGACTTCACGTAACACATCAGGGGGAACTCCGTGGAGAACCACAGATGGGTACTGAAAAGAACGGGAAGGGAAAGTCCTTAAGTTTTGGGATTTTTCTACATGCTATTAATAATAAAAATTCATAAATCAGCAGCGGCAGAGGGGTCAAGGAGAAGGAGCCGGCCGCTGTGCAGTAAACGAGTCTCCTGCGTGGGTGTGAGAACCTCTTGAAATGGCAAAGGATGCTGGAAACAAAGCAGAAGTGAATTACATTTTTTGGCAGAAACGAATCGACAGCCCCCCCCCCCTTGTTAAAAAAAAAAGAGGAATCGATGCTTTTTTTTATTGTTAGTTTTATTTTATTTTATTTTTTTTAACTTTTCTCCAGCTCCAAAAATAAAGCATTTGAATAGCCAAAACTTTTTTTTTTTTTTTGCTACTTTTGAACATCAGATTTCTGGCAGTTCTTTGAAACAACATCCCGCCTTGTCCAACTACACTCATGTTCAAATCCAGACAGGAGAGAGACCACATGCCGCCAGGGATAGAGGCTTCTACCTTGACATCATCTCTTAGAACCCGCAAAACTCAGGCTGAATGTCGGTTACCCTCTGAAGGCAGCCGGTTGCGGGTCTCCATGCCGTCCAGGCAGGCAAAGATGACCTAGAACGACAGAGCTGCCCTGTGCTTAAACCATGGGATTGGGACTATGAGAAAACGGGGTTGAATTCCTAACTTTGCCATCCATTCCTGGTTCAATCTTTGGCGCATCATTCTATGGCGCCGTGCCTCAGTTTCCCATCTGTAAAATTGGACTCGTGCTTTGTCTCGCCCTTTGTCCATCGTGGCCATTAGAGTGTACAGGGTTTCTCTTATTCTAGACCTGACAGCAGCAGCTTTCAAAATGTTTTTTCTCATGACCCAGTTGAAGAAATGTGCTGATGCCTGTGACCCAACGTCATTATATTTTTTGACTAGTGTGTGGGTGTATCACACAGACCTAGCGTGGGTCACCGTCCCATGGAGCGGCACTGAGACCGCGTACAGTGAGAGCTAAGAACAAGGAAGGTCTACAGCCTAAGCTGAGCGGTCGCTGGCTTTATAGCTCAAGCTATGGAGTTAAGCTCCGGAGGTCCCAGGTTCAAAGCTGCCTGGGGATGGTTATATAAGTTGTGCTTGAGGGGGCGCCAGGTTGGGTAGGGGCTTTGGGCTATGACAGGGGATTGGTGCTTGTGGTTGGGCAGGGGTTTACTGTCAGGGATGCTAAGGCAACTTCCTCCCTCTCCTGGTACCATGGACCATGTTGTACCCTGGAAGCAGGTGGCAGCAGCTCTGGCTCCTAAGCAGAAGTGCACAAGCAGTTATGCATACTGCTTTTGCCTGCAGGCCCAGACCCCGCACCCATTGGCTGGGAATTGGCCAATGGGAGTGTGGAAGCAGGGGTGGTACACGGAGCCTTTTGGCTCCCCTGCCTAGGAGCCAGACCTGCTGCAAGCAGCTTCCAGGACACAGCATGGTGGTCTCCAGAGCCAGGCCAGGCAGGAAGCTGCCTTAGCACCCCCACAATCAGGCTCTGATCTTAGCTGAGACCTCCACATTTCACTGCAATCAGGCTTAGACATAATCATGCCTTAGTCATTGAATTGTGCTTTTCTTCGGGCGATGCATGGTCCTGCCTTTCCAGAACAACTACTTCCTACTAGCTGGGCTGCTCAGGAGAAGTAGGGTCTGTGTAGACTCCAGGAAGGAACCTCTCTGATGCTCACCATGGGTTGAAATCCTCCTCCGGAGATTCGACTTCCAGCCCGTCTGCAAACATCCCAAGCAACCAGTTTGACCAGCAATTACGTGTCAGGAAACTGCCATGAACCATTCCTGCATGATACCCTCTTTTGACCACCTCGCCACCAAAGAGACCTGTTTCCATAGCACTCTTCAGCCACAGATATTCTTCTGACACCGCTGCCATGCCGCCGGTTTTGAGGTTGCACGTGGCAGCCGTGAGGGCCAGGCAAGGCTAAATGGCAGTGTTAGGGGAAGGGGAGGGAGGGATGGCTCATCCCAATGAAAGGGTGAGGGTGAATTTTCGAGAGACAAAAGAAGAGGGATTACGCAACTCTGGGATTTTGGAAGGACTCCGTGCTCTTGCTGTGAGATCTTTAGTGACTACGGCCCGTCTGGGCTTCGGCTGCGTGCCCACAATTCCCTGTACCACTGGCTTGGAACTCCGAGGGAAGCTCAGAACCGATGGGGCCATCAACACACCGGAAGAGGCTTTCCTTGAAGGTCTCCCGTCTGGGTGCCGAGCGGTTCCATTGGGGCTCAGCTTATGAGAGTGGTCCCCGATCTCAGATAGCTGCACCCCAGGCTGATAGTGACACAAAGTAAAAGCAACATGACCTGCCAGAGGCACAAACCAGCTCAGCCGCTGTATCATTTGGCCACGAGGATCAGGGATGCAACGCCATGATCTGGGAGTCCTTAAACCTGCAGCTGCCAGAAGACAGGATTGAATGAGACAAGCTGGACTACTTGTAATTCTCCTGGTCTGTTCATTCCTTCTGAAGCACCCGGCATGGGCCACTGTCGGAAGACAGGACACTGGGCTAAATGGACCTTTAGTGTGATCCAGGTTGGCCCTTCTTATGTTCTTAAATCGGAACCCTGGACACTCACACTACACTGTGCAGTACCACACCCATGTTGCCCACCCTTTCTTACTCTTTGGCCTGGTCTACATTAGGCGATAAGTGTGAATCAAGATACGCAACTCCTCCTACGTTCATTGTGTAGCTGGAGTCGATGTGCCTGAATTCGAACTTTGGTGCCATCCCCACAGCGGGAGGTTGCCGGGAGAAATTCGCCCCTCCACTTCTCTCACTCCTCGTGAGTAGAAGTTCCGGTGCTGATGGGGGCACTCTCTGCATTTGATTT
Source organism: Pelodiscus sinensis (assembly GCF_052426305.1). Classification (NCBI taxonomy): domain Eukaryota; kingdom Metazoa; phylum Chordata; order Testudines; family Trionychidae; genus Pelodiscus; species Pelodiscus sinensis. The sequence goes on along the minus strand of NC_143055.1, from coordinate 3,877,388 downwards.
AGAGGGTCCTTCGCAGACCTGCTAAATCAAATGCCTCTCTGAAGCGTTGATCCACAGGTAAGTATAGACGTGGCCTTAGGGACCGGATACTCAGCAGTGCTGCTGCAGTGGAGGTGTGCCTATTGCTACCAGCTGGGGACCTGGCTTTAGCTTTCATTGCACCTCATAATGTGGAAGGATGGGTTGGTGGTTTCTCCCACCCTCAGTCCCGCATCAGTAATAAGGCGAGTGATTCCTACGTTATAAAGGAGTTGATTGGGTAGCACATTACAGCCAATAGGATGTTCAGATACTATAGTGATGAGGAGGCCAGATAAGTACAACAGGAGCAGATGTAAAATAAAAACATCTGGGGGACCTTCGCCAGCCCTGTACCTTGGCAATGAGTTCTCCGGCAAGCCACCATCTGAAACGGTGGCGTTGCCCTACCCTTCAAACAGCTGGCGTCGGGGAGAGCTGTGCCTTTCACACACACACAACCGCTCCTGGCCTGCCAAATCTTTTCTGTTTCCTCCTGCTGTTCTCAAGCCGCTCTTAGGCACCCTTCCCAACGGCTTGGAAATCACGCCTCGAAGCTTCTATATTTGCTGCAGGCCAGTGCCAAGATTAGCAGTACCACGGGATGGAAAAATAGCCAGCCACCGGATATGAAAGAACAGAGTGAAGCTATGTCCAAGGAGCGCAAAGAGCGCGTGCGTGGGGTGGGGGGGCTGGCCTATTCGATTTTTTCCATCTGGCAGATTCTCGTCGCTACGCCGTAACATGCGGGCTCCCTCTGCTCTTCCCGACGACGTCCAAATGACTTTCGCAGGCTGCTTTCGGTAACGTCTCAAAAGGCCTGGCGTTTCGGTCTGCTTCAGAAAGACATCCGGCGGTTTAGATGCTCATTGAAAGCAGCAGCGTCTGATCCAGAGTCTAGAAGCCGTATTTAGACTTGGCCTCTCAACCTGGGAGTGAAGCCAGCTTCGATTCCCTGAGACTGAAATTCAGAGCTGGTGTGGATGGACAGGAGAATCCCCCACGAGAGCGTGGGTGAGTGTCTCCGTTAGCAGGTCTGGCTCTACACAGGGTCCAAAGTGTGCTGAGGAGTGTCTGGAAGATGGTGTAAATCGCACCAACTTAGAGCATGGGTGCTCCTACTTAGCAACTGGGAGAGATGGGGGTTAGCACTGCTTGTGTACATATGCAAGGGGTCGGCGGAGGAAGGGCAGGGGCGTACCCATCTGACTACCCTGAGGGGCTAGTCCTACTACCCAGCTACGTCTAGACTGGCATGATTTTCCGCAAATGCTTCTAACGGAAAAGTTTTTCCGTTAAAAGCATTTGCGGAAAAGAGCGTCTAGATTGGCAGGACGCTTTTCTGCAAAAGCACTTTTTGCGGATAAGCGTCCGTGCCAATCTAGACACGGTTTTACGCAAGAAAGCCCCGATCGCCATTTTCGCCGTTGGGGCTTTTTTGCGCAAAACAGCTTTCAGCTGTCTACACTGGCCCTCTTGCGCATTTGCGCAGGAGGGCTTTTGCCCGAACGGGAGCAGCATAGCATTTCCTCAAGAACACGGACAATCTTACATGAGATCGTCAGTGTTCTTGCGGAAATTCAAGCGGCCAGTGTAGACAGCTGGCAAGTTTTTCTGCAAAAGCAGCCGCTTTGGCAGAGAAACTTGCCAGTCTAGACGCAGCCCCCATGGCGAGGCTGGTATGTATCACGCAAGCGCAAACAGAGCCAGTAGGTGTCAGCGGTTTTCAAGCTTTTTTCCCCATGACCCGGGTGAGGAAAATGGTGGATGCCGTGACCCAACATTGAGTAGAGCATGTGCTCCGGGATGGGGCGGAGGACGAAATTCTAGGGCATAGGAGAGGGCTCCAGCTTTGGGGGTGAGGTCAGGCTGGGGCGGGAGGGGCTGACCTCGAGCGGGTCCCGGTCAGTGGTGCAGCAGGGGGGCTTAGGCAGCTTCCTGCTTCTCCTAGCCCCACAGACCATGCTGAGCTCTAGAGCAGCCGGCAGCACGTTCCCAGCCAGTGGGAGGGTGGAGCTAGTGCTCAGGGCAGGAGCAGTGCGGGGAGCCCTGTGCGCTCTCCCCAGCCGCCAACCTAGGAGCTGGGCCTGCTGCCAGCCAGCGCAGTCTGCGGTGCCAGGACAAGCAGGAAGTTGCCTTATCCCCCCACTGCTCCCCGGATCCCCCTGCAGCAACGAGCCCCAGCACCCGACACCCCACCACCCAGAGCTGGGTCATGACCTGTTGTTGGAAGCCACTGCACTAGGGCCCATGCTCCCAGCTGGGGGCAGATGTATCTTTAGAGGTAATATATCCCTCTATGGATACTGATGTAAAGGAAGATTTCACCTGTCAAATTAACTGCTAAGGGCCCCAAACCTGGTCTGGTAACGGTATGAGGAGCTCTAACATGGCTCTGTCTCATGGGGAAATCCCCTCTCAGGCTGTATTTTGACACAGAACCATGTAATTATAGGACAGGAAGGGACCTCGAGAGCTCATCGAGTCTAGTCCCCTGCTCTCATGGCAGGACCCAGTACCGTCTAGACCATCCCTGACAGGTGTCTGTCCAACCTGTTCTTACATATCTCCAGTGATGGAGATTCCACAACCTACCTAGGCAATTTGTTCCAGTGTTTAACCACCCTGACAGGAAGTTTTTCCTACTGTCCAACCTAAACCTCCCTTGCTGCAATTTAAGCCCATTGCTTCTTGTCCCGTCCTCAGTGCTCAAGGGGAATAATTTTCACCATCCTTCTTGTAATCACCCTTTATATACTTGAAAACTATTATGTCCTCCTCAGTCTTGTCTTCTCCAGCCTAAACAAACCCATTTTTTCAATATTCCCTCACAGGTCATATTTTCTAGACCTTCATCGTTTTTGTTGCTCTTCTCTGGACTTTCCCTAATTTTCTCCACATCGTTACTGAAAGGTGGTGCCCAGAACTGGACACAATACTCCAGAAATAAACCGCTATTCCGAAACGCCCCTTAATCCTTGTGGAACAAGGTTTACAGGGACGTTGAAGTAGCGAATCTGTTATTTCAAAAGCTTTTTTGAAATAAGGAGTGTGCAGTCAAGATGCAGGATAGCTATTTTGGGATACTGGAAGCATTCCGAAATAGCGTCGCAGTGTAGACGTACCCGAAGGGTATGTCGACTACATGGCTCCATCGACAGAGGCATGTAAACAGGTTTACCCGGCATAGGCAAAGAAGTGGGGATTTAAATAATCCCCGCTTCATTAAAATAAACATGGCCGCCGCGCTGTGCTGACGATCAGCTGATCCGGCACAGCTCGGTAGTCTAGACGCGGATCAGTCGGCTGGGGAAGCCTTTGCTGAGCAATCCCTTATACCTCGTGAAACGAGGCTTACAGGATCGGTTGGCATAGGCTTCTCCAGCCGACCGATCCGCGTCTAGACTACCGCGCTGTGCCGGATCAGCTGATCGTCGGCACAGCACGGCGGCCGTCTTTATTTTAATGAGGAGGGGATTATTTTAATCCCCGCTTCTTTGCCTATGCTGGGTAAACCTGTTTAAATGGCTCCGTCGACGGCGCCACGTAGTCTAGACATACCCTAAGGGTGTGTCTAGACTACATGCCTCCGTCGACGGAGGCATGTAGATTAGCCAGATCGGCAGAGGGAAATGAAACCGCGATTAAAATAATCGCGGCTTCATTTAAATTTAAATGGCTGCCCCGCTCTGCCGATCAGCTGTTTGTCGGCAGATCGGGGCAGTCTGGACGCGCCGCGCCGACAAAGAAGCCTTTCTTGATGGGCACAGGTAAACCTGGTTTCACGAGGCATACCTGTGCTGATCAAGAAAGGCTTCTTTGTCGGCGCGGCGCGTCCAGACTGCCCCGATCTGCCGACAAACAGATGATCGGCAGAGCGGGGCAGCCATTTAAATTTAAATGAAGCCGCGATTATTTTAATCGCGGCTTCATTTCCCTCTGCCGATCTGGCTAATCTACATGCCTCCGTCGACGGAGGCATGTAGTTTAGACGTACCCTAAGTGTGCAACTGATTGTTCCTTCCTAAGGAGAGTACTTTGCATTTGTCCTTGTTGAATTGCATCCTGTTTACTTCAGATCGTTTCTTCAGTTTGTCCAGACCAGTCTGAATTTTAATCCTATTCTCCAAGGTTTGCATCTGCACCCAGCTTGGTATCATCCACAAACATCTCAGCATCCAGAAGGGTAAAGGCAGCAACAGCAGTGGGTTGGCAGGGAAACTCAGCACATTTAAGAACCTTCAGGATGGATTTGGTTCAAAGGCTTCTCAGTCCCATAAATGAGACATAGTTGGAGGTGGGGAAGTTCCTCGAATTCCCCAATCCCACATTCTCGTGAGACAGTTCCTTTTGTTCTGCAGTTGCAGAAGCACCATATCCAGGCATATTTACTGGGACAGAGGGAGAGACAAAAACTGTGGCAGCCACATCCAAAGATGTTGGAGACATTGGAGATGTCAAGATGACCGAGTCGTCATTGTGTGGCACACGGAACACAGCCGGGAGGATGACAAGAGTTTTGCTGTGTGTCACCAAATGGCAGGAAAATATGATTTTCAAAAGTGCTCAGCACCCATTGGCTTCTGCTGGGCATTTTAGAAAATCTGGTTTCTCCATTTAGGTGTCTACATGGCTGTGGAATTCTGTAGATTCTCTGGCCAATAACTTTTTAAAAGAGGCAAATATTAAAGCATGTTTACAAGGCCGAGCAGTGGCAGCTAATCTATCTAAACCATAATAGTTTGCATGAAAGTTTGCTCAATCTCAAAGATTTGTCCCTAGTCACTACTGTTTTCCCCTGAAATTTCTGTTCACACATTGTACAATTTTCCATATCCTGTGTGGTTAATATTATTCTAATAGCTAGAGCTGGGCGGGAAATGATTTTTCCATTTTGGGAAAAAAATTAGAATTCAATATATTTATTCTTCTATCCTCAATCAAGACCAAAAGTAACTTCTTGAAAAAGTTTCATGAACCAAACATTCTTTCTGTTCAGGATAATTGGTTTGGTTTTAGATTTTGACCTTTTTATCTTTTCTCAGCCTTTTAAAAGTCGGATTTACTTAAATTTTGGAAAGCGAAATCATTTGGTGTCAGAAAATCTGATATTCCCTCCTCCGCTCCCAAAAAAGTCAAAATGAGCTATTTAGATGAGTTCTAAACTTTTCTTTCTAAAGAAATTTGGAGTCTGATTTGTCCAAACAGACTCAGCTTGGCAAACTGTTTCAGTTTTCGCAACTCAATGTTTTTTGAAGAAAAAGAAAGGTTTAATCGAGAAATTCCATTTCATGACCAGTTCCACTAGCCACAGCGTACAGCCTCTGTGGACAGAAATAGTGTGGTCTGGTCATCTGACCACTGAGTTCAAAAGACAGGATCCCTGATTTCTAACCTCAGCTCTGCTAGTGCCTTAGAGCTGCCTGGTTTTCAAAATGTAACCATCAGTGTCTATTAACTAATTATATTATTATTATTTGCATGACAATAGTGCCAACAGCCCCATGTGGAAATCAGTCTCCCCACTCTACAAAGAGCTGTACAAACACATAGCGAGAGACAGTCCCTGCCAGAATAGCTCACAATCTAAAAGGACAAGACAGACAAAGGCTGGGAGAGGAAACTGAGGCACGAAGCGGTAATGTGACATGGCTAAGGTCACCCAGCTGAGGCATGTGTACACTGCAAGGCAAAAGTCAAATTAAGATACACCACTTCAGCTACATTAATGGCCACGGCTTGACAAACCCCAGCGAGACCTACTCACCAGCCCCACACCGCGCATGCGCCAGACCGGCACTGTGCATGCGCGAAGCGCTGGTGAATGGGGCGCACGGAGCGACCGGCTGAAATCTACTCACCATGGGCGAGTAGATTCAGCGGTTTGTCGAGCCCTGTTAATGGAAAAGCTGAAGTTGAAATAGCTTAATTCGGCTTTCAGCACTGTCTACACAGCAGGAAGTTGAAGGAAGGAAACTCTTCTTTCAACTTTCCTTATGCCTTGTGAAATGAGGGTTTCAGGAGTCGGAAGGTGCATCTACATAGCACCCTAAACTAGAAACATATGTAATTTAGAAATAGCTTATTTTGAAATTTGGCGCATCTACACAGCACCAAATTTCAAAATAACGTGTATTTTGAGACATCCCATAACCCTTGTGGAATGAGGGTTACCAAGATGCCAAAATAGTGCACCTGTTATCTAAAAAAATGCTTCAAAATAACAGGCAGTTTGCGTAGATGCAGGGTCGCTATTTTGGGATACCTCTGGTGTCCCAAAATAGCTGCGCAGTGTAGACATATCCAGAGTAAGAAGTCCGCCATCTCCAAATTATTTCGAGATAATGGCTTGCTGTGTAGACGCACCCAAATTTGTTCTTTCGAAATAACGCTGCCGTGTAGACGTGCCTTCGCAGGACTAGAGTGAACTCCTAGATTTCCTGACATCAGTCTCATACTTGATACACTAGAGTCTAGTTTCATTCTATGCATTCTGGCTGCCTCATGCAGGCCACATAAATACTTCTGGAAGGCCAGGACCGGCCTGTGGGCCAGATATTTGACATTCCTGACCCGGACCACACTTGGTTCCTCTGGAAGTCAAGCAGCATCAAAAATAGAGCAAAGGAATGAAATGCGGATTCAGCAGAGCCAGGAGCACCCCAATAGGCTCAGTGGGTCTTCTTCCCAAAAAGCTAGGAACCCTCAGGGTCACATCTCATTGAGCCTGTACAACCAACGGTGAGCCCTGGCCCAGCACAGAAGCATTCTACTCCGTCCTTGGCCTTGCTGTGGAATAACTTGTTTTCTTTCTTTGTAGGGGGACCTTAATGAGCAAGGATGTTCCAAGTGGCAGGCAGCCACCAAACATCAGGATTAATAGTCCAACACACAGAGGAAGCTTTGGGAATAACACAGCGGACACGGCCCTGTAGGCACAGAAGCAAACAGAATTGAATCCGTGTAGTGCGGCCAAATCTTCACCTTATTACCTTACTGGGAATCTGGATCGTACACGCCCTGTTGCAGCTTTGCCTTGAAAAACAGTCCGTTTTGGAGCTCAGTGTAGCATAGAGTGACTGCATTATTAGGGTTTCGCTTTGAACTTCAACATTTGGAATCCATTATTTAATCGTTCATTTCCTCCAGTTTCCCCACCTCGCTTTACTGCTTCATGCTAGATCTCTGGGCACTGTGGTCCTAGCCACACGTCTGTCCAACAGTTTGTACTTCAGTAATTCACCGTTCCATCATTCTTTCCTACTGCAAAAGCCTGTGTTTATTTTAACCACCCATCCAACGGCGGGCCCTGGCTTGCGAGTGCAAAAATAGATAATTCTCTCTCCCCCGTAGGCCTCTCCCATAGATCATCCTGAGCTGGGTCTGTGACAACCCGTTAAAGGGGAACACGACACCGTGAAAATGGCCTCGCGGGGCTCCCCTTTTGGCGTTGGATTCCAGCTCCGTTTATGAATGGAGAGCTGATTTTTGTTTTTCCTGACTGCCGATGGGGTGGAACGCAGCCTGAGAGCTGAAAGTCAAGCTGCGTCCTTTCGGGTTCTTTCCGCGATCACAATGCTGCAGTCAGAACCTCGTTGACAGATTAGCTGGCATTGTCGGAGGCAAAATAAATGGTTCTCCCATCTCTCTTTTGACTCTGAAGCACTAAGAAGACCAAAAAAACCCTTGCTTTTTTTTTTCAATCAGCTAAGCAGACCAGGGCACAAAGACATATAGGGTGCGTCTACCCAACAGGACTTAACTCGAAATGAGCGACACAGATTGAGCTACGTCAATTGCATAGCTTATTTTGAAATAGCTTATTTTGAAATTAGGAGCATCTACACAGCACTTATTTTGAAACAGAGCACTCTTCCTCTGACTTCCCTTCCTCCTCATACAATGGGGGTTACAGGAGTCAGAGTAAGACGTCCTCTAGCTCGACGGTATTTCGACACTATTTCGAAATAACTGCCTGCCGTGTAGATGCAGACTAAGTTATTTCAAAATAATGTTGCAGTGTAGACGTACCCATAGGAGCAGCATTAAAATTACACCTGAATCATTTAGCCCTTTGTTTAAAAGTTCCAACAATTCTGATAAGATAATACATGAAGATACAGCCACGTTGCATATTTTAGCTTTGTTCCATCCTCGGAGCAGTATTGGCAGCGCGTGTTTTCTTTGTATATCCAAGCAATTAGTTCATGGGCTTGCATTCAGAATGAACATCAGTGATTCAGGTGAGCTCGGTTTTTCCTTCGTTCTGCCGCAGACCTGTGTAGCCCGGAAGCAGTTATTTTATTTTCTCTGTACCTTCTGTAACATGAGGCTAATAATTCTTCCCCCACAGAGGTGATGTGAGATGAGGGGGCAAATTTTTTCATTTTCCCCCCTCGTCATCCAGTGGCAAAGATGCTGGAGCTTGAACAACTCTAGGTCTGCAGTTTCTTTGGTGGCCAGAGACAAACAGATGGGTGGTTCATTTAAAAGGGCAGACACGGGGGAAAGAAGTTCTTCTGCTGCGTTCACTGCCGCTCCGAAGGATCATAGAATCATAGAATCATAGAATAATAGGACTGGAAGGGACCTCGAGAGGTCATCGAGTCCAGCCCCCCGCCCTCAAGGCAGGACCAAGCTCCGTCTACACCATCCCTGACAGATGTCTATCTAACCTGTTCTTAAATATCTCCAGAGAGGGAGATTCCACCACCTCCCTTGGCAATTTATTCCAATATTTGACCACCCTGACAGTTAGGAATTTTTTCCTAATGTCCAATCTAAACCTCCCCTGCTGCACTTTAAGCCCATTACTCCTTGTCCTGTCCTCAGAAACCAAGAGGAACAAATTTTCTCCTTCCTCCTTGTGACACCCTTTTAGATATTTGAAAACCGCTATCATGTCCCCTCCTCTGTCGTAACATCCTTCAGAAACTGGGTTGTCCTTGTCTATATCCCAGCCAGAACAGTCCCTACTTTGCCCTGCTCTGATGCTATATCCTGAGATGCTAAAACAACAATCATGTGACCTGATTAACTAAGGTTAGCATTTGCAAACAAAGTCACCACACACATCCAAGGGCTGGGCAAAACTCAAGTAGCAGGAATAAAGGCTAAATTTTACCACTCAAGGAAACAGTGTAGTGGGAACAGAAGAAACGCAGAACATTATTGAATGTAGAAGCTTACCATTGAAAGGTAAGCTTCAAATTACCGTATAGAGGTCATACGAAGGGTTGCGAACAAGGGTTTGATATATACGGCTGGAACGAGGTCAGCAGTGCAGCTGAATTTAAATCATGTTTAGATTAAAGAAGACGGAGCATCAAAAATATTTTCATTTGAGCTTTACAGTACAATTAAGAACAATTTCAGCTTTCAATTCTAGCGGCTCCCATTCAGGTCTGTGGTTAACCAACTGCTAAAGATATATTCCTATTAACTTCTACTGGGAATGCCATCTCTGTTTAGTTGTAGAATTATACCTTCCTCTAAACAGCCCCCTTATCTTACAATCTGCAAATTGCAGGCTCTCCCACAAAAGGAAATCTTTTATTAAGCATTTTATTTTTCTTTGCTGCAGGCAGGCAGACTAAATAAACTCCAGCTTAGACTTTGTACTATGTCTCTACCTTGGCCATATCCAAGAAACACAGACAATGCTGGTTTGCAAGAATGAAAGAATTTTAATAAAAACAAGCCATTCAAAACCCTTGTCAACTCCTTCTGTCGGATTGTTATAAAGAATTTATTTCATTACTATAAGTGCTGTTGACTTAGTGTTAGTTTCAGCACTTGAATTCTTGGATAGCTTGAATAAAATTATGATTTCCAAGATAAATATATTATGACCTTCATTCTTCCACCGGTATGTCTGCCGACTCCAACTGCTTCCTCATTCAAAGGGGCTTTCTTAAATTGTGCTGGGATGCGGCTTTATTTTGGTTTTCCTTGCATAAGCCATCGCAAGGAAGGGAGGCCATGCAAAACGCCGGAGCTCACTTCTGCTGAACTCAGATACAGAAAAAATCCGGCTCCGGTGAGGGAAAACCTCATGAAAGTTCTTTCCTGCATCAGAATGGACTTTCACACCTCTTTATAATGTAGCATGTTGCTTATGGGAAAAGTTCACTCTCCTGAGGCCAGGTCCACACTAACACTTCTGCTGGTAAAACGCACCTCGCTCAGAGGTGTGAAAAAACACCCCGTTGAGCGACATTACCTTAGCCGGCACAAGCACTCGTGTACGAAGTGCTATGTCCGTGTGAGAGCTTCTCTGGCCCACATGCTACCGCCGCTCATTTTGGTGGCTTTATGATGTCGATGGAACATGGGAGATCGGACGGTCGTGCAGTTTCATCAGTACAGCTCTGCCTCTGTCAGTTCGTTAGTGTCGACGGGGCTTGAATCAATTTCCACGGTGCTAATCCTCTGGAAATGTAGCAGCTGTAGCCCAGAATCATAGAATTATAGAACCCCAGGGCTGGAAGAGACCTCAGGTGTCATCGAGTCCAGCCCCCTGCCCAAAGCAGGACCAATCCCAACTCAATCATCCCACCAGGGCTTTGTCAAGCCAAGACTTAAACACCTCTAGGGATGGGGATTCCACCCCCTCCCTAGAGAACCCAACCCAGAGCTTCCCCACCCACCTAGGGAAATAGTTTTTCCTAATATCCAACCTAGACCTCCCCCACTGCAACTTCAGACCATTGCTCCTCATTCTGCCATCTGCCCCCCCTGAGAACAGCCTCTCTCCAGCCTCTTGGGAACCCCCACTCCAGAAAATTGAAGGCCGCTCTCAAATCCCCCCTCACTCCTCTCTTCTGCAGACTGAACAAGTCCAAATCCCTCATCCTCTCCTCATAGGTCATGTGCTCCAGCTCCCTACTCATTTTGGTTGCCCTCCGATCGACCCTCTCCAACGCGTCCACATCCTTTCTGTAGTGGAGGGTGGGTAGAACTGGACACAATACTCCAGATGTGACCTCCCCAGTGCCGAATAAAGGAGAACGGTCTACCAGAATGGTGTTAATTCTAAGGCATTAGGAGAGGGCAGAAGAAGAAGGGAAGTTACCACTCATCCCTTAGGACAGCTACTGGCCATTGACAAGCCCTGCAGAATTGGCAGCATCTCTTGCACAAGGAGTTGGGGGAACCATATAGTCCCCTGCCACTCAAGAAGCAATGCATTGGCCCTAACTCACATTACATGTCTAGGCCCTGGAAACGAAAACCAGGATGTTACCAGAACTCCAATAACACAGCTTCCTGGATCCCAGGCCAGGGTGTTCAGAGGCAAGAGTATTCCTCTGGTCTCACGCTAGAGCTTCCTGCCCAAGCTGCTATTCCATTCACGGCCTCGCATCCGAGCAGCGACCAAGTTTAGCGTGTGCAAAGCTGACAAACTATAGTACGAAGCAGTACGGAGGCTGGGTCTGTCAAGCTTGCTTTTCTTTTAATTTGCACAGCTTAGTCTCTTAATTTTGTAGGCAGGTAATCATAGAATCATTGAATACCAGGACTGGAAGGGACCTCGAGGGGTCATCGAGTCCAGTCCCCTGCCCTCATGGCAGGACCAAATACTGTCTAGACCATCCCTGATAGACATTTATCTAACCTGCTCTTAAATATCTCCAGAGATGGGGATTCCACAACCTCCCTGGGCAATTTATTCCAGTGTTTGACCACCCTGACAGGTAGGAACTTTTTCCTAATGTCCAGCCTAAACCTCCCTTGCTGCAGTTTAAGCCCATTGCTTCTTGTTCTATCCTCAGAGGCCAAGATGAACAAGTTTTCTCCTTCCTCCTTGTAACGCCCTTTTAGATACCTGAAAACTGCTCTCATGTCCCCTCTCTGTCTTCTCTTTTCTAAACTAAACAAACCCAATTCTTTCATTCTTCCCTCATAGCTCATGTTCTCTAGACCTTTAATCATTCTTGTTGCTCTTCTCTGGACCCTCTCCAATTTCTCCACATCTTTCTTGAAATGCGGTGACCAGAACTGGACATAACACTCCAACTTTATCTCCTGTATAAAGAAGAGCATAACGGTTTCCTAGTACCACGGCGGGAGGGTTTGGAGCAGTACCTGATGCCAGAAGTAACCAGCTGCCAGTGTCCATCCTGAGCCATCTCCTCCTCCACCAGTGGTGTGTCTGTAGTTTTGTGTACTGGGACAGCTACCTCAGCTGTCTCCTCATGAACACGGTCCAGGAATTGCTCATGGATTCAGGTGCTCCTCAACCTAGCCATCTCCTCCTGTAGCTCTCCCACCTGCTGCCTGAGAGATCCCACCAGCAGGCACCTTTCGCATTGGATGATCTCCCCAGCCTGGATATCAGTCAGTGGGAATTGCAAACCACAGTCCCTGCAAAACCACACCAGGATCTGGGTAGAGGCATCCATGCTCAGGTGCTCTGTCTGGCTACAGACGCAGGTGGAGGACACAGAAGCAGTGCTGGCACAGGTGTTGCAGGTCTTCCTGACCATCATAGGCCTCCCTCGGCCAAACTCCCTCTTAAACTCCCCTGTCTGCAGCTCCTGTCCGCTTCGCTCTGAGAGTTTCCCATTCTGCTGGCCACAAAAATATAAAAAATTCTGTGACCTCTCATCTTTCAGCGATGTTATTCAGAAACGGTCCCTGGCCCAGAGTGTTTCTAGCTCGCAGAAAAGGCAGGCAAAGGGAGGAGGAGGAATAATTACCTCCTCTATTATGAGGCCACTTTTAGTTCTGAGTCACGGAGGCCCAGGTTTTCAGAACAGCGCCACACGTTGGGTACTGACCCTGACCGTAAATGCGGAGCTCTTCAATTTAGCCCCAGTAGACTTCTCCAAAGTCCCACATCAAATCCACATCAGAGCCAAGGACCAACTACAGGTGTGGGCTAAGTCACAGTCCAATGCCCTAAACCAGAGGTGGCCAACCCATGACTCACAAACCACATGTGGCTCTTCCTCCCTTAAAGCGCGGCTCGTGAAGCCTCTCCCGCGGCTCGTGAAGCCGCCTCTGTGTCCCTAGAAATGGTCCACAGCCCCCAGCTCCCTGTGCTCACCCGGGCAGGGGAGCCGTCCGGTGCGATGAATCAAAATGGTGTGGCCTGATGTGCCTTGTCTTTTAAAGGGGCAGCGTCTTTTTTTTTTTTTTTGCTTAACAACTGCGGGGGGCTGGTGGGGAGCTCTTCGTTTTTTCTTTTCTTTTTTTTCTCAACAAAAATTGCTCCCCCCAAAAATTCTGGTGCGGTATTTTTTCCGCTGCTGTTTCAGCTAATGGGTTGGCCACACCTGTCCTAAACACTAAGCCTCTCATCTGTATCAATCGTCTGTATCTTCCATAGCTCAATACTTCTCCAAGAAAGTATTTTCAAGCATCCTGCACCACCTCTTTCTGGCACATTTTACAAGCTGGGGACCAACCAGTTAAGTAGCAGTTCTGCAGAAAAGGACCTGGGGGTTACAGTGGATGAGAAGCTGGATATGCATCAACAGCGTGCCCTTGTAGCCAAGAAGGCTAATGGCATATTAGGTGCATTAGGAGGAGCATTGCCAGCAGATCCAGAGATGTGATTATTCCTCTTTATTCGACTCTGGTGAGGCCACATCTGGAGTATTGTGTCCAGTTCTGGGCCCCCTACTACGAAAAAGATATGGACGCATTGGAGAGGGTCCAGCGGAGGGCAACCAAAATGATTAGGGGGCTGGAACATATGACTTACGAGGAGAGGCGGAGGGAGTTGGGTCTGTTTAGTCTGCAGAAGTGAAGAATGAGGGGAGATTTGAGAGCAGCCTTCAACTTCCTGAAGGGGGGTTCCAAAGAGGATGGAGAGAGGCTGTTCTCAGTAGTGACAGATGGCAGAACAAGGAGCAATGGTCTCAAGTTGTGGTGGGAGAGGTCCAGATTGGATATTAGGAAAAACTATTTCCCTAGGAGGGTGGTGAGGCACTGGGATGGGTTACCTAGGGAAGTAGTGGAGTCTCCATCCGTAGAGGTGTTTAAGTCTCAGCTTGACAAAGCCCTGGTCGGGTTGATTTAATTGGGATTGGTCCTGCCTAGAGCAGGGGGCTGGACTTGATGACCTTCTGAGGTCTCTTCCAGCTCTATGGTTCTATGATTCTGTGTTTTATGATTCTATGAGTCCCCTTTTCTATGCGACCTCTGAAAACAGAACAAGAAGCAATGGGCTTAAATTGCAGCAAGGGAGATTTAGGTTGGACATTAGGTAAAACTTCCTAACTGTCAGGGTGGTGAAACACTGGAATAAATTGCCCAGGGATCCTGTGGAATCTCTATCACTGGAGATATTTAAGAGCAGGTTGGACAGACATCTGTCGGGGATGGTCTAGACTCTGCTTGGTCCTGCCATGAGGGCAGGGGACTGGACTTGATGACCTCACAAGGTCCCTTCCATTTCTAGGATTCTATAAGCATCAACTTCCTATCCCCAACTGTGTTTCCTTGTGGGGGGTGGGGTTCTCAGCAGCACCTCTCCAAGATCTCATGCATGAGTGAGAGAAGTCTGGTGCTATCGGTGCCCACCATGCTGGCTTAGCTCCCAATGCCGCCTCTGGACCAGAGAACCAAGCTGCTCACCTCAGAGGTAGCCGCACCCACCGTGCATGCTACATGGACCCCACTAGGCTTGGGTCAGACATGCAAAGCTCTGTGCCAGATTTGAGGGCTCTCTTCTGTTAAAGGAGCCTGCTTTTATCTGGCATCACCCCTGCTCTGCACTATTGCAGCTAACACCAACGCCCTACTCGCTGCATGCAGCTACCGTTATCTGAGCCAACGGCTTCTCACGCAGTATGCAACCCGCTGGTATGCTGAGTGAATACAGGGATTGCTCCACCCACCTCCGGCATCCAGCTGCCTTTTACCTGGAAAGTGCCCAGCCATACCACACTTGAGGAGAGGAAGAGAAGAGGATGACTGTGTCCAATTGAAGAACAGGAAGAAATAAATGTGGGCAGGCAGAATATGAATCAGACGTTTGGCCGGGAAACCAGTGAACACCCTACTCCTATGAAAACAACACGCGAACTTCAATGACTGGAGTGAGGAGCTGGACTTTGGTTTATGTCTCACCCCAACGGAAGCCCAAGCACCATGCTGGGAAATGAATTCAGAGCCCAGGAGGAAGAAAACTCACCAGCACCACTTGCTGGAGCTCCAGAGCTGATGTTGGGAAGGTTTAAGGCTGCTGAGCACGGGGGGGGTGGTGAGAGGGAAGCTTCCAGGCAGCACGAGGGTGGTTGCCTCCTATGTCTGGTAGGTGGGTCAAGGGGCAGATTCATGGTGATGTGCCTGCAGCCTGTCCATCTACAACGGCTCAGATGGACACAATGGCTTCGGGGTGTCTTCCACGTGCTATTGCGACTACCTCCTCCCAGCCAGACCCAATGCCGAGAGAGGAGGCAGTGGTACTGAGAGGCGCAATAAGCTGATGTCATCGAGCTGTCGCCCTGGGTTGAGACACAAAACCACAGACACTGGGTCTGAATGCCCAGTTCAGCGTCCTCAGTCTGAGCGATGGGAAGGATTCCCTGGGTCCTTTCTCTGTTCCTGGACCGGTGCCGGATTGCTTCCTCCAGGGCGTAGTGCAGGCTGCCTTTAAACAGCTAGAGCCCTGTGCGGATAGAAAATGGGTATCGGCATCCGCATCCACATCTGCAAAAATGATCCGCAGATCATAAAATCCTAGAATCCGAGGGTTGGAAGAGACCTCAGGAGTCATCGAGTCCGGCCCCCTGCCCAAAGCAGGACCAACCCAACTCAATCAGCCCAGCCAGGGCTTGGTCCAGCTGGGACTGAAACACCTCTAGGGATGGAGATTCCACCCCTCCCTAGGGAACTCAGCCCAGCGCTTCCCCACCCGCCTAGGGAAATCATTTTTCCTAATCTCCAACCTAGACCTCCCCCACTGCAACTTGAGCCCATTGCTCCTGGTTCTGCATCTGCCCCCACTGAGAACAGCCTCTCGCCAGCCTCTTTGGAACCCCCTTCAGGGAGTCGAAGGCTGTAGTGCTAGTCTGGGCACTGGCTACTCTCACACGCACAGCGGCTTCCGAGAAAGGCTCTTCAGGATCTCTGGGTCTGTCTACACCACAGCGCTAATTCGAACTAACTTAGTTCGAATTAGTTAATTCAAACTAAGCTAATTCGAACTAACGGATCCAGATTAAAAAACTAGTTCGAATTAGCGTTTTGCTAATTCGAACTAGCATGTCCACATTAAGTGGACCCTGAACTGGGGTTAAGGATGGCCGGAAGCAGTGCCGGCAGGGCATCACAGGAGGACTTAGAGCGTGGAGCTGCTGCCTCAGGCTAGCTGAGGGCTGCGCTTAAAGGGACCCGACCCCCACCCCGGACAGACAGTTCTCAGGGGTGCCCCACTTGCAAAGCAGTCCTGGCTTGGAGTGCCCTGAGTGCCCACACTGGGCACGTCACAGTACTCGGCCATCAGACCGGCTGCACTTGCCGCAGGCTGCCATCTGGGGAGAGGGGGCAATTGGGGGGCTGCAGGAGAGATTCCACCCCCCGAAGCCCGCAGAGCCAGCCCAGTCCTCCCCATCGGGGGCTCTTACCCCATTCGTCCCTCACCTCCTTCCACTTACCCCTCCCTAGCCCCCCTTCCTGATGTAAAAAATAAAGAAAATGTGTGTTCAAAAATAGAATCTCTCTTTATTGAACAAAACTCGGGGAGACTGGGAAAAGGAGGTGGGAGAGGGGAAGAGAGAGGGTGGGAGAGGGGAGGGCAACTAAAATGATCAGAGGTTTGGAAGAGGTCCCATATGAAGAGAGGCTAAAGAGACTGGGACTTTTCAGCTTAGAAAAGAGGAGACTGAGGGGGGATAGGATAGAGGTCTATAAAAGCATGAGTGGCGTGGAGAGGGTGCATACATAAAAGTTCTTCATTAGTTCCCATAATAGAAGGACTAGAGGACATCAAAGGAAAGGAATGGGTAGCAGGCTTCAAACTAGTAACAGAAAGTTGTTTTTCACAAAGCAAAGAGTCAACCTGTGGAACTCCTTGCTGCAGGAGGCTGTGAAGGCAAGAACTAGAACAGAGTTTAAAGAGAAGTGAGATAAAGTGATGGAGGTTGGGTCCATAGAGTGGTATTAGCCACGGGGTAGGAGTGGTGTCCCTGCCCAAAGTTTGTGGAAGGCTGGAGAGGGATGGCACGAGACAAATGGCTTTGTCACTGTCTTCGGTCCATCCCCTCCAGGGTCCCTAGGGTTGGCCGCTGTCGGCAGACAGGCTACTGGGCTAGATGGACCTTTGGTCTGACCCAGTACGGCCATTGTAAGCTCAGGGCTCAGAGTTGGGGGTCTCAGTGGACCACCTTGATTTTCATGCACACCTGCTCCTGGGTGGCCAGGCTGGCAGCTATCCTGCCCTAGACGGCCACTTTCCTGTGCCTAGTGCGGAGGTCGTGGACGAGGTCCATGATATCCGCACTAGACCAGGCGGGTGCCCGTGTCTTGCGGTCCCGGTCAAGCTCCCGGGAGCCGCCAGCCTGGTCCCGGGAAGAGGGGGAGGGCTGGGGGGCATCGGGTGGCGGGCTCGAATCGTGCCAGGTGCAGGGTCTGCTGGCTGGGTGCTGGCAGGCTTGCACCTGGCACGGGCACCGTAGCCAGCCCGTGCCCCTTTAAGGGGTCCAGGGCCGGGAGGGGGGCAATAGAGTTTCCCTGGTGTTGGCCAGAGTGGCCACCAGGGAAACCTGGGGAGGGCTAGCCTCCCACTAGTTCGAATTAAGGGGCTACACACCCCTTAATTCGAACTAGTAAGTTTTAACTAGGCTTAGTCCTCGTAGAATGAGGTTTACCTAGTTCGAACTAAGCGCTCCGCTAGTTTGAATTAAGTTCGAACTAGCGGAGCGCTAGTGTAGCGCCTATCAAAGTTAATTCGAACTAACATCCGTTAACTTTGTAGTGTAGACATACCCTGTGTCTCCCTGCGTTAGCTTCTCCAAGTGGAGGCAGAGCCAGTCAAAGAGGACAACGTCTCTGCCACTCACTTCCACCCCACGGAGCTCCCCAGCCTGGGAGGGGGGCAGAGAATCCACCCTCTTCCTCTGGCCGTGTGGGTAAGAAGGGTTCCACGCCTGACTCTGCTTCCAGGCTTCTGGTGTGGCCTTGTGCGGAGGGCTTGGCTTCTCTCGGTTTCAGCCCCTGCCGTGCAAAACGAGGAGGTGATACATCATTATCTGCTTCTCTCTTCTGGCCAGGGGAAGCCCTTTTACTGTGTGTCTCTCAATCCCAAGCACGACTAGGCCTCAGCCTTGCTTGGACTCGGCAGAGGCCACTCATAACAGGGAGCACCTCCGAGGAGAATGCTCGAGAGGGAAGGGAAAGAGCGGTCCAGGAGTTAGGGCACTCACCTTGGACATGGAACACCATGAGACACTGGGAGGGGGTGAGCTACTATGGCAACGGGGGCAAGACAAGTTCCTTAGCTAGTGGCAAGAGTCATCGAATCCTAACATGGGAAGGGACCTCACGAGGTCGTTGAGTCCAGTCCCCTGCCCTCACAGCAGGACCAAGCACCATCCAGACCATCCCTGACAGGTATCTGTCCAACCTGCTCTTCAATATCTCCAGGGATGGAGATTCTACAACCTCCCTGGGCAATTTATTCCAGTATTTAACCGTCCTGACAGGTAGGAAGTTTTTCCTAGTGTCCAACCTAAACCTCCCTTCCTGCAGTTTTAGTCCATTGCTTCTTGTCCTGTCCTCAGAGGCCAACGAGAAGAATTTTCTCCCTCCTCCTCGTAACACCTTTTTAGGTATTTAAAAGCTGCTCTCATGTCCCCTCTCGGTCTTCTCTTTTCCAAACTAAACAAGCCCAATTCCTTCAGCCTTCCCTCATCGCTCATGTTCTCTAGACCTTGAATCATTTTGGTTGCTCTTCTCTGGACCTTTTGTTCCACATCTTTCCTGAAGTGTGGTACCCAGAACAGGACACAAGACTCCAACTGAGGCCTAATCAGTGCAGAGTAGAGTGGAAGAATGACTTCTCCTGTCTTGCTCACAGCATCATACTAATCCTTCCTTAGACCCATCACTGAATGGCACAGTCCAGATCTTTTTCTTAGCCAAACTATGGCCTTTTAGCTCTCTCCACCAATCCCTGCTCCCCTGCATTTCACTGTTGTTTTCTTTGTTGTTCTTTCCCCATTGGAGATGCCCAGAACCATTGGTGCTTGTGGCTTTCTAAGCAGCATCTCCCCAGGGCAGAGATAAGACCATCACCTCCTTCTTCTGGGATGTGATGCCTCTGCACAGACAGCCTGTGTGTGTGCCTGGAAGACCCTCCCAGCTCCAATCTTTGCGCTTATACCATCATGAGAGTCTGGTGCCGAAAAGCTCCGAGAGAGAACTGGGGTAACTACAGGAGACTGGCATCTTTAGTGCTTCTCTGAGGCTCATGTGCCTGGCATATCCAAGGAAGATGTATTTGCCCAGGTGTGGAATGCATGAGGGACCTCATGGGAGAAGGACGGGGCTGTCCGGCTGGATGTTCTCTGGTACGTGCTGGCAGGATGCACCTGTGGATGGGATTCGCTGTATCCCGCATACATCTAGCACAGAGTCGGCATCTAACGCGCGCTGGGTACCAGTGGGTTGCCAGCTGAAGACCACCGATACACACCGTGTCACCGACAGGGCTAGTGAAGAAAGAGTTCATTGCAGATGTTACAGGCGGAGAGTTTCACTACTCCACGGGTGAATCCGACATCCGATTTCCATTCAGCGTCACGGGAGTTGAGGTTCCACATTCCTGGGACAGCTTCCTGCCTGTCAGGGGGGTGAAACACCGGAACAAATTGCCTAGGGAGGTTGTGGAATCTCCATCCCTGGAGGTATTTCAGAGCAGGTTGGACAGACACCTGTCAGGCATGGTCTAGACGGTGCTGGGTCCTGCCATGAGGGCAGGGGACAGGACTCAGAGACCTCTCCAGGTCCCTTCCAGTCCTAGTGTTCTGTGATTCTATGCAAATCCGAGCCAGGGGTCAGGTTCCCTATGGCTGGAGGAAGGGGGGGAGGGTGAATACCAGCTTGCAGAGATGCACCCATGCTAGTTGTGCGCGAGCTTGTTCACTCCAAATAGAACGAGGAAGCCATGGCACCAGCTTTACTGAGAGCTGCCCAAGGCCGCCCGGCAGCTCTTCTCTGGCTTGGATCAGATGCTTCTCTATGGAAGAGCAGGGGCACGTGCGTCTCAACACAAGGCCTGGGCTTTTCCTGCTGGGCAGCATGAGCGGAGGCGGCTGTTTTCTTTTCAAACAAAAGCCGGCTCCAGGGGTTTTCAGAGTCCTGGCGGGTGAGGGGCCGGCACGGAGCCCTGCCCTGTGTGTTTGCTAGCAGCGCAGGCGAGGGGGGGGGGGGGCTGAAACAAAAATACACACGAGCTGCGGAGGAGTCAACCACAAACAATGCTTAGAAAAACACTCTGTCCCAGAGCGGATTCGCCGTCCGCCCGCCACGGGGATCTGGATGAGAAAGAGCCTGCTGAGACCCGGGCCGGAGAAGACAGCCATGAGGCTGGTTAGCAGGGAGCAGCAATTTGAGGAATGGATGAGAACTGCGACTGATGCAACCACAGAAGGATGCTGTCATCCGCTAGCCAAGAAGTCCCCCCTTAGGGCTGGTGGAGGAATTTCAAGCGAAGCATTTTCCACAGGAAACGATGGATTTGGGGTGGAATTGTTTGTCGGGAACCACATTTGGTTTCAAGTCAAGTCTTGGTTCTCAGTCTGGAGGCGCTCCCATGGTACCTCAAGGGAGAAATAAGTCCATGCCTCTCCCACCACTCTCCTTAGGGGCCCTGCTGCCTACGTGTCCTCCTCATTCCGTGACGCCCCATAGTCTTTCCTGTGGTTGAGGCAGCATGGCGTCTCATGGGTGTTGGGGTCACCAATCCACAAGGCTCCTGCCACAGGAAAAGACACCTGGGAGATGGCATTTGGCTGGGAACATGTCCTGCGAGGAAACCATCAGGATGTGGCGTGAGGGCTCCCATGAGACATGGCAGCAGCGCGAGCAGACAGAGCTGAATGCCAACGTGATGTGAAGAGAAACCAGGCACCGGTTGGAGACAGAGACAAACTTTTAGGCTTCCCCACAGCTCTTCTTTCTGTGGAGCTTGTCTCTGTCATCACCAGAAGCGGGTCCAATAAACGCTATTACCTTGTTCGTCTTGTTATCTCATTGCCTGGGACTGACCCAGCTACGACCGCCCTTCCGCTGGCTTAAAGTCTGGACATTTGGACATTTCCGATCTGAAATACAGGCAGTCCCCGGGTTACATGGATCTGACTTACATCGGATCCCTACTTACAAACGGGGTGAGGCAACCCTGCACTAGCTGTGCCCTCACCCCAGCAGACCACCGAGACGTGCCACGGTCCCGCCGCCCGTGTCCTCCGCAGCGAGAAAAGCCGCTCCGCGTCTCCCTGGTCTGCTGCCCCTCCCCCCCCCCCCAGCAGACCAGGGAGACGCGGAGCGGCTTTTCTCAGCAGACACCTCAGCTTGAGAATAAAGGACTGAGGGAAGTGAGGTGTGGGAGAATAAAACTGAGCTCTGGAGAAATGTTTGGCTAGAGTTTCCCCTACAATATGTACCAGTTCCGACTTACATACAAATTCAACTTAAGAACAAACCTACAGTCCCTATCTTGTACGTAACCCGGGGACTGCCTGTATTTCATGTTTGGGTCGTCCACAAAAAGGCTTTGAGGGGTCGACTTTCTCTCCTGAGAAATGCTGAGCTATCAGACTTTCCCGACCAGTTCTGTTCATGATCTAGGGCAGGTTTGGAGAGGACTAGAAACACAACTCTAGCCTCTCCTGTTATGTCTCTACTTTCCCACCCCTGGGCCTTCCTACGATCTTACAGGTGCACCTAAATAATCTGGGCCTCGAGATAGAAAACATTATAGGGTCCCCCAGTCCATGTCCGACCAGGGCTGTTCCTTATATTTTAATATTCTATCTGGTCTAGTTTTACACGTTCCAAGTGCAGGGGCTCCCCGGCTAAGGAAACTACTCCACAACTTAACATCTCAGTGCCAGGAACGTCTTCCAATTCAGCTGGAGTTTCTGGGCTGTTTAATTTCATCCCCACCCCTTTCTATATTTGTTCAGCTATTATCATGACAGCAGAGGTTAGGCTAAGATGGCTAATTACCAGACATGTTCTTTAGTTTCAAACCTCTGGTTGCACATCCTTCTGTCCCAGTCCTGAGATCCCTGCCCAGTTACCCACGAGCATTCAGAAATAATTGGTGGTGACGCACCCCGTTTACTCACTCATTCATATAACCACACCAAGCTTCAGTTGGAATCACAGAACCAGAGAACACTAGGACTGGAAGGGACCTTGAGAGGTCGTTGAGTCCAGTCCCCTGCCCTCACGGCTGGACCAAGCACCATTTAAATCATCCCTGACAGGTGTCTGTCTAACTTGCTCTTAAATGTCTCCATGGATGGAGATTCCACTACCCCCCTAGGCAATTTATTCCAGTGTTTGACCACCCTGACAGGTAGGAAGTTTTTCCTAATGTCCAACCTAAACCTCCCTTGCTGCAATTTAAGCCCATTGCTGCTTGTCCTGTCCTTGGAGGCCAAGGAGAATAATTTTTCTCCCTCCTCCTCGTAACACCCTTTTAAATATTTGAAAGCTGCTGTCATGTCCCCTCTCAGTCTTCTCTTTTCCAAACTAAACAAACCCAATTCTTTCAGTCTTCCCTCATAGGTCAAGTTTTCAAGACCTTTTATTATTTTTGTTGTTCTTCTCTGGACCTTCTCCAATTTCTCGGATAATCTAGGACGGGCTCCTTTGCATGGGATCCCATTTCTCATGCACTCCTCTACCTGCTTTTCGGTTCTTTTTCACAGGTTCGTCCTTACTTCCCAATGGTTCGAACATCAGGTCTGGATTCTACTCTGCGGATGAAAGACTATAAAAGGGACTGTCCCCACCGTTTGAGTTATTCACGTTTTCTCCCCCTCTCACCTCTCCGATCACCTCCTCCTTTGCCCCTAATTCACCGGTAAAGGCTTATTTGCAACCCTCCTTATCCACTAACTCTTCTCCACTAACTCAGACTGCTTTTTGGCTGCCTTCCTTTCCCCCTTGGAACCTCAGAGGGGTTCTTATTTGGTTCCTTTCCACTTATCTTCTTTCCAGTCTTTCTTTCAACCTCAGCTGTTTTGGCATTGCTTCTTGAAGCCCCATCTGTCACTTCTAGGTCCTTTCAATTTTCTTCTTTCTGAGCTATTGTCTGTTGCATTCCAGGCATGGGCTTCCCCCGATATTTGCCACACCCATTGCCTCTGAGTTGCTAGATTTCGCAATCCACCACACGGCTTTCTCTGCATCAGCTGCTGCTCTCGGAAGCAGATCTGCTCTGCTGGTTCACAGTCAGTGCTCACTGCAGGCTGGTTCTCAGACCATTCTTTCTGATCAATAAATAGAGGCTTCCCCCTATCTACAGCCAAACCTCTCTTCTAGCTGCCTCGCTTTGTACAGTGCCACCCAGCAATCTAGTGTCTGAGCATTTTCCAACTATGTCCAGATTAACCCATAAGTATCTTCAGGTCTTTTGTCCTAGTTTGTCCCCCAAAGACAGTGGGCCAAACATGGCAGAGTGGGCTTTTTGGGGAGTACAGTATGCTCTGGTCACTAGTCTAGGTCAGCAGCTCTTAATCTTTCCAAGGTATGTCTATGTAACCACCACGAGGTGGATTTGAACCTGGAACCTCTAGAGCTAAGTATAGGAGCCTCTACCCTCTGAGCTAAAAGCCAGCTGGCTCCCAGACTGTGCTGTAGAGGTCTCTTGGTCTTAACACTTGCTGTGGTCTAAGTACCACTGCATGGGAATCACACTCGGGGTGTGTCTGGACTACAGGGTTTTGTCGACAAAAGTGGGCTTTTGTCGATAAACCTATACCTGCGTCTACACTACCGCTGCATTCTGTCGACAGTAAGTTGACAGAACGCGGCAGTTTTGTCGATGGCGGTAAATCCCATGAGGAATAATGCCTTTTGTCAATAATGCTCTGTTGAAAAAAGGCACTATTGCATGCAAACTGTGCGTCTAGACTCTCTTTCGAAAAAGCGGCTTGCTTTGTCAACAGTACTGGTTGTACTCTAGATGCTCAGTATCTGTCGACAAAGCCTCTGTCGAAAAAAGCCTGTAGTCAAGACATTGCCCAAGTGTGTGGGTTACATCTATGCTGCAGAGTTTTTCCAGGAAAACTACACTTACGTGCACACTGCAATTGCATTCTTTCCACAGAAAGTCGAAAGAACGCCGGGGGTTTTCTGACAGTGGTAAACCTCTTTCTACGAGGAAGAAGCCTTTTTCCAAAAGAGCACTTTCAGAAAAAGGCGTGTGTGGACGGGGAAGAGGGTTTTTTTTCAAAAGAAGAGGCCTCCAGG
The DNA here is from genome assembly GCF_052426305.1 of Pelodiscus sinensis. Lineage (NCBI taxonomy): Eukaryota > Metazoa > Chordata > Testudines > Trionychidae > Pelodiscus > Pelodiscus sinensis. Next base: position 3,852,929 of record NC_143055.1, on the reverse strand, counting down.
AAAAAGCACAGGTGCCCTGGTGGCTCCCTCGGTCCATAGCAACCAGAAGTTAAATGCAAGATAGCGTCCAATGAATGTGGACGTCATCTTTCAAAAAAGCACATCGCTTTTTCATTGCACTTTTGCTGTGTAGATGCTCTCTTTTGAAAGAAGGTTTTCCAGAAGATCTCTTCCAGAAAAGCTTCTTCCAAAAGAAGCCTGCAGTCTAGACATAGCCCCGGGGGAATCCCATTTGTCTTGTATGCCCCACAAGGTTCATCTCACTTAAAACCTACCTACCTGCTAACAAAATCAGACACAAAGATACACAATGGTCACAATACACCAGGACTAGAAAAATACAATGTCCGACTTTCTCATTTTTACCCTATGGCTGTGTCTACACTGGGCCACTTATTCCGGAAAATCAGCCGCTTTTCCGGAATAAGCTGCGAGCTGTCTACACTGGCCCTTGAATTTCCGGAAAAGCAACGACGCTCTACTGTACAAAATCAGCCGCTATTCCGGAAAAACTATTCTGCTCCTGCTCGGGCATAAGTCCTTATTCCGGAACACTGTTCCAGAAAAGGGCCAGTGTAGACAGCACAGTAGTCTTTTCCAGAAAAAAGCCCCGATTGCGAAAATGGCAATCGGGGCTCTTTTCCAGAAAAGCGCGTCTACATTGGCCACAGGCGCTTTTCCGGAAAAAGGGCTTTTCCGGAAAAGCAGCCTGCCAATGTAGACGCGCTTTTTCCGGAAATACTTATAACGGAAAACTGTTCCGTTTTAAGCATTTCCGGAAAAGGGTGCCAGTGTAGACGTAGCCAATAATTATAAAATAAATCAACTGCAATATAAATATTGTACTTACATATATATATATATATATATATATATATTCTTTCCGGTCTTATAAAATCAACATGCGTTTTCGTGGGAAAAACCCACTTCCTCAGATGAGCTTGAGTGGAGAAAAAAAAGGGGGGACCCACAGAATCTATAACAGGAAGAGAAGGGAGAGTGGGAAAAAAACCAACCCTGTCAGCTGTAGGACTGATGCTACTGAGGCTAATCGAGTGGGCTCATACATAGGTTTCAGAATAGGCCATCCTGCTCAGGTCTTTGGGGAAACAGTGTCAAATTGTAACCTGCCAGGAACACTCATTAATGCTTTACAAGTAGCCATTCTTCCACAAAGCGGCGAAGAGTCCTGTGGCACCTTATAGACTAACAGATAGCTATATATATTGGCCAAACTGGACAGTCCCTACGCAAAAGAATAAACGGACACAAATCAGATATTAGGAATGGTAATATACAAAAACCTGTAGGAGAACACTTCAGTCTCCCTGGACACACAATTGCAGATCTAAAGGTAGCCATCCTGCAGCAAAAAAACTTCAGGACCAGACTTCAGAGAGAAACTGCTGAGCTGCAGTTCATCTGCAAATTTGACACCATCAGCTCAGGATTAAACAAAGACTGTGAATGGCTAGCCAATTACAAAAGAAGTTTCTCCTCTCTTGGTGTTCACACCTCTAGATCAGCTGCTAAAAGTGGGCCTCATCCTCCCTGATTGAATTTACCTCATTATCTCTAGCCTGATTCTTGCCTGCATATTTATACCTGCCTCTGGAAATTTCCATTACATGCATCTGACAAAGTGGGTCTATGCTCACAAAAGCCTATGCTCCAATACATCTGCTAGTCTATAAGGTGCTACAGGACTCCTTGTCAAATTTGACACTGTTTCCCTGGGCTTGAACAAAGACTTGAACTGGATGGCCTATTGCAATGTTTTTAAAGTTACAGACTAACATGGCTACCCCTCTGAGACTTACATTTCAGTGTATAGTATGTAGAGCAGTATAAACAAGTCACTGTCTGGCTGACATTTTAGTTTGAACTGACTTTGCTAGTGCTTTCTATGTCGCCTGTTGTGAAACTAGGCAGATGTCCAGGTGAGCTGATGTACCTGTTGGAAGACCTACAGGTAACCCCGGTTGGAAATCACTGGTCTTGGTGTTTACTACCAGGAGTCTATACCACTATCTCCTTTGCTCTTTTATCTGTACCTTAAAATGTCACCAGCATACTTCTCCCCGTCGGGATGCGGGCCGCGAGTGTTCTAAATATTCATCCGGCTTGATTCTCATTTACGCGACAGCCCTTTTACACCACCAACCGCACAGCCTACGGTGTCACTCCTCCACTTCATCCGGGCTGGTCTCCACCTGTCTCGGCTTCTACTATTCCAGTCCTGGGAACTCCAAAGCCCTTACTCATGCTGAGTAGCACCTGGCTCCACAGCAGGTGGGATCAGTGGGATGGCTTGTGGAGTAAGGCGCTGCCCAACAGGACTCGGAGCGGCAGAATTTGGCTCCGACTCCGGTAGTAAAACTCTTGATGTCATCATGGAGGAAATGGAGCCCCTGGAAGGGATACAATGAGGAGATGGTTAAGCAGATGCACATCAGAATTCATATAAAAATAGTTAGGATGGGTAACGTCTGTGTTTAGTTTTAGGCATTTTTAAATTTTGTTGCACCTTGGATTGGAGCGACCAGACAATAATTATGTAATGACGGTAACTGTTGATTTCAAAAAGGCCAAACCTATAATCAGAGCTTGCCAAGTGGTGGTGAGACCTGCTCACCAGCCACACGGTTCTGCACTCTGCACATGTACAGATCGCTCTGCGCCGGCTCTTCCGGGTTGCAATCTACTCGCCATGGGTGAGTAGATTACATTATTTGTCGAGCCCTGCCTATAATCATTAAAAATCACAAACCGTGAAGGGATCGTCCCAAAATACACAGCAGAAATATCCTTAAATCAATTGCTACTAAGTTTTCAGGCCTCCCTTTTCTTACTTGCCCATGTGTGTGTAAACCTTCCGGCAGGTGGAGCCAACAGCAGCCAGGGCTGGGTTCTGTATCGAGGGGTTCCTCTCCATCCATCCTACACAGAATTGGCTTCCGCCCCCCTACTCAGCAACCTGGGAAATTCACACCCCACCGCTGGGCGCCTCTGAGAGGCCATGCTTCCCCACACGCCAGCACAGAGCCGGAGTGTAGAAAGGAAACATTTATTAAATGTTTTAATAAAACTCTCATAAACATACACCCTGAGTGGAGGGCCAACACCGTAAGTAGGTTGGGCGGTGTCCTTTTCCTCTCAAGTTCTTAAGTCCAGCAATTTGAATGTCCCTTCCCGTGCTTAGACCATCTCTGAACCCCACTGACAGTTGCTGCCCTGGGTCAGGGCAGACCCAGAGTTCAGAGGTGTGTCTGCAGAGATCCCCTCCCATCCTGGGTGGGGGGCAGGTAGGAGACATCTCACGCACTCCTCTGGTTACTTACCATCCCCCTGCTCAGTGCTCTCTGGCATCGCTCTGCTGGACGCTCATGACACCTCTCCACCGCCCTGCTGGCCACTCATGACACCCGTCCACCACCGCCCTGCTGGCCGCTCATGACACCCGTCCACCACCGCCCTGCTGGCCACTCATTGCACCTCTCCGCTGCTGCCCTGCTGGCCGCTCATTGCACCTCTCCACCGCCGCCCTGCTGGCCGCTCATTGCACCTCTCCGCTGCTGCCCTGCTGGCCGCTCATTGCACCTCTCCACCGCCGCCCTGCTGACCGCTCATTGCACCTCTCCACCGCCGCCCTGCTGGACACTCATTGCACCTCTCCACCGCCGCCCTGCTGGCCGCTCATTGCACCTCTCCACCGCCGCCCTGCTGGCCACTCATGACCCCCGTCCACCACCGCCCTGCTGGCCGCTCATTGCACCTCTCCGCTGCTGCCCTGCTGGCCGCTCATTGCACCTCTCCACCGCCGCCCTGCTGGACACTCATTGCACCTCTCCACCGCCGCCCTGCTGGACACTCATTGCACCTCTCCGCTGCCGCCCTGCTGGACACTCATTGCACCTCTCCGCTGCCGCCCTGGTGGCCGCTCATTGCACCTCTCTGCTGCCGCCCTGCTGGACACTCATTGCACCTCTCCACCGCCGCCCTGCTGGACACTCATTGCACCTCTCCGCTGCCGCCCTGCTGGACACTCATTGCACCTCTCCGCTGCCGCCCTGGTGGCCGCTCATTGCACCTCTCCGCTGCCGCCCTGCTGGACACTCATTGCACCTCTCCACCGCCGCCCTGCTGGACACTCATTGCACCTCTCCACCGCCGCCCTGCTGGCCGCTCATTGCACCTCTCCACTGCCACCCTGCTGGACACTCATTGCACCTCTCCGCTGCCGCCCTGCTGGACACTCATTGCACCTCTCCGCTGCCGCCCTGGTGGCCGCTCATTGCACCTCTCCGCTGCCGCCCTGCTGGACACTCATTGCACCTCTCCACCGCCGCCCTGCTGGCCGCTCATTGCACCTCTCCACTGCCACCCTGCTGGCTGCTCATTGCACCTCTCTGCCGGCCACTCCTTACACCCATCCACCAGCACCCTGCTGGCCGTTCATTGCACCTCTCCGCCGCCGCCCTGCTGGACGCTCATTGCACCTCTCCACTGCCGCCCTGCTGGCTGCTCATTACACCTTTCTGCTGCCGCCCTCCTGGCCGCTCATTGCACCTCTCCACCGCTGCCCTGCTGGCCATTCATTGCACCTCTCCGCTGCCGTTCTGCTGGCGACTCCTTACACCCATCCGCCGCCGCCCTGCTGGCCATTCATTGCACCTCTTTGCCAGTGGCTGGCTGCTCACCACATCTCTCCACCACCACCCCACTGTTCCATTACCATCCACTGCCCTCCACTTCTTGGCTATAACTTCTGCCCAGCAGTCTCACATAATTTCAGCTCCCAGTGATTTTAACTCAAACAGGGTAGAAGAATCACAACTTTAACACCCACAGGCTGTGTCTAGACTGGCCACTTTTTCTGGAAAAGCAGCTGTTTTTCCAGAAAAACTTGCCAGCTGTCTACACTGGCCACTTGAATTTCTGGAAAAGCACTGACAATCTCATGTAAGATCTTCAGTGATTTTCCGGAAATACTATGCTTTTCCCATTCGGGCAAAAGTCTTTTTCCGAAAGACTTTTGCACAAAAGGGCCAGTGTAGACAGCACAGTACTGTTTTCCGCAAAAAAGCCCCAATCGCGAAAATGGCGATCGGGGTTTTTTTGCGGAAAAGCGTGTCTAGATTGGCCATGGACGCTTTTCCGGGAAAAGTGCTTTTCTGGAAAAGCATCCTGCCAATCTAGACACGCTTTTCCGAAAATGCTTTTAATGGAAAACTTTTCCGTTAAAAGCATTTCCAGAAAATCATGCCAGTCTAGACGTACAGTGAGCCCTCGCTACTTCGCGGTTCGACCATCGCGGATTCACGACTTCGCGGACTTTTTTTATATCCGTATCATATCGTGCTTGCCTATTGTCTTTATACTTTCATATCATTCGTCATTACAGATGGCTTTTGTGCAGCATTAAAGAATGATATGGAATTACAATACAGTATAGGCTAATCACAGGGGAAACTTTGTAGGGGGTGGGGGGACCTATCGGTTTCTATTTACAGTACGTAAATATGGTGTCCCTACTTCGCGGATTTTCAGCTATCACGGTCGGGTTTGGAACCTATCTACCGCGATAAACGAGGGTTCACTGTAGCCTTAATGTTAAGAAAAGAGGCTCCTAATGATGTCAGTTCAACTTTGTTCTTTGAACAGTTTGAGTGGCAGGGAGAAAGGAGGAAACAGGTCTAAGCATGGGAAGCCACATAGACCCCGATCAGAATAATCTATCCTCACCCCCTACCTTTCATAAAGCGCTGAAAGTCAAGCCCCTAAATTTGCAAGATTCTTTCTGAAAACTGTGAGCCCTTTCATTTGGAACAACGTAGCACAGTCCTACTTTTCGTATTCCCACAAACTCACAAACATTGGAAAGTACATTTTAACTATCCCTGCAGAGCAGGTTTTGGGTCACAAATTAAGTGGATTACAACGAGCAAAAGACCACTCCATCTGCTGAATATCTAACACATCTAGCAAAGCAGGAGCAAATTGTATTTACATAGACACACCCTTTGTTTCTCTCCCATTCCAGCTAGTCCAAAGGGAAACATTCCTTCGGATCCTGCTTACGTGTACGTGTTGATCATTATGGATGGAACTAGTATTTTTCTCTGGTTTGTACACGTGCAGTGAAATAGATGGTTACTGATCTATTCCTTCCAAGCCTAGTTATAGACCAGTTTAGGGGAAAGCTCTACTGACTTTGCAACAGTACACCCGGGTGTGTGTGCAGATGGGTTGTGAGATTTCTTGCTGTTTTCACCTGGATTTCTTGCTGTTTTCACCCTGTGCACTTGAGCTGGAAGGACAGCTGGCTCCCATTGTCAGCATTCTCAAACAGATCGTGTTTGTATTCTAGAGGCTGAACAGAGCTGGAAGCCATGGGGTTGGTGCTTTCTAGGGTACCACGCTAATCCATTTGCTTCTTCTAATGAGCTTTGGAGGAGACTCCTGGGAACTCTTCCTTATTCATTCATTACACACACACACACACACACACACACACACACACACACACACCTCTTAACTGGTAATTGAGAACAGGAGAGGTCAACATTTTTCAGATGGCCATTGTTAGCATCAAGGCAAACCACTCCAGCAAGAAATGTTTATGACAGCTGCAGTTGCATAAACAAAAGGAGACGGTGGTTAGAACAAAGCCCTCTGGCATGAACTGGAAAAGACGGACAATAGCAGCCGCACCGCCAATCTTTCCACAAGCGTGACTCAGGAGAACTCCCCTGAGTTGCACAATGACCCTCTGCAGAACTTTACCTCAGTGTCACCCCGCGGAGAAACAGCTACTTTTAATTGCTTCTATTGGACGCCCGCCAGTTTCACTCTTCGCTGCCCTTCTCTGACATGCTTGTAAGTGGTTCACTTATGGTTTGGTCTATTACCAAATCACATGTCGGGGTTTTTTTTTTTTTTCAGCCGGGAATTAATATTGCAACAAATCCCCGGGCATGGAGGAGCTGCATAGCGCTTGCTAGGCCAAACATGATGGTTGTGCAGAATTTCACAAGGGAATCAGGCAAAGTTCCTTGTGTGGAGGAAGCACAGTCCCCGACGATCTGAGCTGATATAGAATCATAGAATCCCAGGGTTGGCAGAGACCTCAGGAGTCATCCAGTCCAGCCCCCTGCCCAAAGCAGAACCAACCCAACTCAATCAGCCCAGCCAGGGCTTTGTCAAGCCAAGACTTAAAAACCTCTAGGGATGGAGATTCCACCCCCTCCCTAGAGAACCCAGCCCAGGGCTTCACCACCCTCCTAGGGAAATAGTTTTTCCTAATATCCAACCTAGACCTCCCCCGCTGCAACTTGAGACTATTGCTCCTCATTCTGCATCTGTCCCCACTGAGACCAGCTGTCTTCATTCTCTTTGGAACCCCCCTTCAGGAAGTTGCAGGCTGCTCTCAAATCCCCCCTCGCTCTTCTCTTCTGCAGAGTAAACAGACCCAAATCCCTCAGCCTCTCCTCATAGGTCATATGCTCCAGCCCCCGAATCATCCTTGTTGCCCTCTGCTGGACCCTCTCTCCAATGCATGGGGCAACATGAGTTAATGGCTAGAGCATTGGGCTAGGAGTCAGTTCTACTCCTACTTCAGCTCTTGACCTGGGCTACATCTAGACTGCAGGCTTCTTTCGGAAGAAGTTTTTCTGGAAGAGATCTTCCAGAAAAACGTCTTTCAAAAGACAGTGTCCACACAGTAAAAGCACAAAGAAAAAGCTATCTGCTTTTTTGAAAGTGTGACGGACCGGGCCGTGTCTGGGCACAGCTGAGGGCGTCCGCTCAGGGCAAATTGCTCAAATCCGGGGCTCCTTACAGGCCCCCTGACTGGTGACCTCTCCAAATAAGCCACAAACCAGTCCCACAGAGCGCTTCAGTTGCCTGCCTGAAGCCTCACGAGCAAAACCCCTCCGACACCCCAGCAATATCCGTGCCCCAGATGGCCCCGGGCCTCATACACAGGTGGGGGGGTCCTAGCACCCAATCCCACCTACCCCGAACAAGTCCTGTCCGGTTCCAAGAAACCAGCCACAGATCCCTGGTCAATTTACCCTCTGGATCTTACCCACAAATCACGCTGGGCCAATCCTTTAGAATCTATATCTAAAGGTTTATTATTACAAGAAAGAAAAGCCTGAGAGTAAGGTTATTAAAGTACAGTACGTTACATGCACCGAATCTCCCAGTTCTCGATGCAGGCTCTAGCAGAGATGTTACAGCTGCTGGTTTAAGAGTTCTTATTGCACATCCTATCATCAGGATGGGTTCACAGGTCTTCCGGGCTCTTCAATCCCTGCAGTGCTGCCTATGGGATGAAGTGCTGAGCTGAGAACAAAATGGCATCGACCACATGGCCTCTTTATACCCCCTTCCTGGCCTCTTCTGGTCTCAGCCGGTCACCTGGTCCTCAGCCTCTCTCTGCTGGCAGCTCTTGGGTCTCCGCCCTCCTGCTTTAGGTGTGTCCTTGGGCCATCAAGTGCCATTGTTCCACAGGGCTTCGCTACTCAGCCTGTCCATAGCCATGCTTAACCACATTCAGAGAAATATTCAGCTTCCACACAGATTCCAGATTCCTATCTACTCACACAGACATTATACACTCACATAAATAGCGTACATAAGATCAACAAACGATAAGCTCCCATTCAATACCCCACATGGCCCCCTTTTATACCAATTTCTGGGGTCAACACCCCCACCTAGGAGCGCAGCAGCGATCTGGCTGCTTCCCTCCAATTCGGTAATGTGACAGAAAGATAGCATCCACATTGATTGGACGCTCTCTCGCATTTCAGTTGTGATTACTCCAGATGGAGTGGCCACCAGGGCACCAGTGCTTTTTCCTGGAGGCCTCTTCTTTTGAAAAAACACCCTCTTCCCCGTCCACACACACCTTTTTCCACCAAAACTTTTTCAGAAAAAGGCTTCTTCCTTGTAGAATGAGGTTTACCGCTGTCGGAAAAACCCCTCCATTCTTTCGAGTTTCTGTCAAAAGAACGCAATAGCAGTGTGGATGTAAGTATTGTTTTTCTGGAAAAACAGCTGTTTTTCCAGAAAACCTCTGCAGTATGGACATACCCCTGCTCTGTCACCATGGATAAGTCTGCTTACCTCCCCCACTTTGCCTAGTTGCCTGTTAAGGTGTTTGGGAAGGGACCCTCCATCATCTCATGTCTGTTCAGTGCCTAGAAGGGAGCTGCATTATGACTTTCATGGGCCCTAGGCACTTTTGTCTTCGTGGGCCCCTTCCTCCATAAAAAAATATATTAAAAATTATTTTTGATATAACTTTAAATACATCAACATTTTATTTTTTTTCTTCTGATTTTAAAAGAAATTAAAACATTTTCGTGGGCCCCTAAAAGTATCGTGGGCCCTAGGCACTGTGCCGAATGGATAAGTCGGCCCTGGCCTTGATCCCCACTGATGTCCCACAGGGGACAATGCAAGAGACCGTCACTAAGAACAGTATAGGGAGGGTGACACACACTTGACCAGTTCTGACTATGTCCAGTAGACGGGAGTAGTGCATGTCCCAATTAGACATTCATTTACAGTCTGTTGATGTGCGGGGGGTAGCTTTGAGAGGAATTAATCTCCCTGTGTATGTGTGGCACTGTTCCTTTGTAAGATGCTCGGTCCCTTTAGCTAAAGGAGAGCTTCCCAAGGGAGAGTCTGGTGTTTCACACTGCCAGCCTCCAGAGAGTAAAGCCTCCAGACACTGTCCCCTGGAAACAAGTTTGCCCCCCAACCACGAAAGCAACAACACCCTGAAGCAAGCTGTGACGTACACCCAGAGCGCTTTCCCCTGTGCGTTGTGTGTCGTGCTATTGCACAAACCAAAGAAGGTGCCGTTGTGTCTTCACCGCAGAGAAGAACAAACGCCGTTGCAGGCCAGCCTGGCTTTCCTGCGGCCCCAATTCCCCCTGCCATGCGGACGTCCTGAATTCAGCCACTACATTTCCAGCGAGAGAAAGCGGCTGCAAACTGGTTTGTGGCCATTGATTGGAGCGATCCCGCTTGGGGGCCGCACCGCCGTGAGGCCTGCTTTGGCTATACTGCAGCCGCGCAGGGCCTGTGTGGTGTGTTTATTTGCTCTAGCGCACTGGAAAGGAACACCACAACCTCAGGTCATGGCTGGCTGCCATTCCACCCACAGAAGGGTTCCCTGTCCCCCCCCAAAGAGGGTTCACATGTACGGAGCAAAACAGCTGCACTGAGAATTCTCGAGGCAAACAGGATTGTGGTCACACGGTTTCACAACCAAAGGGCCTGGCCCCCCGCTCTGCCCACACTCTCCTGCATTTCTGCAAGAACACTGACAATCTTACAGTGTTCTTGCGGAAATTCAAGCAGACAGTGTAGACAGCTGGCAAGTTTTTCCGCAAAAGCAGGTGCATTTGCAGAAAAACTTGCCAGTCTCGACGCAGCCGAGAGGTTCAACCTGTAATAAAATAACAGGGTGATACAACTGCCGTTAAAATTTTCTCACGGAGACCCTGGACCTCACGGAGCATCCTTTGGGAAACCCAGGTATAAACCCATCTCTGACGTTTGTTACAAACTGACAACGGTGAGTGTGTTCTGTCCCTGTTGTTTTAAACTCACAATGAATTCAAGAAAGAAAAAGGCGGACATTTTTAATGCCGCATGAAAAAACCTTACTGACAGACACGGTGGATTCTCTAGCACTTGCAGAATGTACGTTAGGAGGATATCCTTCTGAAAGATCTGCTATACTGCAAACAGACGTGATGAACTGGATGCAGAAATTATAACTGGACTCTTTTTTTAGCCTCTGTTGTGCCTAGATGAGCATAATGATCCCCATGGCCTGGAAATCTGTGAATCTATGATGCTACAGGGTGAAAGTTGTCAACATTTGTAAAGTTTTGGAAAAAGACTAAACAGAACGCACCTAAAACAAAAGCCAACGACTTATAACCTAGGGACGGCCCACATCATAATAGATTGTGCTTTGCAAGCTTTCATCTGAGGTTTGCAGTATGTTCAACAAATATCCATGTAGTAATATTATTAGCTCTATGAAATGAAAGTCCTCTCTGGTGGCTCAATGCAGCATTGCAAATAAGTATTTGCCTCAGTTTCCCATAAGGAGCTTTCAGTATGTCCAATGAGGACTATGCATGTTGAACAGAGCCCCTTTATGGGTCTAGTTTGTTGAACCCACGGGCAGAACATTACAGTTAACCTTTGGTCGTGTAAGTCCAAGTCCCTTCCAGGGAGGTGTTCTTGACCCAAAACCTTCTTCTGGAACCAGGATCTCTTGTCATCAGTTGGGAAAAGGTCTCTCTTTTTGGGTCAAGGTTCCCAGAGAGAGCAAACCATGATGATCCTGCTTCGAAACAGCTCAAAATTCCTCTGATCCGTGGCTTCTGCTGAAGGCCTTCCATTGGGGACCAAGGTTTTGGTGAGAGTTGGCATTCATAGCAACTCCCGCCTAGGTTTGGCTTCCTTTCCTGGGAAGCCCTGGTGCATTGTGGGGACTGGTCTTCTCCTCAGGAGCCTCTGTCCTCTGCCCCATTGCACATCCAGCACAGGAACCTCAGAATCCTAGGACTGGAAGGAACATATCACCACTAATATGGAAAAGGGGGAAGGAAGGCGTGCCAGAATAGAGAAAGAATGGGTAAAGAATATTTTGATGACAGACGAATTCACCCTAGTGCATGTAAAGAACCAGTTAAAGCTATTTTGGAACCGTTCGTGATTATCTCTGAGAAGAGGTTTTGAAGTCCTGGCTGGACCAAGCCCTGGCTGGGATGATTGAGTGGGGATTGGTCCTGCTTTGGGCCAGGGGCTGGACTCGATGACGTCTGAGGTCTCTTCCGGCCCTGGGGTTCTATTCTATGAAGTCATGGGGGATGGATGAGGTCCCAGAGGACAGGAGAAGAGCAAAGGTTGTAAGTAGGACAGGGAATGACAGACCAATCAGCCTGACTTCAATACTCCAGGAAATACTGCGACAAATTATTAAGCAAACCATCAATTTGTTCGCACTCACAGGCTAATACGGTGCAGAGGAATAGCCGACAGGGATTTGTCAAGAAGACATCATAGCAAAACAAGCTAATTTCCTTCTGGAACAGGGTCACGGCCCTAGCAGTTAGGCTAAAACTTGTAGACGTGATAGGTCTTGATTTCAGTGAGGTTTCTGACAGTCTGTGATAGGATACACTCCTCACACGGTCCCTGCCTGAGCTGAATTGGGACTAGTGGGTCCAATCAGGGAGATTTAGGATAGAGGAAACTTCTTAGAAGGAAGTTGACCTGTGAGGGAAAAGGCGGGGATTCTTCAATGTTAGGAAGCTGGACATAATGTGAAAAAGTAACATGGGGGAAACCTGCCATCCCCCTCCCTGAGGTAAGGGAAAAGGACCATGATAGGAAGGAGTCCAGGAAAGAGCCCAGGAAAAAGCACAGTACAGTTGGTGTAAAGGAAGATCTTGACTTCACTACAGGGCCCTGGACTGGAACCCAGAGTAGAGGATGGCCGGGGGTTCCCCTAGCAACCACAGCGGCATGGTGTTGTCAAGGCCTGTAGTTACAGTCGCCAGAGTCACTGTTGGAGTGAGGCACTCAGGGCAGGGGGCGTGGCGATCGCCTGATACTGCTTGTGGACAGGAGAGACTTGGGAAGACGACCCCAGAAGGGGAAAACCACTGGCGGGAGGGCCGAGCCACAAGGAGGCCCCAGCCACGTCCTGGCGCGCGAGAGGGGCTGCAGGCCTGAGAGGGACTGAGGGCACGCACAGGACGGGGCCTCGGCCTCACAGAGCTAATCCCCAGAACTGCCAGGAGGAGGCGCCACCCCGCGGTGATCGGCGCAAGCCGTCGCACGTGACAGTCTCATAAGCAAACCAGGGGATGGTGTCTAGAGCAACGGCTTTCAAACGACCATACTGGGGGGTGGGTGTCGGGTGCTGGGGCTCGTGGCTGCAAGGGGATCAGATGAGCAGTGGGGTGTTTTTTCACTTCAGTGTTCTACCTAACGTTGGTGGATCACCCGGCCTTTCCAACCGTGCTCATGGACGGAATAATGATTGAGTTATTTTCTACAATCTTTGTAAAAAAACTTCTTATAATAACAAGGAATAATAATAGCACATTCTATTTATGAGTGTTTGCCTAACAGTGAGACATTCCTTTCCTTTGGGAACTTCATTCCTTCGATCATTTTTCTTTTTTCGCAAGGGGACTACTGGGGCTGTTAAAAGACCTGGGCTTGTGACATTAATGCTTAAGTATCACCTCCTTGTTCATTCTCCTGATTCAGAGGCACCGGTCCAGATGCGTAATGCAAATGAGGTCACATGGTGTGCGCTCCCCAGGGCCATGCTGAGCTGCTCAGACTTTGTTTCCTCCAGCCACCAAATAAAGAGACGGAGCAGGAAATAGAAGTTGGAGACGACACACTCACCCCGAAAGGGATCAGAGCTGGGTTGATAAGACAATAAAACATGTACATGAAAGAACGACATTCATGGACCTCTGCAAATTCTCCTGCTCAGGAGTTCCAGTATAGGTCAGCGTCTTTGGCAACCTGCGAGGTTGATTTTAATATTTCCTCTATTAAATATAGTTACAAGGCTCTACTGAGATGCCAATATTTTGCTTGGTGAGACTTTTCACAGCATTTTTTTTAAATAAAATATCTGACACTTTTTTTTTCATTGTTTCAAATAAAACCAGGGCGTTCTTATGGAACAAGACACCTAAGACTCAGAACGTCATCGTGTAAGCCACACACCTCCTGGGTATGATGATCTGTCCCCTCCAGAAGCACTCAGACCCCTTAGAAAATCCATAGCCTCACTGAAGTTTAGGGCTGGAAGAGCCCTTAGGAGGTCATTGAGTCCAACACCCCTCTCAAAGTGTGACCAACTAAATCATCCCAGCCAGGACATATTTAATTAAATCATTTCATTAAATAAATAATGCAATGAGTGTGCAAGAGCCTTCCCTAATGGCCGCAGGGCTTTTTGCTTATGGAATAGACTCTTGCTGTTAGCTCCAGAGGTCCCAGGTTCAATGCTGCCTGCCAACTGAGGTCTTCCACAAGAATTAATTAATTCAAGGAAAGGAAGGCTATGTCTACACTGCTTCCCTTGTCTGCAAAAGCCTATGCAAATGAAGTGCAGATTAGCATATTGCTGTGCTAATCTGATAATAGTGCTGTGCTAATCTGTGCAGTCTGGATGGTCCGCGGTCGACAACAGAAGCCTTTATCGACAGCTTCGGTAAACCTCATGCCACGAGGCATAACGGAGCGGTCAACAAAGGCTTCCGTTGTCAACCACGGAGCATCCAGACTGCCCCCGCTGTGCTGCCAAACAGCTGATCGGCACCGCGCGGCGGCCATTTTGATGTAAATGAAGTGGCGATTATTTCAATCGCCGCTTCATTTTCCTATATCTAGTAAACTCATCGACATGGCTCCGTCGATGGAGCCACGTAGTCTAGACGCACCCTAATCTATAAAGGAGAATGTTTGTGCTCTAATAACTTGGACACTAGAAGAGCTACCACAACCAGACTTGGCATGGGAGAACCTTTCCTCCAGGGGAAGGTTTTAAGGTACTTTGGACCCGAACGGGATCCCGCCCTGCCCCCCGCGGCACGTGCGGCCCGGGCGCGAACTGGGGTACCCATCCTGCGTGAAGCCTCCCAGGACTCACCCCCTCCCGCCCACGAGGTTACATAACCGACTCTTCACCTCCCCCCCGCCGCCGGCACGTAGTGCCCCCACCCCCATGCACACAATGGGTCGGGCACCTGCCCTGCCACCCGCGGCACCTGCAGCCCCGGGCACGAGCTGGGATGCCCCTCCCGCGTATAACCTCCCCTCCACCCGGGGTCGCTCCCCTCCTGCCAGCCCCCACTCCAGAAACCAAAACCAAAGCCGGCCAGCCTTTCTGCTCAGCTCGCTGGGCTGATCCGAGCAGAAGGAATCCGTGTGCCTGCTGCAGCGCAGGGCGGAGGGGCCGGGTTAAACCCTCGATGTGTTACACTGCTGTGAAGCCAGCTGGCTGCTGTTCGTACTGTGAGTGGGGCTCTTCTGTGTCTGGTTCCAGCCATCGGGGTGAGATGTGAGCTCTGAGATTTGCTTGCCAAGGCAGGGCAGGTGGATCCCTGAGTCAGCCTTGCAAAGAGAAGTCCCCTTGCTGCTGGCCGCATGACTGCGTACTGTTCTCCTGGGGGCTGGCTGCTCGGTCCTGGGGGGAGGAGGGTGCTAATGCTCTCACAGGGCCAGGTGTGGGCCAGGAGCCATCAGCCCCCAGGGTCTGTGGTTCTGGGGGTCCCCTGGCTCAGGGTCCCCTCCTTTCCTAAATTTCCTACATTTTGTTCCTCCGGTTTCCCGAGCAACGCCAGGCAAGTCCAGCTAGTTTAGTTCTAAACCGGCTACCTAGCCGGCGAGATAAGTCACAGAACCACAGAAAGTCCAGACTGCTCCCCATTGAGTATTTTCCAGTGCTGCATCCCATCTAGTTTGATGGCTTTGACCAACTCGCACAACCTCCCTGCCTCAGTTTCCCCATCTATGCAACAGTACTCATAATGTGTCCCGATCTCCTTTATTTTCTTAAGGCATATTAAGGGTTAATTAGTTGATGTCCGTATCGGTGAGTATCGTTAACTCAATCCGTATGAGTCACAGAAGAGCTGTCAGATGGGAATAATATCTGGCCATAGTGACGGTAGGTTGATTTGAACTGGGTTAATTCAGAGATATCAAGACCAGAAGAGACCATTAGATCATCTGCTCTGACCTCTTACAATAACACAGGCCAGAGAATATAACTCAGCAATTCCTGCAGGGCTGTCAAAAACTCATCGTTACATGAGAGCATGTCTTTCTGCCCTGCAATCAGAGGGATGACTAATTGGGGGTAGAATTCCAGCACTAGCTGTAATCTAGGTAGCTGGGGTAAAACCAGCAGGGAAGATGGGGGCATAGAACGCTTAGTGCAAATTGCATAACCCATTTCGAGCTAAGGGTGCAGTGTAGACACAGCTTATGGGCTCGTTGGGCTTTCATTGTACAGTAGTAGATTGAATTTATCTAGCTCTTTTTTGAACCCGGTTGAAGTCCTGGCCTTCCCAACATCAAAGGATAGGTCCATCAATACTTATTAGCCAGAATGGGTAGGAGTGGTGTCCTGGAATGGGCGACAGGGGAGGGATCACTTGATGGTTCCCAGTTCTTTTCACTCCCTCTGGGGCACCTGGCCTTGGCCACTGTGGGCAGACAGGACACTGGGCTAGATGGACCTTTGGTCTGACCCAGTGTGGCCGTCCTTAGGTTCTCTTTGGGAAGACTGTGCTTAAATACAATTCACCCCAACAAACCCCATTGCTGGGATCCTCTCTATCCAGTAGAAACCGCATGAGGCATTTCCATAGAACCATAGAGCTGGAAGAGACCTCAAAAGGTCATCAAGTCCAGCCCCCTGCTCTAAGCAGGACCAATCCCAACTAAATCAACCCGGCCAGGGCCTTGTCAAGCCGAGACTTAAACACCTCTAGGGATGGAGACTCCACTACTTCCCTAGGGAACCCATTCCAGTGCTTCACCACCCTCCTAGTGAAATAGCTTTTCCTAATATCCAACCTGGACCTCTCCCACCACAACTTGAGACCATTGCTCCTTGTTCTGCATCTGTCACTACTGAGAACAGCCTCTCTCCATCCTCTTTGGAACCCCCCTTCAGGAAGCTGAAGGCTGCTCTCAAATCCCCCCTCATTCTTCGCGTCTGCAGACTAAACAGACCCAAGTCCCTCAGCCTCTCCTCATAAGTCATATGCTCCAGCCCCCTAATCATTTTGGTTGCCCTCCGCTGGACCCTCTCCAATGCGTCCATTTCCCTGTGAACATTATTGCGTGCGCCGATGTTGATGTTGTCCCTGAGTTGCTTTCCTAGCCCAAGAGCCTAACCCTGATATGTTCTCAGACTCAACGAGGGCCTAGAGTCAGGTGACATCACAGCTGCTGGATGGGCAGCCCCTTGTACAGATCTTAGCCTTTCTAGTGCAGGGGACAGGTCCCCTTTACCCTCTCGGGCAGCCTAACTCAGTAAATGCACCTCGTTAAGGGTACAGAGCCCTGGCCTCCTCAACTGGTGCCTCACTGGACGCACTTCTGGGGCTTTCATCCTTTGTATTGAGGCTTCTTCTGCATTCCCCGTGCTCAAGCATTTGCCTCCTGCAGGGTCATCTTCCCAGAGCAGCTGGTCCTGCAGGTGAGCATCCCAAGTGCTATAGGCTATCCTGTCCTGAATTAGGGAGTCTGTCATGTCCCCAGTGTTGCCTGTAGCAGCCAGTGTGTGTACGGCAGTAACTGACGGGTCTATCCCCTCCCCTTTGGATTGGTCTCCAATGAAAACCCCATGTCGGTCCACATGGAACATCCAACCGTAGATAGGTCCATCATTACTCATTAGCCAGCATGGGGAGGGATGGTGTCCCTCGCCTGTTTGTCAGAGGCTGACAATGGGTGACAGGCGAGGGATCACTTGATGATTACTTGTTCTGTTCATTCCCTCTGGGGCACCTGGCATTGGCCACTCTCAGTAGACAGGTCACTGGGTTTGATGGACTTTTGGTCTGACCCAGTGTGGCTGTGCTTGTGCGAGGCAGTGGTAAGTGTCAGATCGGTGAAGACTTCACTACCTCGTTGCCACAACGGGAAAACAACACTGACTTTTCTGCCATTTTCCTGCACAGCCAGGCCTGGTAGCTCCTCAAACTCCTCCTTCTCCTGGGCCCATGGCTCGGCAACGTTGGGGCTTTACAAACTCCAAGGTCAAACCGAGCTCCATGCCGGATGTGGCCAGTTCCTGTCTTGCAGAGACCTCCTCATTCCAGGGCTCCCGGCCTATTTCCTTTGCAAAGCATGAAGCTGATTGCAGGTTGGGTTGACCACGAAGAGCTTCATGAGCGCCTGCACCTTGCTTTGTCTATGTGAGCCCCAGCGGAACTCCTTGTGCTCTTGATTTTTCTGGTGTTCCCTTCAATAACGGTCCCTGCAGGAAACATGGGGCCTTGAACGTCAGTTCCGCTGATCCCAGTGCAACAGGGAGATGCCAACCACTTGAGCTGTCGGCTTGGTTGGGGCTGGGAGGAGGTTCAGTTTAACTCAGGTTTTGCAGGCGCCAACGCACCCGTTCCTAAGCATTAAGCCCTTTTCCTCTCCAGCCACACTACAGCTCCAACGAAGCAGGAGTTCACGACCTTTTTTCTTTTGTTGTTTCCCCAACACACTCTAAGAACTCCATTGCCTACCTGTGCCACAACGGCAGGTTTTCAGCATATTAAAGACAGAGATCGTGTGAGGGGTCTCAGACCAGGGCCTCAGCAAAACTACAGTGTTCAGTCTGTGCTTTCAGTCTGGAGTGGCCTGAGGGAGGACATGGTTGGGGGTTCACATCCCGCCCCAAACCCACTCAGGTAGTGGTGGGACAGCTAACACCAGATACCCCAGAGATAGAGCTGGCTCCTGTGTTAGGCAGGTAGGGTAAGGGTTGCCATAAAGGCAAGGAGATGGGCTGGGCTCGGAAGTGACCTAGGCGAGAGGGTATTTGTCTGGGGAGGACAGGGTTGGGCTCATGGCTTTTTGCTCTGGGCCCCAGTGAGCGTATTGCTGGCTCTGCTTGGTGGACCCCCCTGAAACCTGTTTGCTGCCCGACAGGGGGCCCTGGTTGAGAACCACTGCCCCAAGGCATGCTGATTGGCCATCAATTGCTCTGTCCACTTGCTGGATTTGGAGGACTGTGATGTTGTGAAGTGATTCCCCAACATCCTTCTCCCTCCCCGCTTTATGCACATTCCTCCCCTGCTTTGGACATGACCGATATCCATCGCAGTAGAGGGAACACAAAGCCGTGACCTTAGATCTTGGCAGGCTCACAACAGAGGAGCTGGCTTTTTAAATACTTCTCCCGTCTCTTGCAAGGAAGTGGCTCACATGCGTGTGTCACGGCTGCCCCCTACTGCATGGAATTGAAACTGATTGACTGCCGGTCACCGACGCACAAATCCAGCAAAGGTGCCATGTTAGCTCAGAGGGTAGGAAGCCAGGCTCTGGGAATAAAAGGAACTACGTTCTAGTCTCTCGTTTCTGACTGCAATCCTTCAGGGATTCCAGAGGATCATGGAAAATAAACGCCTTCCCTTCCACCCATGCACCACACTCACAAGAAATCACAAATAAACACCTCTTGCAAGATCTGGCACAGACCAGCCCTGGCTTCTGTCTCCCACAAAGCTCATGACCAACACTGAACTGCCTCCACAAACCCTGTGTCCTTAGCCTCTGTTTGTCTGAAAATGAGAGACCGGGGCTGGATCACTTGATGATTACCTGTCCGATTCACTCCCTCTGGGGTATCTGCTGTTGGCCACTGTCGGAAGACCGGACACTGGGCTAGATGGACCTTTGGTCTGACCCAGGGTGGCCGTTCTTATGTTCTAATGCCCAGGGCTCAACGATCGCAGCGAAAGCCGCTCGCCAACCCCGCATTGCACATGCGTGCACCGCCAGCAAACGTGGTGCCGGGTTGAAATCTACTCGCCACAGGCGAGTAGATACAATACTTTGTTAAGCCCTGCTGATGCCCAATTCACAATACAAAGGAGGCATCAGAACTACTATTCTACTGCCCAATTCTCTCGTTGAGTCAACTGAATGTCAAATTACAGCTGTTGCCCTACATTTATACCAGCCATACAAAGATTTCCTACCAGGAAGCGTTGAGGGTAGAGTTACAGTGAAGGCCTGGATGGCAATGAAATGGCCATGGTGTTTATTTAAGCAATGTGAAGTTGATGGATTGAACCTATTAGCAATTTGGGATAATATGCGGTGTATTTTACTTAATCGCACCTCAGACTTTTAAGCTCCTTTTGGTGCTGGTGGATGGAGCCAGAAACCAGCTGGATGAAATTTCATGATTATAGACAGGACAGGGACCGCCTGAGTAATCCAATTCCATCCCTTGCTATTGAAGGCCTTCCCGTCACATAGTCTTCGAGGATATTTCGTATTCAAGCCTTGTTGACGGCACATGCGTAATATATTTACCAACAGCTGACTCAGGGCTGCATCTGTTGTGTGATGCATGAAATTATCAGGAAAGAGAAGGGTATGGTGTTTCTTCAGCCCATGGGTCCAAACGGATGAGGAATGATGCACGCGCCCAGTAACGAAGAAATCCAGGAATTAATAAACATCATCCATCAGAACCCAAACAAAATTAAGACTCACACAAACATCAGTTCCGGTCTGGGCAACAGGGTTCAATTCGTCAGGGGCACGGAGAGGACACCGCTAAGAAGCAATGGACGGGAGCCATTTTCTACTGGTGTTTGTTTTGTTTTGTTCAATGAGCACTTCAATTCAGCCCCGAGATTGAACAGCGCTCAGCAACGAAGAGAGGGCCTCCTTACCTCGCAGCCAGCAGATCATGCCTTAAAGAGCCCACTTAGGACAGCGGTCTAGTTGAGTGGACAGAGAAACGTATGCCAAGTTGGAGAGGGCTCATCTCAGTTCCTGGCTGCGGTGTTTGCTTTAATTGTTCCATGCCTCAGTTTCTCTATCTGGAGAGCAGGGACAGCTTGAACTGCAGGCTGATGAAACATATTGCTGTGAAAGGCTGCATTTGGCTTAAAAACTGAGGCTTGGCAGGGGCTTATTTGATTACTTTCGGGGGGAAGGGGTCATTAATCATCACCGTTTTCGTCACACAGAACAACAAATACGATTCAACGGAATTTTCTAAGGAAACAATTCAGCTGTTTGCATATTTCTGACACATTTGTTGTTGAACAGTCATAAGCAGTAGACATATTCCACTGACAACCAGGCCGTGTCTACACTAGGAGATTACTGCACATTTACTAAGTTCAACTTCTGGGTACCCGATTTTACAAATTCGAACTTTTGAGTCCTTGCTAAAGGGAAGAATTGAATGTCGTCTGAGGCAGGCTCTGTTAATGTGGATGTGCTACCTCGGTCTCAGGGCCTCAGGAAGTACTTAGGGGAGCTGCAGGAGGCCTTCCGCAGGCCAATTAGTTCAAATTAGTGGCACCAAAATGTCCATCCAGACGTTATTTTGGACTTTCAAGTTCGGGAATAGCGTTACTCCTTGTGAAAAGCAGGAGTACAGAGTTCAAATTCCACAGCCCCTTATTCCAGCATAACAGGCTTGGTAGTGTGGATGCATTGCTTACAAATTCAACCTCGGAGAGGTTATTTCAGACAAAGGTCCTAGTGTAGACCAGTCCCCTGGTATCATCCTACCATCACAGCATGAGAAAGGAAGTGTGTTCCTCTAAGATGCCCTGTAGTTCAGTGGCAGAGTTAGAACTCAGAACTTTGCCTTGGCTGTGTTCTTATCAATTCACCTCAAAGTCAGTTGCCAAGCGGAAAAAGTATCTAGACTCTTCTACTTGCAGGTAAATTTCCAAGCCAGCTCTCATGCAATGCCCCTTGTCTCCCAGATCTCTTTCTCTCGCCCTGTTTGGAAACATCTTATCTTTTCAACCAGGACAATTTTTGAAGAGAATGAAAAGGTTTTTCAGTTTTCAGCTACATTTTTCATTTTTTGCTACAAGCTTTTTTGGGTTCTCACCAAAAAGCCTTGGTTTGCCAGCGCTGAAGATCGGAAACCTAAATGTTTTCCATCTTCCTGCATTGAAACCCAAGCCTTTTCAACAAAAATGAAAGTGTTTTTGAAAAAAACTTCCATGTAGTCCCAAAGTAAGGAGTCTCTGTTTATAAATACAAGGGTTTTGACCAGTTAAACTAATAGGCTGTGTCTACACTGGCATCCCTTCCAGAAAAGGGATGCTAATGTAGACTTTGGAATAGGCAAATCCGCGGGGGATTTAAAGTAGAAATAAGAGATCCTCCGGAAAAGGCTTTATTTTCCGGAGAATCACGTCTAGACTGGCGCTTTTCTCTGGCTTATCTCCAAGCCGGAAAAAAGCGGCAGCCATGTTAATGCAAATGCCGCGGGGGATATTTAAATCCCCCGCGGATTTGCCTATTCCAAAGTGCTACATTAGCATCCCTTTTCCGGAAAGGGATGCCAGTGTAGACATAGCCATAGTGTAGCATGTTCTGTCTCTCTCTTGCACTTCACTATTAGTATCATAGAACCCTAAGGTTGGAAGAGATCTCAGGAGTCATCGATTCCAGCCCCCTGCCCAAACCAGGACCAACCCCAACTCAATCATCCCAGCCAGGGCTTTGTCAAGCCGGGACTTAAACACCTCTAGGGATGGAGATTCCACCACCTCCCTAGGGAACCCAGCCCAGCGCTTCCCCACCATTCTACGGAAACAGTTAACTAACCAAGAGGAAGGCTGGAATTCTCTGTGATTAAGGATGCAGAAGGTCTGCTTTCAAATCCCCCCTCGCCACTGAATCACAGTTTAATCTCTCCACATCTAAACTTCCTGTGTCTTAAATGGAGGCAATGATGCTACCTATTTCTATATGATTTCTTCAGTGTGTTACAACATATGAACGGCCACACTGAGTCAACCTAAACATCCATAGAACACTAGGACTGAAAGGACCTCGAGAGGTCATCGAGTCCAGTCCCCTGCCCTCTTGGCAGGACCAAATACTGTCTAGACCATCCCTGACAGACATTTATCTAACCTACTCTTCAATATCTCCACAGATGGGCATTCCAAAACTTCCCTGGGCAATTTATTCCAGTGTTTGACCACCCTGACAGTTAGGAACTTTTTCCTAATGTCCAACCTAAACCTCCCTTGCTGCAGTTTAAGCCCATTGCTTCTTGTTCTATCCTCAGAGGCCAAGATGAACAAGTTTTCTCCCTCCTCCTTATGACACCCTTTTAGATACCTGAAAACTGCTCTCATGTCCCCCCTCAATCTTCTCTTTTCTAAACTAAACAAACCCAATTCCTTCAGCCTTCCCTCCTAGCTCATGTTCTCTAGACCTTTAATCATTCTCATTGCTCTTCTCTGGACCCTCTCCAATTTTTCCACATCTTTCTTGAAATGTGGTGCCCAGAACTGGACACAATACTCCAATTGAGGCCTAACCAGCACAGAGTAGAGCAGAAGAATGACTTCTCGTGTCTGGCTCACAACACACCTGTTAATAAATCCCAGAATCATATTTGCTTTCTTTGCAACAGCATCACACTGCTGATTCATATTCAACTTGTGGTCCACTATAACCCCTAGATCGCTTTCTGCCGTACTCCTTCCTAGACAGTCGCTTCCCGTTTTGTATGTGTGAAACTGATTGTTCCTTCCTAAGTGGAGCACTTTGCATTTGTCTTTATTAAGCTTCATCTTGTTTACCTCAGACCATTTCTCCAATTTGTCCAGATCATTTTGAATTATGACTCTATCCTCCAGATTACTCGCAACCCCTCCCAGCTTGGTATCATCTGCAAACTTAATAAGCATACTTTCTATGCCAATATCTAAATCGTTGATGAAGATATTGAACAGAGCCGGTCCCAAAACAGACCCCTGCAGAACCCCACTTGTTATACCTTTCCAGCAGGATTGTGAACCATTAATAACTACTCTCTGTGTACGGTTATCCAGCCAGTTATGCACCCACCTTATAGTAGCCCCATCTAAGTTGTATTTACCTAGTTTATCAATAAGAATATCATGCGAGACCGTATCAAACGCCTTGCTAAAGTCTAGGCATACCACATCCACCGCTTCTCCCTTATCCACAAGGCTCGTTATCCTATCAAAGAAAGCTATCAGATTGGTTTGACATGATTTGTTCTTTACAAATCCATGCTGGCTGTTCCCTATCACCTTGCCACTATCCAAGGGTATGTCTACACTACAGCGCTAGTTCGAACTAACTTAGTTCGAATTAGTTAATTCGAACTAAGCTAATTCGAACTAACGCGTCTAGAACTAAAAACTAGTTCGAATTAGCGTTTTGCTAATTCGAACTAGCAAGTCCACATTGAGTGGACTCTGAACAGGGCTTAAGGATGGCCGGAAGCAGTGCCGGCAGGGCATAAGAGGAGGACTTAGAGCGTGGAGATGCTGTCTCAGGCTAGCCGAGGGCTGCGCTTAAAGGGTCCCGACCCCTACCCCGGACAGACAGTTCTAAGGGGTGCCCCGCTTGCAAAGCAGTCCTGGCTTGGAGTGCACTGGGCACATCACACCACTCGGCCATCAGCCCGGCTGCACTTGCCGCAGGCTGCCATCTGGGGAGAGGGGGCAATTGGGGGACTGCAGGAGAGCTTCCACCCCCAGAAGCCCGCAGAGCCAGCCCAGTCCTCCCCATCGGGGGCTCATACCCCATTCCTCCCTCACCTCCTTCCACTTACCCTTCCCTAGCCCCCTTTCTTCTTGATGTACAAAATAAAGATAAAGTTTCTTCCAACATTGACTTTGTCTTTATTGAACAAAACTGGGGGAGACTGGGAAAAGGAGGTGGGAGAGGGGAAGAGAAAGGCTGGGAGAGGGGAGGGCAACTAACATGATCAGGGGTTGGGAACAGGTCCCAGATGAAGAAAGGCTACAGAGACTGGGACTGTTCAGCTTAGAAAAGAGGAGACGGAGGGGGGGACAGGATAGAGGTCTCTAAAAGCAGGGGTTGGGTGGAGAGGGTGCATTCAGAAAAGTTCTTCCTGAGTTCCCATAAAGAAGGACTAGAGGACACCAAAGGAAAGGAATGGGTAGCAGGCTTCAAACTAGTAAGAGAAAGTTGTTCTTGACAAAGCAAATGGTTAACCTGCGGAACTCCTTGCTGCAGGAGGCTGTGAAGGCTACAACTAGAACAGAGATTAAAGGGAAGTGAGATCAAGTCATGGAGGTTGGGTCCATGGAGTAGTCTTAGCCAGGGGGTAGGAGTGGTGCCCCTGCCCAAAGTTTGTGGAAGGCTGGAGAGGGATGGCACGAGACAAATGGCTTGGTCACTGTCTTCGGTCCATCCCCTCCAGGGTCCCTAGGGTTGGCCACTGTCGGCAGACAGGCTACTGGGCTAGATGGACCTTTGGTCTGACCCAGGACGGCCATTGTAAGCTCATGGCTCAGGGTCGGGGGTCTCAGTGGACCCCCTTGATTTTCATGCACACCTGCTCCTGGGTGGCCAGGCTGGCAGCTCTCCTGCCCTAGACGGCCACTTTGCTGTGCCTAGTGCGGAGATCGTGGACGAGGTCCACGATGTCCGCACTAGCCCAGGAAGGTGCCCGCCTCTTGCGGTCCAGGGCAAGCTCCTGGGAGCCGCCAGCCTGGTCCCGGGAAGAGGGGGTGGGCTGGGGGACATCAGGTGGGTGGCTCTGTGCCGTGCCAGGTGCGGGGTCTGCTGGCTGGGTGCTGGCAGGCTTGCACCTGGCACGGGCACCGTAGCCAGCCCGTGCCCCTTTAAGGGCTCCGGGGCCGGGAGGGGGGCATAGAGTTTCCCTGGTGTTGGCCAGAGTGGCCACCAGGGAAACCTGGGGAGGGCTAGCCTCCCACTAGTTCGAATTAAGGGGCTACACTCCCCTTAATTCGAACTAGCTAGTTCGAACTAGGCTTAATCCTCGTAAAATGAGGTTTACCTAGTTCGAACTAAGCGCTCCGCTAGTTCGATTCAAATTCGAACTAGCGGAGCGCTAGTGTAGCGCCTATTAAAGTTAGTTCGAACTAACGTCCGTTAGTTCGAACTAACTTTGTAGTGTAGACATACCCCAAGTGTTTACAGATGATTTCCTTAATTACCTGCTCCATTATCTTCACCGGCACAAAGGTTAAACTAACTGGTCTGTAGTTTCCTGGATTGTTCTTATTTCCCTTTTTATAGATGGGCACTATATTTGCCCTTTTCCAGTCCTCTGGAATCTCTCCTGTCTCCCATGATTTTCCAAAGATGATAGCTAGAGGCTCAGATACCTCCTCTATCAGCTCCTTGAGTATTCTAGGATGCATTCTAGGATCCATCTCGTCTAGTGTTCTGTCTTCCAACAGTGGCCAATACCAGGTGCCCCAGAGGGAGTGAACCGAACAGGGAACCATCAAGTGATTCCTCTCCTATCACCCATTCCCAGTCACTGACAAACAAGAGGTAGGGACACCATTGATGGACCTGTCCTCCATGAATCTATCTAGCTCTTCTTTGAATTCTGTTATAGTCTAGGTATTCACAACATCCTCTGGCAAGAAGTTCCACAGGTTGACAACTCTTTTTTGGAGCCTGACATAGTCTTGGCCTTCACAACATCAGTGTCATAAGCTCTGTAGTACAGGGATTGTTACTCGCTATATGCCTAGCACAACGGGGACTTAAACTCATGTGGGATCGCTCGGTTCTCCTGTCACACAAATATTGCAGGGTTTTTAAAATTCTGTGTATTCTTTGAAAGGAAGATGCAGGGAAAGGAGTTGCACAGACTTGTAAGAATTCCCACTACAGGCTAGACAATCGGTCCATCTGTCCCTTGATCTCACCAATAGCGGTGCCTAATGCGAGGGGCTATAAAGGGAGACGTAGACATGCGGATCACGCACCCAGTCATTCACTGTGGGTGCGGGGGGAGGGGAACATCTTCTCCTCCAGAGCTGGCAATCTGCTTATTTCCCTTGGACCATGCTGAGTAAGGCCACGCCTGGAGATATTCAGGCCACGTCTCCACTAGGAAACTATTTCAAAATGACTAAATTCACCTTAAGAACTCCTGATTTAACACAATCGAACTAGCGTGTCCTCACTACAGGGAAGCATCAAAATAAGTCCGAGGCAGGTTCTGTTAATGCAGATGTACTACCTTGGATTAGAGCCCCAGGAAGCATCAGGAGTAATTAATTCCAATGGCTCTTGGGTGTCGTTATTTTGAAATAGCAGTACCAGAGCATCTGCACTACCATTATTTTGAAATAACTATTTTGGAATGAGCGTTATTCCTGAGGAAAAGCAGGAGGGCAGATTTCAAATTAAGAGGCATCTTATTTCCAACTAACGGGCTTGGTTGTGTGGACATTCTGCTTATAAATTCGACCTAAGGGGGGGGGATTATTTCGAAATAAAGCCCTAGTGTAGACTAGGTGGAACCTGGACTCTAAACCTTAACAAGAGTGGAGGAGCCTGGAATCTGGGATCAAAAATCCAGCAAAGGGAGAGTATACTGGAACTTGGGCTCCACCCCACACTGGAACATGGACACTGCTGGGCTCTTTTGCCCCACGTCACAACACCTGCAAGTTGACCCTGGCTCTGATGCTGCAGTAGGGGTTTTTGCTGTGTAGATCTACCTGAAGATATGCTGAACAATAAGCTGTTGTGTTGACATCTCTATGGGAACCAGAATGGGAAACTGGCTAAGGGGATGTTTGAGAATATATGATAACATCATAAATCTCAAGCCAAAACCATAGTTCAAAGCTTAAAGGCTGAGTGTTCCAAAAGACACCTACGATGTCTCACTGCCTCTCCACTTTCTGGAAAACCTGCCTTCCCAGCGCGAGGAAGCCCAATCTATGAACTTATCCAAGAGACGGATACAGAGTGACTCACTATCAGTCTAGAACAGTGTTCCTTAAATGGTGTGCCGCAAGGCAGTCGGAGGTATGCTGCAGAGAACAACAGAGTTCAAAATGACCACCCTTAAAGGGGCAGGCAATTTTTTTTTTTTGTTCAACAAAAAAATCCTTGGTGTTCCTCAAAAAAAAAATTGTTTGGTGTCCCTCGGTCTTAAAAAAGTTTAAGAAACACTGCTCTAGAAGCCTTCAATGGGAGCTGATTTCTGATATTAGAGCTTCTCAAATCAAGCAGATCAATCAGACAGGCTCTAGTGTTTAGAAGTGAAGTTAGATGAATTTAAACTGGAAATGGGACACTTTTACATTTGGAACAATTTCTCAAGGTACATGATCACCTCTCTCGTATCTGAAGCTTTTAAATTGCAACGGGATGTCTGTCAAAAAAACATTCTTCTACTTTTCTCAGGAAGGTTCATGCTGGAATCTCGGGATGAAATTCACTGGCGTCTATTTTGCAGGATGTCCAAAGAGCTGATCATAACGGTCTGTTTGGCCTTGAAACATCTGACTCTGAGGGTACGTCTACACTACAGGCTTTTGTCGACACAGGCTTTGTCAACAGATACTGTTGACAAAGCCTCTGTCGACAAAAAGTGTCTAGACTACAGCCAGTTCTGTTAACAAAGTAAGCTGCCTTTTTAACAGAGTCTAGACACTCTCTTTTGAAAAAGTACAGTGTGGATGCAATAGCGCATTTTTTCGACAGAACTCTGTCCGCAAAAGGCGTTATTCCTCATAAACTGAGGTTTACTGCCATCAACAAAACCGCCGCGTTCTGTCAAATTACTGTCGACAGAACGTGGTGGTAGTGTAGATGCAGGTATAGTTTTGTCGACAAAAGTCCACTTTTGTCGACAAAACCCTGTAGTCTAGACACACCCTGTGCGTCCCAGTTTTTCCAGGACCACACCAGTTTTTCACATGCTCTCTCAATGCTCCAGGAACTTCAGTCAGGTATCCTGAAAGACCATGGGCCTGGTTTTTCATTTCACCAGTCCACATGTTAGGGTGTTTGTGCAGCCATGGAATGTCTTTTCAGGCTGGGTTAGTGTACAGAGAAGCCCGGGTCTTCTGTTGGACAAGAACCAAGAGACTTCTGAATGGAGGGTCCAGTGGGAGCAACAGAGTGTGAAGTGAGAAGGGAAATGCAATGAGCACAGATCAGAACTGTTAACAACACTTCTTTGGTGCTTCACGTTAAATTCTTTCAGACACCCGGCTTATGTCTACTTCCGAACGGCAACAGCGGCTTAGCACTGCAGGGCTGCAAACAAGATACCACCTACACCCACGGAGAGGTTCTCCCTTCACTGTTAACCCATGTCCCTGGGGGGGCAGAATCTAGGCTAGAAGAAGAATTCTTCCATCGACCTCGTGTTGCCCACGCTGGGGATTAGGCCAGCATCAAGGTATGGACTGTTCACACACCTGGCGATGTAGCTGGGTCAACCTAACCTTTGAGTGTGGATCTCAAGTTAGTAGTGGAAAAGCCTCCGTTCCTGTACGAGTGAGATACTGATGGTCGAGACACAAGCCATATGGGCTGCGAGAAGTTCACTCTTGTCTTTTGAAGGACTATTTCAGACCACAAAAGGGTCCAGATTTCTTATTTTGAAAATCGAGCAGCTTCACTGAGTAAAAAAGCATGCAGCACCCCCATGCAATCCCACTGCTATTTTCTATCCTGTTCCCCAGGCTCCGGCTATACACTATAGCTACGTCTACATTGGCACCCTTTTCCGGAAATGCTTAAAATGGAACAGTTTTCCGTTATAAGTATTTCCAGAAAAAGCGCATCTACATTGGCAGGATGCTTTTCCGGAAAAGCACTTTTTCCAGAAAAGCATCCGTGGCCAATGTAGACACGCTTTTCCGGAAAAAAGCCCTGATCATCATTTTCACGATCGGAGCTTTTTTGCGGAAAAGACTACTGTGCTGTCTACACTGGCCCTTTTCTGGAACAGTTTTTCCGGAAAAGGACTTTTGCCCGAACGGGAGCAGCATAGTTTTTCCAAAAAAACACTGACAATTTTACAGTAGATCGTCATTGCTTTTCCAGAAAAGCAAGCGGCCAGTGTAGACAGCTGGCAAGTTATTCCGGAAAAGAGGCTGCTTTTCCGGAATAAGTGGCCCAGTGTAGACACAGCCTTTGGCTATGTCTAGACTGGCATGATTTTCCGCAAATGCTTTTAATGAAAAAGTTTTGCCGTTAAAAGCATTTGTGGAAAAGAGTGTCTAGATTGGCACGGACGCTCTTCTACAAAAGCACTTTTTGCAGAAAAGCATCCGTGCCAATCTAGACGCGGTTTTGTGCAAGAAAGCCCCAATCGCCATTTTCGCCATCGGGGCTTTTTTATGCAAAACAGTACCACGTTGTCTACACTGGCCCTCTTACGCAAAAGCATTTGCGCAAGAGGGCTTTTGCCCGGACGGGAGCAGCATAGTATTTCCGAAGAACATTGACAGTCTTACATGAGATCGCCAGTGCTCTTGCGGAAATTCAAGCGGCCAGTGTAGACAGCTGGCAAGTAATTCCGCAAAAGCAGCTGCTTTTGCGGAAAAACTTGCCAGTCTAGACGCAGCCATCATATCTTTAGGTTCTTGGTAGCTCCTTGCAGGCACAGGCCTTTGTTATGTCTTGTATCTGCAAAGTATCTAGGACCTGATACCATACCAGTAACAACAGGAATATATGCATGAAGATCCTAAATGGACACACAGATCCAGACAGGGCTTCTGTTTCTAAAAGTCTCGTTCTTCATCCTCAATTTACTTATGGCACTTTAGAATGCTGAAGGGCAGACTTCACCATGCCAAAAGCTGCATCTAGTTTTGCCCAGTGATTGATTTCTCCAAACACATCAGAGCGTAAACACCAGCTGGGCTATGTCTAGACTGGCATGATTTTCCAGAAATGCTTTTAACAGAAAAGTTTTCCGTTAAAAGCATTTTCGGAAAAGAGCGTCTAGATTGGCACGGACACTTTTCCGCAAAAGCACTTTTGCCAATCTAGACGCGCTTTTCCACAAAAAATCCCCGGTCGCCATTTTCGCCGTTGGGGCTTTTTTGCAGAAAACAAATCTGAGCTGTCTACACTGGCCTTTTTGCGCAAAAGTTACGTGCAAAAGGACTTTTGCCTGAACGGGAGCAGCACAGTATTTCCGCAAGAACACTGACAATCTTACATGAGATCGTCAGTGCTCTTGCGGAAATTCAAGTGGTCAGTGTAGACAGCTGGCAAGTTTTTCTGGAAAAGTGGCTGATTTTCCGGAAAAACTGGCCAGTCTAGACACAGCCCAGGGACAAAGAAGAGTTACTGAAGCTCAAGGAGTTAAAGTTGCAGGCATTGTTACAGGCTGGAGATTGACTGGCTAAGTATCACTTCGGCAGAAAAGGCCCTGGGGATTGCAGTGGATGAGAAGCTGGATACGAGTCAACAGGGCGCCCTTGTAGCCAAGAAGGCTAATGGTATATTGGGCTGCATTAGGAGGAGCATTGCCAGTAGATCTAGAGAAGTGATTATTCCCCTTTATTCAGCACTGGTGAGGCCACATCTGGAGTATTGCGTCCAGTTCTGGGCTCCCCACTAGAGAAAGGATGTGGACACATTGGAGAAGGTCCAGCGGAGGGCGACCAAAATGATTAGGAGGCTGGAATGCATGACCTATGAGGGGAGACTGAGGGATTTGGGTTTGTTTAGTCTGCAGAAGAGAAGAGTGAGGGGGGATTTAATAGGAACCTCCCTCCAGGGAGTTGAAGGCTGCTAAGAGGCTGGAGAGAGGCTGTTCTCGGCAGTGACGGTTGACAGAACGAGGATCAATGACCTCAAGTTACAGTGCAGGAGGTTTAGGTTGGATATTACGACAAACTATTTCCCTAGAAGGGTGGGGAAGCACTGAAATGGGTTTCCTAGGAATCTCCATCCCTAGAAGTTTTGAAGTCTCTGGCTCGGATGATTTAGTTGGGGTTGGTCCTGCTTTGGGCAGGAGGTTGGACTCGAGGACCCGCGAGGTCTCTTCCAGCCCTATGACTCTATGAGTGTGTTGGCACAAGAACACACATGAACAAATTTAGGCTGCAAATCAAAAGAAGGGTTTTAACCATCCAAGGAGGGAGATTTTGCAACATCCTCTGAGTAGGAGCAGTAGGGGAAAAGCTGATGAGTATTAAGATGACGCTTGATAGGGTTCTGAATAGGATGATGATACGATGCGGTTACCTGGGATTGCAGGGCCTTACACTCAATGGTCCATTCCAGTTCTATGTTCTGAAACCAAAGACGTTATCAGACAGAAAGTTTCCATGCAGAATTTATTCAAAG
This sequence comes from Pelodiscus sinensis, assembly GCF_052426305.1. NCBI lineage: Eukaryota > Metazoa > Chordata > Testudines > Trionychidae > Pelodiscus > Pelodiscus sinensis. The sequence goes on along the minus strand of NC_143055.1, from coordinate 3,821,027 downwards.
CTAGTTAGCTGAAATGTTCGGCTGGAAACCATCCAATCCAGGAATTCTTGGCTCACAACAAAGGAGAAATAAAAAGCTCTCATGGTGTTTTGGGTATCTGTCGCTGGTCCTGGTGGATCTCAGTAATACAGAACCACATGAAAACAAGAGTAGGGGAAAAGGCCTTCCAAAAAAATGTTTACCTGAGAGACGTTCATGGCTCAAGGGAGATTCTCTTCAGGCTATTTTTCGGAGGCAAAAATCTCTTGGGGGAGGGATAGCTCAGTGGTTTGAGCATTGGTCTGCTAAATCCAGGGTTGTAAATTCAATCCTTGTGGAGGCCATTTGGGGCAAAAATTCATCAGGGATGGTACTTGGTCCTGCTGTGAAGGCAGGGGACTGAACTCAATGACCTTTCAAAGTCCCTTCCAGTTCTAGGAGACAGGCAATCTCTGTTAATTTAACTTGGCTGAAGGGTTAGGTCAAGCAACTTGGCTTGCACCATCCCTTGTTCAACTTATGCTCATCGACTAATGACCTTTTTGGATGCTAGAGAACTTTCTGGACACATCTATTTCCCTCCCCATTATGTCTCATTCCTATCACACTTGGTCCTGTCCTTTACAATCTACGGGTTCTGTCCGAACGTTGCAACAGGGCTACCAAGGCTGTCGGTAAATTGGCATGAGGCGAAAGATCAGACGTATGGCATGAGCTTCATTCTACTGGCATTACGCTCTGCACTTTAAAGAGTCTGGGTAACACCTTGATGCATGATGCTCTCCAGAAGTCCTCCTTGGTCTCTTCCCTAAACCAGACTGAGCACTAGAAACTCAAATCGGAGGCTTAATTACTGAGCAGGAACCGGCCTCTTGTGGTGGGATTGTATGGATGCTGGCAGGAGAGCAGGGAGAGCTGGTTTTGTTTTGTTCGATAGCATAGACACACACGATACAGCATGACACCAGAGAGCTCTAAAGCTGGACTAGAACAGACCTCGGGAATTACTAGGAATGACCAAGCTGATTTGATTTTTGGATGGAACTTTGGCTCCTAGAACGACTTGGGGCTGATCTAACAGTGAGAGGAAGGAACGTATCCCTGATCTTGCCCCTGCATGCGATCATGGGAGTAGTGTCATACATGGTGATATGGAGGACCCCCATTTTGCAGCCAGGCTTTCAATGGGCTCTGAGAACAGCGATGGCAGATAAGAACACAAGAACGGCCATATTGGGTCAGACCAAAGGTCCATCTAGCCCCGTGTCCTGGCTTCTGACAGTGGCCAAAACCGGATGCCCCAGAGGGAGTGAACACAACAGGGAATCATCATGTGATCCCTCTCCTGTCATTCATTTGCAGACAAACAGGGTATGTCTAGACTACATGGCTCCGTCGACGGAGCCATGTAGATGAGTTTACTAGACATAGGAAAATGAACTGGCCACTGCGTTGTGCCAATCGGCTGTTTGGCGACACAGCGGGGCAGTCTGGACGCTCCGCGGTTGACAATGGAAGCCTTTGTCGACTGCTCCGTTATGCCTCGTGGAATGAGGTTTACCGGAGGGTTCGACAAAGGCTTCTGTTGTCAACCGTGGAGTGTCCAGACTGCCCCACTGTGCCACCAAACAGCTGATCGGCACAGTGTGGCGGCCATTTTGATGTAAATGAAGCAGCGATTATTTAAATCGCCGCTTCATTTTCCTATGTCTAGTAAACTCATCTACATGGCTCCGTCGACGGAGCCATGTAGTCTAGACACACCCACAGAGGCTAGGGACACCATTCCTACCATCCTGGCTAATAGCCGTTTGTGGACCTTTGAACCCTGTTCAAGTCCTGGTCTTCACAACATCTCCTGGCAAGGAGTTCCACAGGTTGACTGTGTGCTGAGTAAAGAAAAACTCAGGCTAAAACTCAGGGACTAGGGTAAAAGCAGGGCAAAACTGTAGCCACAAAACCAAGCCTGTTCCTGGTATGGAACCAACCCTGAAACTTGGGCCAGATTGCAAATTTCACCACCTTTTCCCCTGAGAACCATATCCACACAAGGTTTTGTACTCTAGAATTTGCAAGTCTCAGCTGGAAGACAGGGCCAGGTGGCACTTCATGGTCCATTTGGAAGCAGGATACCAAGGCTGGAGGTGCAGAACTGTAAGATCTATGGATGCTTCAGAGCATCATGATAGAATCCAAGAGGGTTGGCCTCCCGATGGAGGACCAAGGGGGATATTGCCCCAGGACCTGTCTATGCTCAGGGCAGCACTGCGTACTGGGGGTGGGGCAGTGCCCTTCCCCCTTCGGTCTGAGACTTCCCCTCTTCCCACCTTGCCCATGGGCCCCATGAGGCTGTTGGCCCCATTGCAAGGGAGAAAGACTGGAGGCAAGAAGAGACATGCTAGAAAGAAAACATCTATCACCACTTTCGGACTATGGAGGCAAATGAAGCGCGGGATTTACATTACTCGAGTAATACTGAAAAAAAGTACTTGAATAGTGTAACGAAGTACAGGCAGTCCCCGGGTTACATGGATCCGACTTACATCGGATCCCTACTTACAAACGGGGTGAGGCAACCCCGCACTAGCTGCTTCCCCCCAATAGACCAGGGAGACGCGAAGCTAGCGCCCCCCCCGCAAGCAGACCAGGGAGACGCGGAGCGGCTTTTCTCAGCAGACACCTCAGCTCGAGAATAAAGGACTCAGGGAAGTGAGGTGTGGGAGAATAAAACTGAGCTCTGGAGAAATGTTTGGCTAGAGTTTCCCCTACAATATGTACCAGTTCCGACTTACATACAAATTCAACTTAAGAACAAACCTACAGTCCCTATCTTGTATGTAACTTGGGGACTGCCTGTATTTCTACTTAGTTATTCTCCACCTCTGCTGAATTCTGCCCACCAATTCTTGGTGCTCTTGCTCCAACAGTCAACCTGTGGAACTCCTTGCCAGAGGATGTGGTGAAGGCCAGGACTTTAACAGGGTTCAAAGAAGACCTAGATAGATTCATGAGGTCAGGTCCATCAATGGCTATTAGCCAGGTGTCCCTAGCCTCTGTTTGTCTGGAGGTGGGTGATAGGGGAGGGATCACGTGAGGATTACCTGTTGTGATCCCTCCCTCTGGGGCAAGTGGTACTGGCACCATTAGCAGAGAGGACACTGGGCTGGATGGACCGTTGGTCTAAGCCAGTATGGCCGTTCTTATAGAATCATAGAATCATAGAATAATAGGACTGGAAGGGACCTCGAGAGGTCATCGAGTCCAGCCCCCCGCCCTCAAGGCAGGATCAAGCTCCGTCTACACCATCCCTGACAGATGTCTATCTAACCTGTTCTTAAATATCTCCAGAGAGGGAGATTCCACCACCTCCCTTGGCAATTTATTCCAATATTTGACCACCCTGACAGTTAGGAATTTTTTCCTAATGTCCAATCTAAACCTCCCCTGCTGTACTTTAAGCCCATTACTCCTTGTCCTGTCCTCAGAAACCAAGAGGAACAAATTTTCTCCTTCCTCCTTGTGACCCCCTTTTAGATATTTGAAAACCGCTATCATGTCCCCCCTTAATCTTCTTTTTTCCAAACTAAACAAGCCCAGTTCATGAAGCCTGGCTTCATAGGTCATGTTCTCTAGACCTTTAATCATTCTTGTCGCTCTTCTCTGTACCCTTTCCAATTTCTCCACATCTTTCTTGAAATGTGGCGCCCAGAACTGGACACAGTACTCCAGCTGAGGCCTAACTAGTGCAGAGTAGAGCGGCAGAATGACTTCACGAGTTTTGCTTACAACACACCTGTTGATACAACCTAGAATCATATTTGCTTTTTTTGCAACAGCATCACACTGTTGACTCATATTCAACTTGTGGTCCACTATGACCCCTAGATCCCTTTCTGCCATGCTCCTTCCTAGACAGTCGCTTCCCATCTTGTATGTATGGAACTGATTGTTCCTTCCTAAGTGGAGCACTTTGCATTTCTCTTTATTAAACCTCATCCTGTTTACCTCTGACTTATGTTCAATTGTCCACAGCGTGGCTTGCTGGAGGGACAGGGATGGGCTAGGGAGTGGCTCCATCATTAACGTCAGAGCTCAGGCTCCACAAACATTGTGAGCGAGACTAAAAAAAAAAAAAAAAAAAAAGAGAGAATTTCTATATAAAACGTGGCCTCTTTTTTGTTGGCATTGTTTTTATATTAGGCACTAACATGGGCCCTGCTGCCGTGGTGTCTACAGACTTCACCTGCCCCGTGCGCACTTGAAGCACTGTTACACCTTTGCTACAAAGGGGGAACGGAGAGATTAAGGGACATACCCAAGGCTACAGCTGAGCTTGTGCAGAGGAAACCCCCAGACCAGTGGCCTTACCCCTGAGCAATCCTCAAGCTCTGTGCTTGCCAAGTGTTGACGCTGTCAAACGTTCTTCCCAACCCACCAAGGCCAGAAAACTTTCTTACAAATGCAAGCTGAGAGTCTCCTGCAATCACTGATTCACATCAATCACATGACTCCAGGATCTGGGGCCTTTAAGAGAAAACCCAAAAATCAGAACGATGTTGCATCATGGTAAACCAAGACCTGGATTCCTTCCCTCTGAACTCTGCCCTGAACTTCCCCAGGCTCTGACAGCTCCCCTTTAGGGAGTGACTGTGAAAGAACATGCACCATTGAACCATGCAGTGTCCAAACAAATGAGCCAGCGAAGGAAGAATGAGCCGTCACGTCCTCGGGATGAGAACGGCCACATGCACACGCTCACCACTATTGCTGTAAAAATTCCTGAACAGCATAGCCTTCTGAGGAATCTGCGATACTTTCTGCACTAACCGACCCCGGCTCACCCCAGATTTTTTTTCCACTGTGGCTGTCAGCTTGCTGTCCTCCGTGAGAGATTAATTGCAAAACACATCCACATGGGTTTTAAAAAAAAATACACTGCAAAGGCCATCTATTTCAGCCTCAGCTTATTTGTCATTGCTCATTGTAAACCACTTAAGCATTTGCAACATGATTCATTTCCTTATCTTCTAAACAAAGAGCTTACAAATAGGACTTCCAAGTTAGGAGGGAAGCCAGGACTCTGAGGTCATTGGAGTCCAATGTATTACTGGAAGACGATGGATAGATTGGCCTCTGGGTTGACCTGGTTTTTATTTCTATGAAATCAGCAGACCCAGAGTGTCAAAAATGTTAACACGTGTCTGTCACTGTACAAGGCCAGTGAGATGTGAGATTTTGGCCTGCTTAGCCCCATGGCAAAGATACCAGAAAATTGATGCCAAAGTTTAGGACACACAAAAAAACAAAATAAAACCCAAACCATTCTGACACTGAAATCAAATGGTTATGCAAAGCCATCAAATTGTATCCAAGTCACTTTCGGAGAGGGAGGGTGTCAGACAGAGTCTCTTGTTCTATCGAGCAAGCCTTCGACGGGCGGCAGAAAGCGTTAGCGCTGGCGTTGAATTTTGAGGGGATAGCTGTCAAGGAGGGTCGCTTTTCCGGCTTGTGACAAGCCAGACGGAACTAAGGAGGGAGTAAAGACAGGACAGTAAAGTGGGGCAATATGGATTTTTTGTGATGCTCTCAAGCAGCTGGTCAGTCGTGGACAGACTCTTTGGGCTAGCAGGGGAAAGGCAGGCAGAGCTGAGGAGTTCGGGCCTGGCCTCACTCCCAGGCTGAAACCTTCCTCACAAGGCCTGAGGGCACTAGGGCTGCGGGGAGGCAGCAGGCCCAACCCCTGGCCAATGCAGTTTGCCCCTGAGGCAGGGACTTGAAGATGACTGGAAATGGGTCACTGAGGCCAGGTCGGTATAGGAGACTAGGGGTTCCCGGAGGGGGAGGACCCCAGCGTGTGGGGGCACAGTGGCAGGGCAGTACCCTGAGGGAAGGGTGCCGCTATCCGGGAAGGACACAGGCCCTGATACGAGGTGTAGAACAGACAAACCGGTATAGCAGGCGAGACACCAGCCAGAAGGGGGCGCCCCAGGGCTGAACTGAGCTAATTCCCAGAGCGTCCAGCAGGAGGCGCCCTGGCTCTGAGTGGCACCGTGTGCCTCACCCTCATGGACTTCCCGCCGGCAGCATGGAAGTGGAAAACAAAAAAGCCCCAAACACTTAACAGTTCTCCAAAAGGCTTAAGATTTGGATTCGGCTCTGGAAAAGTTCCAAGTGTCAAGGTAGCTCTTATTAGACAGCCCCGATACGAAGAGACCCATGGTTTTGGGACGGGGGAGATGGATTTCAAAATCTGAATTTGGCCCCTAAAATGACCAGCTGTCTCTTACCTGTGTAACGAGCTCCAGGAAAGTCCAGCTCCCAACACCTTCAGTCCTGAGACCAGAGGTCAACACCATTGATGCCAACAGGGTTGACCTCAACACCCATGGATTTCCACCCCCTAATTTTTCCAATGGATCCCAACATCATCAATTCTCCCGCCAGTTACTAATGCTGCCGAGCCTTCCAACATCACATATTCCAGCCCCATATTGCAACGTTGCAGTGTGTGGCTCTCTCGTTCTCGTTTGTTTCTTAACGGGCAACTAATATCTTCATGTGTCCTCCACTTGCCCTTTTCCGCACACAGGTCTGGGCTCTGTTGTGCCGAAACCGTTGCAAACGGAGGCAGCGCCAGAAGGACTCTGTGGCTTTCTTTGTGGTCTGGCAAATTGTGTATTGCACTTCATGTATCTTTGCAGCCTACAATAAGCAGCGTCCCACAGATGACTCAGCCTCAGCTGGTGACGCCGGAGGTATCTCCCATGATTCTGTGAGGACTGAACTCGGACGGTTCACACACCCAGGCAGATCCTAGAATCCCAGGACCAGCAGAGACCTCAGGAGTCATCCAGTCCAGCCCCCAACCCAAAACACGACCAACCCCAACTCAATCATCCCAGCCAGATTTAAACACCTCTAGGGATGGAGATTCCACCCCCTCCCTAGGGAACCCAGCCCAGCGCTTCCCCACCTGCCTAGGGAAACAGTTTTTCCCAATATCCAACCTAGACCCCCCCCACTGCAACTTGAGCCCATTGCTCCTTGCTCTGCAGACCTATTCAAAGACTCAGAAAACAACCCAGGTCACGATGTGAAACTCTAGGCCTGGGATGAATGGAACGAGTCATGCTCCGAAAAGAACCACAGCATAGCCTGGTCCTTGGGACACACGCAAGGAGAGCGTCAAACCAAAATCCATGAGGGCCAAGCCCCACCTCCTTGGGATCTAGCTCCACCCACCTCAAGTGCCAACGCCTCAGCCTCACCTCTGGGGCCAGGCAGCCTCTGTCTCGGTTCTTTCATGGCCCGTTCTCTGTTTTCTCCTCCTACTCACAACTCTGCAGCTTTAATTCAGCCTCTCCTCTGTCTTTGGCCACAGGCCACTCTTTTCATCGCCTTGAAATCCCTCCCTGGGATCCTTTCTTCTCCCTCCTGCACCAGACACTAAATATACCCCGGGTTCGAAAGCTGCCAGCCCAGCTCTCCCCAGCTGGAAATCCTCTCAGCATGGGAGTTTGAGGCAGGAACAGAACCAAAACGGGGGCACCGGGGCAGGAAAGGGGACATGGCCAGTGGAGAGTGCCCCCAAGCAATTCCCAGCTGCAAGACGGCCCCTTGTGCGTCATAACCCAGTAGATTCCCTCAGCGCCCAACCTCTCCCATGGTGTCGCGCAGCCTGGGGGCTGCTCTGTTCTGTGCCAGAGCAATAATCAGAATTATGAAGCACGAGCCGCTCCTTTGGATCCCCTCCCCTCCCCGTTGCACCCAGCTGTGCGGAGCCAAGAATCTGGGGTCTGATGTATTACGTGCTGGTGCTTATCTCCAGAGTCTCGTATTTCCCCTGGCCCTGGACTTCATAGAACACTAGGACTGGAAGGACCTCGAGGGGTCATCGAGTCCAGACCTCTGCCCTCACGGCAGGACCAAATACTGTCTAGACCATCCCTGATAGACATTTATCTAACCTACTCTTCAATATCTCCAGAGATGGGGATTCCACAACCTCCCTGGGCAATTTATTCCAGTGTTTAACCACCCTGACACTTAGGAACTTTTTCCTACTGTCCAACCTAAACCTCCCTTGCTGCAGTTTAAGCCCATTGCTTCTTGTTCTATCCTCAGAGGCCAAGATGAACAAGTTTTCTCCCTCCTCCTTCTGACGCCCTTTTAGATACCTGAATACTTCTCCCCTAGCATCACTGCCCTGGCGCCGTCTTGTTTCCATTTCTCTCTGCCCCATTGAAGCGGTGAGCGCCTCGGGGCTGGGCCCTTCTGTTTGTCCACAAGGAACCCGGCAGGCACCGCAAGGGCGCTAGAGCAGAACACAGTGTCAACCACGGGCAGGCTGGTACGCCCTGGGCCTGGCCAGCTTCCTGCTGAGGTAACTTTGTTCCACTGTTGCCATGCCCCTCAAAGTCAGCAGGATGAGCCGTTTGGTTCTCTCCATGGCTGCGAGGTCAGGCCTGTTGTCAGCAGCTGGTCACTAAACAGTTGCCTTCAGGGGAAGGGATAGCTCAGTGGTTTGAGCTTTGGCTTGCTAAATGCAGGGTTGTGAGTTCAATCCTTGCAGGGGGCCCTTTAATAATTGGGGGTAAGTCTGTCAGGGTTGGTACTTGGTCCTGTGGTGAAGGCAGGGGACTGGACTCAATGACCTCTCAAAGCATCTTCCAGCTCTATGAGGTGGGTATATCTGAATATCAGCATCACCACAGACACCCCCACAAGAGGAAAAACAAAGGGAGCCAGGCCTAAGTGCCAGCAATGCTCCTCTGTTCTATATGATGGCCAAACTGGACAGTGACTCTGAAAAAAGGATCATTGGACACAAGTCAGAAATAGTAACACATCAACCTCCAGGGGAACATTTTAACCTGCCTGGGCCCTCAGTCACGGATTTACAAGTAGCCACCCTTCTACAAAGCCATTTCAAGCCATTTCACCAGCCAATCACAGAGAAAGAAGACGGGACTGACTTTCATCTGCAAATGTGATGCTCTTTCCCTTGGCTTGAGCAAAGACATTAAGCAAATGTTGCATTATAAAGCCCCCCCCCCCCCCGCCTTCAACATCTGCCTTGTGACATCCAAAGCTAAGTATGGGACACGTCCAGCCCACTTAATTCGCCTCATTGGTGCCAGTCTTACAATTGACAGGTACCTTTTTTTTTTCTGGTTATATACAACTTGGTTTCTGTCATGGCTACTCCAGCTCACCTGAGGACGTGGGTTTTACCCACAAAAGCTCATGATACTCTCTATATAAATATAGATTTGTTAGTCTCTACGGTGCCACAGGACGACTCATTGTTTTTTAAAGTTACAGACTAACCCAGCCGCCCCACGGAGACTTTTGGACCTATCTGGACATTTGTGAACCTTAAAAAAGAGCCAGACCTAGAGTTCTAAGGCAGGAGGCTTCATATGTTAGAGTCTGGGGAGCAAGGGTGGAACCCCCCAGATAGGGGCAGAATACCCTACATTTGCTACCATCAGGGTTCATGCCACATTGGTGCTGGCCATGGTCAAAGCCAGAGCACTGGGCGAGATGAGCCTCGGATCCAATCTGGACTGGCCACTCCTGTTCCTCTACATGTGTTGTGTGTTTTAGGGAGAGCTAAGGAGCCCTATGTTAAGCCAACCACCAGCCTGCTGGTTTTGAAGAGTGCTGAAGCTGAGACCTAGCCCTTTATAAAGCTATGCAGTCGGCACCCCAGTCTGCAGTGGACCCACCAGCTCCAGATTTTGGAAGCATCTGGTTTCATGGGTCTGGTCCAGCCACGTTGGGACAGGCTTGAAGTTCCGATTTACATCCCGGGCCAAACTGCCCCACGGTCCAGGGCTGCGTCTAGACTGGCATGATTTTGCGCAAACGCTTTTAACGGAAACGTTTTTCCGTTCAAAGCATTTGCGCAAAAGAGGGTCTTGATTGGCACGGATGCTTTTGCACAAAAAGGGCTTTTGCGCAAAAGCATCCGTGGCCAGTCTAGACGCGATTTTGCACAAGAAAGCCCCGATCGCCATTTTCGCCATCGGGCCTTTTTTGTGCAAAAGAATTCTTCCCTCTCTACACTGGCCCTCTTGCACAAAAAAATTTGCACAAGAAGGCTTTTTCCTGAGTGGGAGCGTCGGTGTGTTTGCACAAGAACACTGACAACCTTACACGAGATCGTCAGTGTTCTTGCACAAATTCAAGCGGCCAGTGTAGACAGCTGGCAAATTTTTGCACAATTTGCAAAATCTTAGGGCAGCCCCATGTCATGTGTTGACCCCCGCCCGGAAGGACAGAGCCATGCTGCTGACATGGGTCTTGTTGTCCACTCTGGAGCACACAACTGAGCCGGGGCAGAGCCAGAGAGAAAGAGGGGAAGCTCCGGCAGGAGCGACCTGCAGTCGTTCCCTCAGGAGGGTGCTCGAGGAGAAGGTTTAGGTTTGTACGTGCGGTCCGGGCTTGGGGCTCGGTTATTTGAATGAAAGGCACAGCCCAGGGAAAATTGCACAGTAGCTCATACAGACAGAATGGATGTATTGAAGGGGATGGGGTTGCCCATTTGCAGAGAAAAGAAAGCAAACCCCAGATCTGGATCTGAACCTCCCCAGTACCCCAGAGAGATTGGATAGCAACCCTCAAGCTTCAGGGCACAAGCCAACCTTCACTCAGGAGGGTCAGGAGGAAATTATTCCTGGGGACAGATTATCCTGGAGGTGTGGGCTTTCCTGTCAGAAGACACCAATGGTAAGAGGACACTAGAAAGAATTTGCCGGAGAAGAATCCCTCTACTGCGTAGGATGTAGGAGTTTGGCTCAGGGTCAGCTCTGGAATGGAATCTTCCATCGCCCCCCTTCCACTTGCTCGTGATAGGACCCTCTCGGTCCCCTCTGCACATCCCCACGCAGACAGGACCACAGCAACGGAGGGGGTGGGCGGGGGGGAGCAGACATGCTCCCCTGTGGCCATCGGTGGGCGGTATATATATTTCTCAGACAGGCTTGATGGGTCCAGGGGAGATGAAGGCTGGAGCGTGGGAGGGGGGGGGATGGACGTGGGCGCGGCCTTGGACAGTCCTACGTGTGGCAGGATTTTTGCCGATTTCGATTGGCGCTGGACCGGCTCAGTCCCACATGTTTCAAGAGAAGGGCTTAATTCCGCTGCTTCTGAGGATTAGGCAGGGCAGCCAAAGGACACGCGCCCAGCCAGCGGCCCGGGATTGTTTGGTTAGGAATTAGCCTTTGTGTGTGTGCGGGGGGGCGGGGCAGAGAGGGGTCACAGGGATCTCGGTTTTGTTATTTGTCAAAACAGAGCACACGTGGATGGCGGGGAGGGGAGCAGGAGCACAGACAAATTACAGACCAGAGGCCAGGCCGTGGGGAGGGCTGGGTATCGTCTCAGTAAATAGAGTCTCAGAGGAAGGCCAGGAAAAAAGCCATTCTTCCTCTGGACTCAGACGGCTTTGTGACCACAGGGATGGAGCTGCCCTGTGTGTTTTCCCTCCTCTCTCCCCGTCTCTCACCTCTCCTGGCCTGCTGCTCTTCCTCCGCCCCACGCGCCTTCCCCTGCGCCCCTCACACTCCATTTCCCTTCTCCTGTTCTTTCTCCTTTTCCTCTTCTGCTCCATTCCCCCTTCACACTCCCCTCTCCCATGCTCCGGTTTCCTTTCCTCCTTCTTTGCCTCCTCGCCTCTCCCCCATATTCCCTCCTTCTCTTGTTTTCTCTCTCCTCCCCTCCCATTTTTCTCCCTCCCGCCTTCTCCGAGGGTCCGCCTTTGCATAGCACCGTGTGTACCCCACTCAACCCAGGGCCCAATCCGAGCCGGCACTACACCAGGCCCTGCTGATTTACATCGGCTTCCTGGCGCACGCCAGCATCATGTCCATTGCGGGCGACGCGGCCGCTCACGCTGCGTCGGAGAACAGGGCGGGTGCGCGTCACTTCTTGCAACGCTCCTGGGTTTGATTTCCAGGCCACAGAAAAGGCCACGCTTCTTGGCAGCGCACAACAGGCCAATTGTGCACCACGATGGGTACAGGGGTAAGCAGCTCCATGCACGTCACCTTTCATGCGAGGGGCAAGGGACTGGAGGCTGATGCAGCGTGTGAATGGCCCACACCCGTTGGGCTGGCCTGCTGGGCGCGTTAAGAGGCAGGGCGTTGATCCAACCCGGTGCTGCGATCAATCCAAAAGATGCTGGCTCTGGATCAGGGCTCCAGTGCCGCCACTTTGCACCTTATGACCAGCAGAAACCAGCTCTCCCCCCGGCATGCCAGGTGGCGTGGGAGTGTCCAGAGCAAAAGGGGGTGTTGCCGGGCCCCACGGAGGCTGCGAGCAGCCGCCATGACTTGGAGCAGCCATTGGGCTGCTCTACCCAGCTCGAAGGGAGCAGCCCCACCCCTGGCCAGTCAGGAACAAGGGGAGCACAGAAGCCTAGCTTCATCTCTCCTAGGCTGCGGGCTGCTTTCCTGGACACGGCAAAGGATCCAGCCCAGCCAAGGTCTCTCCCATACTCCACAGCCTGTGAATTTCCCAGTGCGGTAGGTGCGGATCTGATGCCCAAGAGAAGTATTTTGCCCTCGAGATGAGCGTCACAACACTGCCGACAGAGGGCCTGGCTCGCCGTCATACACTCCCGTGCAAAGAGAGGGCAACGATCTTACGTTGCTGGCCTGGGTGCAGCTTCCACTCGCTTTGACAATGCAGGGTGCAGGGTCACAGGGACTTCAGGCTCCAAATGCTTAAAACGTGCCCCTTGACATTACTTTCAAGGCCTGAAATTCCCTCCCACGCCCTGCACCTTGCCCTGCTTTTGTAGCAAACGCCTCCCTTTGCAAATGGGCACGGTTGCTCATGCTGGAAATACTCTTTGAGTCTCTCAAGATTAGCCCCTCCGTAGGAGAGCCCATGGTCTCCACAGTAGAAGCCAGGGGAGATATGAAGCCGATGGCTTGTTATGTCCAAGCATACAGCAAAAGAAGGGGCAGGCTGGATGATCCACAACTATCATTTACATGACAATTCACCACCTGTCTCTTCTTCATAACCCATGTTCACTACTTCCTTCCTGCAAACCCCTCCCTCTCCAATCCCATTCCAGGGGCCTGCCGGCCAACTGTGGTTCTAATTCACATTGGAATTAGATGGGGCTACTATATTAGATGGGGCTACTATAAGGTGGGTGCATAACTGGCTGGATAACCGTACTCAGAGAGTAGTTATTAATGGTTCACAATCCTGCTGGAAAGGCATAACAAGTGGGGTTCCGCAGGGGTCTGTTTTGGGACCGGCTCTGTTCAATATCTTCATCAACGATTTAGATATTGATACAGAAAGTATGCTTATTAAGTTTGCGGATGATACCAAGCTGGGAGGGGTTGCGACTAATCTGGAGGATAGGGTCATAATTCAAAATGATCTGGACAAATTGGAGAAATGGTCAGAGGTAAACAGGATGAAGTTTAATAAAGACAAATACAAAGTGCTCCACTTAGGAAGGAACAATCAGTTTCACACATGCAGAATGGGAAGCGACTGTCTAGGAAGGAGCATGGCGGAAAGGGATCTAGGGGTTATAGTGGATCACAAGCTGAATATAAGTCAGCCGTGTGATGCTGTTGCAAAAAAAGCAAACATGATTCTGGGATGTATTAACAGGAGTGTTGTGAGCAAGACACGAGAAGTCATTCTTCCGCTCTACTCTGCGCTGATTAGGACTCAGAGTCTTGTGTCCAGTTCTGGGCACTACATTTCAGGAAAGATGTAGAGAAATTGGAGAAGGTTCAGAGAAGAGCAACAAGAATGATGAAAGGTCTAGAGAACATGACCTATGAGGGAAGGCTGAAAGAATTGGGCTTGTTTAGTTTAGAAAAGAGAAGACTGAGGGGGACATGATAGCAGTTTTCAGGTGTCTAAAAGGGTGTCATAAGGAGGAGGGAGAAAACTTGTTCATCTTGGCCTCTGAGGACAGGACAAGAAGCAATGGGCTTAAACTGCAGCAAGGGAGGTTTAGGTTGGACATTAGGAAAAACTTCCTGCCTGTCAGGGTGGTCAAACACTGGAATAAATTGCCCAGGGACGTTGTGGAATCCTCATCTCTGGAGATATTTAAGAATAGGTTCGATAAATGTCTATCAGGGATGGTCTAGACAGTACTGGGTCCTGCCATGAGGGCAGGGGACTGGACTCAATGACCTCTCAAGGTCCCTTCCTGTCCTAGTATTCTATGATTCTATGGAAAGGAGACAGAATTCATGGAGGGTCGAGATGATGCTTAGTCCTTGAGTGCATGGAACCTGACTAATGGCCTCCCAAGTTCCCTTTCAGTCCTATTGCAGCACAAGAGAGAGAGCTTGGAGTCACTGCATATAGTTCTGTGAAAACATCCACTCAGTGTTCAGCGGGAGTCAAAAAAGCAAGCAGAATCTATGGAATCATTAAAAAGGGGATAGAGAATAAGACAGAGAATATCTTATTGCCTCTGGGTAAGTCCATGGGGCGCCCACATCTTGAATGCTGCACACAGATGTGGTCACCTCATCTCAATAAAGATATATTGGCATTGGAAAAGGTTCAGAAAAGGGCAACAAAAATGATGAGGGGTTTGGAGTGGGTCCCATATGAAGAGAGATTTAAAAGACTTGGACTTTTCAGTTTAGAAAAGAGAAGACTAAGGGGGGATATGATAGAGGTCAAAACAATCATGAGTGGTATGGAAAAAGTGAATAAGGAAAAGCTATTTACTTATTCCCACAATATAAGAACTAGGGCTACGTCTACACTGGCCCCTTTTCCGGAAGGGGCATGTAAATTTCACGAGTCGTCATAGGGAAATCCGCGGGGGATTTAAATATCCCCCGCGGCATTTTAATAAAAATGTCCGCCGCTTTTTTCCGGCTTTTAAAAAAGCCGGAAAAGAGCGTCTAGACTGGCCCCGATCCTCCGGAAAAAGTGCCCTTTTCCGGAGGCTCTTATTCAAAGTAAGAATAAGAGCCTCCGGAAAAGGGCACTTTTTCCGGAGGATCGGGGCCAGTCTAGACGCTCTTTTCCGGCTTTTTTAAAAGCCGGAAAAAAGCGGCGGACATTTTTATTTAAATGCCGCGGGGGATATTTAAATCCCCCGCGGATTTCCCTACGACGACTCGTGAAATTTACATGCCCCTTCCGGAAAAGGGGCCAGTGTAGATGTAGCCTAGGAGTCACCAAATGAAATTAATAGACAACAGGTTTAAAACAAACAAAAGGAAGTTTTTCTTCACTCAATGCACAGTCAACCTGTGGAACTCCTTGCCAAAGGATGTTGTGAAGACCAAGACTTGAACAGGGTTCAAAAAAGAGCTAGATAGATTCATGGAGGATAGGTCCAACAATACTTATTAGCCAGGAAGGGTAGGAATGGTGTCCTTAGCCTCTGTTTGGTGACAGAGATGGATCACCGTTCTGTTCATTCCCTCTGGGGCATCTGACGTTGGCCACTGTCAGCAGAGAGAACACTGGGCTAGATGGACCTTTGGTTCAACCCAGTATGGCCGTTCTTATGTCCTACAATTCTATGATTTTAATTATAAAGGTGGCCGATCCTTGGAAAAACATAACCAAGAGAAATAGGGGTCTGTCATCACCTGGAATCTATAAGTATAGAATGGGCATGTCTCTAAAAGTTACGCTGTCACTCCCCCACCATAACTGGTTCCATAGTGTCTGAGAGCAAGGAAATCCCGTCCTCTGAAGCAATTTCTGTGTGAAATTATCATGTCTGGGCTGTACATGGGGCTTGGCACAATTCAATTTTATTTAAATACTGTCGATGATCAATGTAGATGTTTATTTTGCAGTATTTAAAAAAGTTACAGATTTAAATTTTCACAGAGGCTGAAAATTATGGGGAGGGGTCAGACAATAAGGTACGTCTACACTGCGGTGCTATTTCAGGAAATCGGAAACTGGAGGCATTCATTAACAGATCTTCAAGTAGCTGTTTTGTTACGGACCAATTCCACAAGTCAAAGACACAGGGAAGGACTGGAACTGCAAGTACAACTCACTCACAAATTCAATTCTCACACCTATGGATTGAATAAAGATACTGGATGGATGGGTCATTATCAACCTACCAAACAATGAAGGTGACAATGGTTCTTTGTCTATGTAGAATCTCATGATACCAGTGTTGTCATCATTGTCAAGTCCAAGTCGAGACTCAAGTCACTACAGTTCAAGTTGAGTCTCGAGTCCCTAAAGTCACTTTCGAGTCAAGTCCCAAGTCGAGTCTCAAGTCTTAATTTAAAAAAATGTCAAGTCACTTTTGTACAAGCCATCAATATCGGCATTTTGGGACAATTTTGTCACCAAGGTGATTTAACAAAATTAGCAAGTCTCAAGTCGAGTGTCAAGTCACAAACAATGAACCCGAGTCGAGTCTCAAGTCGAGTCACCTAGGCGACTTAAGTCGGACTCAAGTTCAAGTCGTGGGACTCGAGTCAACAACTCTGCATGATACCATCTACACGTTTTGTTAGTCTTTAAGTGCTACCTGACCATTTGTTGTTTGGTTCTTATCTGCCTCTTTTGTCTATCTAGCCTTTAGGTACTTGTTTTTCCTATTTCATTCCAGCTCAGCTTTCCCCTTGATATTTTTTAATCCACTGCCTCTTCTTGTTCCTCCTCTCCTATTTTTTTCTTCTTTGACCCCTTCCTTCTCCCCTATTTATTTTGGTGATGGACATCCAACACTCTGGTCATCTGACAAAGTGGGATTTGCCCACAAAATCTCATGATTCCATCTACATGTTTTGTTAGTCTATAAAGTGCTTGTTGTTTTTTTAAGTTAATCCAAACTAAATACGTTTACATCAAACTCGAATGGGCTTTTTCTGACTGTGGCTATTGTAAATTTGGATTATCACCAATGGAAATATTTGTTGCTGATTTGCATGTGTATGTGAGATTGATTTTTATTTACATTTACTGATAAATATTTAATTCTTCAAAGCCTGCTGATACAGGAGTTTCAGAGTTGATTGTCATAATCATAAGGGTCCCCGAGGCTTTGTCTACACTGAGTTTTTGCATCAGAAAATATGCTAAAGATCACGACTTATGCTTATAGTGACAAGGAGTCCTGTAGCACCTTATAGACGAACAAATGTATTGGAGCATAAGCTTTCGTGGGCCAAGACCCACTTCATCAGATGCATGACTTATGCTAATGAGTCCCTCATAAGCATATTTTCTGCCACAATAACTCGCAGTGTAGTCGTACCTTTAGCTCATAGAAAGTCTTATGGTCTATCCTTATAATAAATTAGGTACTGATCATCTTTGTATGTACAGTAAAACCTGCGCTATCTGCAACTTAAGCATTCGGAAAACTATAGAAAACAGCAAATTTCTGACTCTGGGAAAACCAAAAAAAAAAAAAAAAAAAGAAAACTGGTCCTTTAAGTACCAGGCTACTCCTCAAGATGAGCATGCAGCACGTATCTGGAGGAAGGGCGAATGGCAGCCAGAAGCAAACAGCAAGCATCTCGGCTCCCCCCACAACTCCTAGCACCCCTGTCAGGCAAGCCCCCCCCCCAGTCCTCCCTGGCAAGCCACCCCTGCCAGGCCACCCCTGCCATCTCCACTGCCCGCCCTCCCGGCTTCCATCCCCCCTCACCAGACCACATCCTGCGGCTCATAACCCCCACTAGCAGACCATATCCCAGCCCCCACATGGCTCCCATGCCCCCCCCATTGACCCCGCATGGCTCCCCCTCAGATAACCAGAATTTTTAGGTTACCAGCGTGCCCTAATCCCCGGGTTTACTGGATAACAGGTTTTACAGAAATTTACATTAGCGTAAATGTAAACAGACCCACTTCTCTTTCCATCCTGGGGTTTAAACTTTTAGACTTTGAGCACTGTTTGTTACTCCTCTCCCACCTTTTGCCTTTAGAGCGGGGCAGTGTTTTTTCGATTAAAACTTTTTTGGTGAGGAATGCAGATATGTACACTCTGAGCTGTTTATTTAGAAACCTGCCATGGAGAAAAAAAATCAACTTGTTTCACGTGGACATTTTCAAAATGAACCGTTTCAATGTCGCAGTTTGAAACAACTTTTCATTTCAAAATATCCTTTCGTTTCTTCTTTTTTTTTTTTAATCACAAGTCGTCAAAATCAAAACACAACTGGCAAGTTTAAACCATGGGGCAGTCCCGTCGAGGACAAACAAGAAAAGACCTTAATAGGGATGTTGAATAGACCAATGCCACAAGAAACTACTGACTTGGATGAAGAAATGGAACCGCCCGATCTAGACATCATAACATCTCACACTACTAACAAAGAAATGAAGGACTCCATAAAAAATGTAAGCCTAAGAATCCATGACCTTTAGGACATTCCAGAGCCAGCTGGCTCTCAGTTGTGATGATATCTACCCAAACGGTGTCACACGATAAATCACTGGAAATTAAAACGTGCTGATTATTTATATTCTTACAAGACATATGAAGGGTAACTCCCCAAAGGACCCTAGAGATAGATGTTGCAATGTGATCTTAAGATGTAGTTGCCAAGCAGAGCCTGCTCCAGACAGAGGTTTGAATGTGCCTTTGAGGTACATTGAGGCTAGGTCTACACTGCCACTTTTTTTTTTTTTTTTTTCAGAAAAAGCAACCCATTTTGCATAGGTTTTTCCAATTTTTTTTTGGAAGAGGTTTTTCTGAAACTTGGCCCATCTAAACTGGGCCAAATTTCAGGAAAACCTCCTCTTCGGAGGAGTCCTTATTCCTCGTGGAACGAGGTATACGAGGCTCTCCGAAAGAGCACATTTACTCTTCCGCAAAAAAAAAAAAAAAAAAAACGGAAGAGCAAGCGCATTCCCTGGACGTGGAGGAGTTTTTCCGGGATACCTCTGAACAAAGTAAGTACATATATGTGGAAGGTAAACAAAGCCATTTGCAGTGAAAGTGAGGAACAATTTCTCTGGGGATGGAGACTTCCCCTGCCTCTTGAAGCAGGGTCAGTGAACTCTGGGAAGCTAAAGGGACAGAGAAAAAGCCACGTGGATGTCCGTCCCTTGGAAAGACAAAGGAAAAAAGAAGATTAAGGGGGGACATGATAGCGGTTTTCAAATATCTAAAAGGGTGTCACAAGGAGGAAGGAGAAAATTTGTTCCTCTTGGTTTCTGAGGACAAGACAAGGAGTAATGGGCTTAAAGTGCAGCAGGGGAGGTTTAGATTGGACATTAGGAAAAAATTCCTAACTGTCAGGGTGGTCAAATATTGGAATAAATTGCCAAGGGAGGTGGTGGAATCTCCCTCTCTGGAGATATTTAAGAACAGGTTAGATAGACATCTGTCAGGGATGGTGTAGACGGAGCTTGGTCCTGCCTTGAGGGCGGGGGGCTGGACTCGATGACCTCTCGAGGTCCCTTCCAGTCCTATAATTCTATGATTCTATGAACTGAGCACTCTGAGATCGGTGAAGCTCTTGGCTATGGACGCTGGTCGGCCAAGTTGGAAAAGTGACTTGGTGAAACACATCTCTGAGCATGGGAGTCTAATGTGGTAAATCTGCTTTTCATCTTAGCTGTGGTTTGTTTTTTTAACTTCAGATTGGTTTTAGCCCTTTCTATTTGGATTCTTTATACTTATGTAATGCCAGCAGACTGGAACCGGGGACCTCTGGAGCTTAGAGCAGGAGCCTCTGCTGCATGAGCTAAAAGCCAGCTGGCTCTCGGCTAAGGCCGTAGGGCAGACTCATCATTCGCTCAGGCAGTGAGCTCAGTGCCACTAGATGGGACAGTGCACCACACCCGGCAGGCGCGTTGGTGAATCACACCCGCTGGATGGTCTCCGTGGCTTCGCCCACTGGTGGTTCCTCTGCGAGAGCTCCAGCAGCACCTTCTTCCCTGGAGGCAGCCAGCCCAGTCTGAGCAGCGCCACAGGCTTTTATAGCTGGCCTCCAGCTGGAGCATGCCCAGTTGGGCTGCGGGGGCGGGGCCTGCTCAGTCAGGTGAGCTGGGTTAACCCCTTCAGGCCCAGTGCGGGGTTGATACAGCCTGTCACAGTATCACTTAATCTTCTTTCCTTCGGTTAAATACACTTGTATAATCCTGCATTTTGGCAGGGGGTTATCCCCTCTAACCCGGTGGGTCTATGATTCTGCTGTCAGCTATTTTAGTGCAGCAATTGATGGGCAGGGGGGAATGAACTGCAGCTAAGCTAACTGGCTGCAGTGTTATCTCCTTAAAAGAGACGCAAACTTAATAACTTGGGTGAAGGGTCAGTTAAGGGTAGGGTCGCCCGGTGTCCGGTATTCAACCAGACAGTCCATTTTTTGTGCCCTCTGTCCAGTTAAAAAATGTCAGAAAATACTGGACATGTGCAGCGTCCGGTATTTTCTGCTTTTCCGGCTGGGCGCCCGACGGAAGCCTGACGGGGGCGGGAGGCGTGGCTGTGGAGGTGAGGCCGCGATTGGCGCTGGAATGCTCCCAGCCCCGCCTCCCGATCATGGCCCCGACTCATAAGAACATAAGAACGGCCGTACTGGGTCAGACCAAAGGTCCATCTAGCCCAGTATCCTGTCTGCCGACAGTGGCCAGCACCAGGTGCCCCAGAGAGGGTGGACCGAAGACAATGATCAAGCGATTTGTCTCCTGCCATCCCTCTCCAGCCTCTGACAAACAGAGGCCAAGGACACCATTTTATCCCCTGGCTAATAGCCTTTTATAACCTCCATGAAATTATCTAGCTTCTCTTTAAACTCTGTTATAGTCCTAGCCTTCACAGCCTCCTCCGGCAAGGAGTTCCACAGGTTGACTACACGCTGTGTGAAGAAGAACTTCCTTTTATTAGTTTTAAACCTGCTACCCATTAATTTCATTTGGTGTCCTCTAGTTCTTCTATCATGGGAACTAATAAATAACTTTTCTTTATCGGCCCTCTCCACACCACTCATGATTTTATAGACCTCTATTATATCCCCCCTCAGTCTCCTGTTTTCTAAAATGAAAAGTCCCAGTCTCTTTAGCCTCTCCTCATATGGGACCCGTTCCAAACCCCTAATCATTTTAGTTGCCCTTTTCTGAACCCTTTCCAAGGCCAAAATATCTTTTTTGAGGTGAGGAGACCACATCTGTACACAGTATTCAAGATGTGGGCGTACCATAGTTTTATACAGGGGCAGTAAGATAATCTGGGTCTTATTTTCTATCCCTTTCCTAATAATTCCTAGCATCCTATTTGCCTTTTTGACCGCCGCTGCACACTGTGTGGAAGTTTTCAGAGAACTGTCCACGATAACTCCAAGATCTCTTTCCTGTTATGTCGTAGCCAAATTAGCTCCCATCATACTGTACATATAGTTGGGGTTATTTTTCCTGATGTGCATTACTTTACACTTATCCACATTAAATTTCATTTGCCATTTTGTTGCCCAATCACTCAGTTTGGTGAGATCTTCTTGGAGTCCCTCACAGCCTCCCTAGTCACTCCCCTCGCCCCCGCCAGGCTTCCGCACGCAACCAGCTGAGGGCTCCCAGTGGGAGCAGGTAATTAATTTCCTCCTCTTCTGCCCTGTCCTCTTTGAGAAATGTTAATTACTTCACCTCTTTTCATCAGACAGTCTGCCCTCTGCTCAGAGCCCAGCCAGACATCTGGGAGTTGGGGCAGAGTACGGCTCCTTCACTTTCATAGATTTTCCCATTCAGTGTTAAGCATAGTTGTGGGGTTTTTTTGGCTCAACAAATTAGCACGTGTATTTGGTATTTTTTGGGAAACCCTCTGGCAACCCTAGTTAAGGGGTTGGGTACTGCTGGGAGAGGGCTCCAGGGACCTCGGGCATTGGGCGGTCAAGGTTTGATTCCTGCTAGGCCAGGTTTGGCCTGGAAGAGCCCTGAAGAGTTTGGCAGCCGAGCGGGTGCATCAAGGAGCTGTCAACCTGCTTTGCAGAAGCGAAACTGTCAGGGGGGCTGAGCGGGGTCACACAGGGACTCAATTCTAGGGAGCCCGGCCAGTTGCCACAGCAAGACGCAGGTGGGGTGCAAGTCCTCGGGGAAATGCTGAATGCTTGTGAGGAGGAGACTGTGGATAACAATCACCAAACTTTACAACCAAGCAAGGCGCCCGGATGAGCCTTCAGAGCAAAGGGAAAATGGCAGGACAGGCAAAACACCAGGAGAACGGTGTCCAGGCAACCACAATACCCAGCCAGGTGTTTGTCACAGGGCGTCTTGCCTGTCCCCATAACCCGTAAGGGGGCCGCGACAGGCCCTCAGTGAGCATTCAAATAGCCTTCCAGCCCGCCTATGTCCGTTCCACCCACTTGCTGGAATTTTACAGAGTCTGACTCCTAGGTCACAACAGCCCTCTCTTTTGGGACAGTGTGGCCTAGCAGTCAGAGTCTGTAACCACTCCCCTCTCTCCCGGGACATTGCAGCATAACAAGAGTCAGTAACCATGCCCCTCTCTCCCAGGGCAATGCTTCCTAATAGCCAAAGTCTCTGACAATGCCTCATTCTTGCAGGGCAGCGAGGCCTAGCAGCCAGAGTCCACAATAACACTCCTTTCTCAGTGGCCTAATAGCCATTCTGTAACCACAGGTGTATGTCCCCTCATGGGGTTGGTGTGGAGGGGTTGGGGGGACCCGGACCCACCCGTTCTACTGGGTCCCAGCCCAGGGCCCTGTCAGTGATGGAGTCGACTACCGCTAGGTTGGTGGGGAATCTTTCTGCAACACGACAAGTTCCCGGGAATCAATTCCTACCATTGGCTTCTGGGTAATCCTCTCCATCTCTCCCCACCGGACTGAGGGGCCTCGTCCGCTGTCTACCACTGGCTGGTCTCCATGGCTTGGCCCGCTGGCGGTTCTTCTTCTGGAGCTCCAGCAGTGTCTCCTTCCCTGGCGGCAGCCAGCCCAGACTGAGCACTTCCACAAGCCTTTATAGCTGGCCTCCAGCTGGAGCATGCCCAGTAGGGCTGCGGGGGCGGGGCCTCCTCAGTCAGGTGAGCTGGGTTAACCCCTTCGGACCCGTCACAGTGTTGATACAGCCCGTCACAGTGTTCCATGCCTTTCAGTGACAGAAAAAGGCTTCATCTCCATTAGCTGACGCAGAATAAAGGAAGTTGTTAAGGCAAGACCCAGGCACGACCACAAACCAACTTCATGTAACCCTTCTGCTGGGTAGGCCTGGCAGGAACCAGGGCTGGGTTCAATATCTTGGCGTCCATCTCACATAGAACCGGCTCGAGCCCCCACCCAGTAATCTGGGAAATTCACGCACCCCTGGGCGCCTCTGAGAGGCAACGCTTCCCCACTCGCAAGCACTGAGTCTGAGTGTAGGAAAGAAACATTTAATGAAACAGAGAGAGAAGTCATATGGCATTAACTTGGGGAAAACACAAACAGTTCATAACCCCAAACATGAGCCAAGCTCCCACCCCAGCCAAGAATCGCCTGAAGTCCAAAAAAAGTCCAACACCCCAAAAGTCTCTGTCCCTGGTCCATGCCACCCAGAGTCCCAAAGTTCACCCGCAGGGTTTCACCTCCCAACCTGGCTCTCAGTAATTTCAACTCTTTAGCCTCCAGCTGGACTGGCAAAAGAAAAGACTCCTCAGAGAGTCTGCTTTAGGTCTGTCCTTAAAACAAAGGGGGAAAGGTGCAGGCTGGGCCAGTTTTATAGCTCACACCTGGCAGGTGTGACGCAGGCTGACTCAAACCTTTTAACCCTTTCCCCCAGCTCTGCCCACTCAACTCTGGAAGGGGGGAGGCTTGTTCTTCCGAGACCTCTTACCATGATGGTGGTGTCTCTCCTGCAAGCACGGGTGGCATGTTTTACAGTTCCCACATTTAGGGGTAGCATGATTAGTTACCCCCACAATACTCCCAAATTATATACAATTCTCCACATTCCATTCCAACACTGACCCTCCATCACCCCTGGCTGAATGGGATTTACATAGCCACACCTCGGATTCTCTCCTGAGCTGTATTTACATGTCAACAGTTAATTACCTTGCAGAGCTAACAACTGTAGTGGGCACACCCACCCCTCCTTTTAGCTGGCTGACAGCAAGCAGCAGTTCAGCCCCAGCTTACACCCATAATTGTCAGGGAGAAACATTTTAAAATCAAGAGCCCTAAAGCCTGCAAATCCGGGAGGGAAATAAAAAGAAACTAAAATGTGTCATGATATAAGAAAAATTTGATTTTTAAGCCAGTCTCCTGGTTTTGTTGGGGGGTGCCTGTTTCACATGATTTGAATGCTCGGCCTACAGCCTTGTCAGAGCTGACAATCCCATGGCAAGACTCATGTGGTTCCTGGAGCCAGGTGAGCCCGAGAAAAACCTCAGCTTCCATTTTTGTCTACACGAGAAGTTTCTGACTGCCCAGGTTCAGAGGAAAGTTTGCCCATGGGAACCGGAAAGGCTCTCCACCCAGACGGCGAACGAGTGTTTAAAATCTCACGAGTTGTGGAGAGGATCAGTTTTTGAACCCTTGGCCTCACCACCACGAGCAGAAATTCTTGCATCTTCTTCCTCCTTCTATAGCAAACCCCTCTCCAGAGGAATGGAAACCCATAGAAGCCATTGGCATGGAGAAGAAAAAAAACTGAGATCAGCTTTTTCCTAGATCATTTTTAGCACATCTCTGGCTTTAAAGGGAATTTAGGGTCTGGAGAAGGGAACCTACCAGAGAGCTGTGAAGTTCTGAGTCCCTTCATACCCACTGGCTGTGTCTAAACTGGCCAGTTTTTCCGGAAAATCAGCTGCTTTTCCGTAAAAATTTGCCAGCTGTCTACACTGGCTGCTTGAATTTCCGCAAAAATCAGAGCTTCTTGCGGAAATACTATTCTGCTCCCGTTCAGGCAAAAGTCCCTTTTGCGCCAAAGGGCCAATGTAGACAGCTCAGATTGTTTTCCGCAAAAAAGCCCCGATCGCTTTTCTGCAAAAAATGCTTTTGCGGAAAAGCGTCCATGCCAATCTAGACGCTCTGTTCCGAAAATGCTTTTAACGGTAAACTTTTCTGTTAAAAGCATTTCCGGAAAATCATGCCAATCTAGACACAGCCACTGTGGGCGGGGTCAGTACACATGTATTGGAGTGCTATTGACAGCCTGGCTTCTCCGTGAATGTCTCCAGGACACCCGCCTCTATCTCTAGCCCAGGAAGGATGAAAGCCAGGCCTCAAAATCTATCCACGCCCTACCTCACAAAAAAACACCCCAAACCACAAAGGAAGTTACCCCAAGGAGCAGCTCTGCCTACAGAAGCCTTTCCCCTCTGCTCCCCGGCCAACGTTGAGCTCTGTCAACGTTAAGATCACCAGTGTCAACCCCAGCTGGAGTTGATCATCCCCTGTAGGAGACCCCCGACACCAGTTCTGAACAGGGTGAGCCAGCGTCAGGTGCCCTGGCCCTTAAAAAGGTAGACACCGCTCTCCCCCCCCCCCCCCCCCCCCCCAATGATGGCCTGCTTCTAGCCATATGTGTATAGACACTTCCTTTAGGGCAACCATGGGCTAGGCAGGGTCGAAGTAGGGTCATGCGGAGTATTGGTTTCCTGCCATACACCACAATAATCTCATAACAGGGTTATAGGCATTAGAGCAAGAAAAAAGCCACTTGGTTCATCCATTCTCAGCCATGGCCATGGCTCCTCCAATCTTCTCCTTCCAGATTCCCATTCCAGGATGTTCCCTGTAGCCAGGGCTCCTGAGGAGCTGAGGTAAAATGGGAGGAGCTGGCGGCAGGTCCCCTGGACAGGGCTATTTTTGGTTTAAATGTGCTGGGAGACTGTGATGGAGGTTGCTTCGGGGCAATGCATGGATTCTCCACACCTCGCATAGGCCCGCTTTGTGTCACGTGGGTGTGACACGCCGACAAATTACAGCGACAGCAGCAACCTCCGTTCATGTGGGCACGAGGTGACATAACGCCACAAGCTACATGGCACGAGGCCACCGAGCTGGCTATCGGCAACAGGGGCGGACCGTCCATATAGGCAAACTAGGCGGTTGCCTAGGCCGCCAAGTTAAATGGTGCAACAAATGGCGGTACAATATCATGGAGGGGTTGGAGATGGGGGCGCCGATTGCACAGTTCGCCTAGGGTGCCAGTTGCTGGCAGCTAGTCCAGGGCTGCCCCTGGTTGGCAAAGTGTCTCCTAACTGAAGACACGGTAAATGTGAGTTGCCCAGGCTGGAGTAACATTAGAGGAGCCTTCAGCTCAGACTTCACTTGCTTTGAGGGCCTCCGCTTTAATTCCACTGGAATGATTTTCTTTTTAGGGTCAGTGAAAAGACACAGCAGCATCCATTGTCTGCGGATACGCACCATCTCCCGCAATGGGGGTATTTCCTCAAATCCGCCCTGTGGGCTCAAAAAATTGAATGAATGAGCTGTCAGGATCGATTAAGGTTCATTCAAAGCTGAAACCCAGGAGCGTCTATATTTGCCTGCTGGCAACAGCCTGACATAATCCCATAAATTCTTTTGAAGGCACAATCATGGGCATGACACGGATGTTTTCCCAAGAAGTTTATACACCAGGAAGCTGTAGTCACGGACTCACAGAAATTAGACCCGAAGAAAAGACCTATTATTACAACATGGTTTGAGGCACTGCTGGTCACGTTTGCAAATCGGGGCATCCCCAAGAGAGAGACAGACCTAGTAGTGGGATTCAAGTGTTCTGTCCACTTGGAGGAGGGCTCTGACTGGTAAGAAGTGCAGAAGAAGAATGGCACATTAGGGGGCTTTAGGAGGAGCATTGCCGGCAGATCTAGGGGAGTGATTATTCCTCTTTATTCGGCTCTGGGGAGGCCACATCTGGAGTATTGTGTCCAGTTCTGGGCCCCCCACTACAGAAAGGATGTGGATGCATTGGAGAGAGTCCAGCAGAGGGAAACAAACATGATGAGGGGGCTGGCGCACATGACCTACAAGGAGAGGCTGTGGGATTTGGGCTTATTTAGTCTGCAGAAGAGAAGAGCGAGGGGAGATTTGAGAGCAGCCTTCAACTCCCTGAAGGGAGGTTCCAAAAAGGATGAGGAGAGGCTGTTCTCAGTGGGGGCAGATGGCGGAACGAGGAGCAATGGTCTCAAGTTGCAGCGGGGTGGGTCTGGGTTGGATATTAGGAAAAATGATTTCCCTAGGCAGGTGGGGAAGCACTGGGCTGGGTTCCCTAGGGAAAGGGTGGAATCTCCATCCCTAGAGGTGTTTAAGTCCCACCTTGCCCAAGCCAGGATTGGTCCTGCCTAGAGCAGGACTCAATGACTCCTGAGGTCTCTTCCCAGCCCTGGGAATCTATGATTAATTAATTAATGGGAATTGCCTATCTTCTAGAACTGGAAGGGATCTTGAGAGGTCATCAAGTCCAGTCCCCTGCCTTCACAGCAAGACCAAGTCCCATCCCTGACAAATTTTTGCCCCAAATGGCCGCCGCAAGGATTGAACTCACAACCCCAGGTTTAGCAAGCCAATGCTCAAACCACTGAGCTACCCCTCTGTGGTAGGTCGCATGCATCTCTGTTCTTCATGTTAATTCGTGTGTTAAACAAGCACATTGCTTTATAAGTGTTACGTGCACTCCCAGCCCACAAACCAAAACTTGCTCCTACTTGTGGCAGGGCAGCTCTCTGGGTTGATCATTCTTCATGGCCAACTCTTATCATGAGCCTCCCAAGAGCTGATGCTCTACACACCACACAGTCCCTGCTCCAGGAGTCACATGACTCTTGGCTTCCATTTAACAACAAAAAGACGTTTCGAGCCGGCACGTTTGTGGAGAAAAGATTGACTATGTGACCCCCGTGCACACGAAAAGCTCAGAAAACGGAAAGGAAACAAAAAATACCACAGAATGTAACATTTAAACAACAGACCCCCAACAGCTGCATGATTTTTAAGTCAGTTCCAATTGCCTGACGGGTGATTTTTTTTAAAGTTTGGCCCTGGCGATATTGAGCATTTTGAATGCTGCATTGCTGGCTAAACAGTGACCCTTTAACCTCTCCAGCCATGTCCAGTTCCAGGGGCAGGCAAAATATTGTCTGCAGGCCGCCCTGCCAGAAACTGGCCAATGGGAGCGGAGAGATTTTTCTGGGAGGCGGGATCAGACCGCGTGAAGTGTCCTCTTCCCCCTAGCGCCCGGAGCAAGGAGCCACAGGAAGCAGCCAGCCATTTTGAGCAGCCTGAGTCTGCAGCAGGCAGGGAGCCTGCCTCAGGGTCCTGCAGGGCTGCTGGCTGGGAGCCACTTAGGTAAGTGCATCCCGGACAGAAGCTCTCCCTGGCACCCACCCCCTCTCTCCCCCAAACATCCTGTCCCAAGCCACCCCCTCCCCAAGCCCCACGTCATCCTCCAAACTCTCTGCACTCTTCTCCTCCAGGTCACAACTCCCTCCCAGGCTCTGCACCCCATCCTACATCCTCCATCAGGCCAGAATCTTCTTCTTCACCCATAATCCCTCCTGGATCCTGACCCCCACACCGCTGCCCCATTTCACATCCCCCTCCACTTAAACTCCGAATCGTACCCCACACCCTCTCATGCGCCTCAGTCCCCTACCGAAGCTCTCTTCTGCACCCTACCTCCATCACAGACCCTGCAACCCCTCCATAGAAAAGTGTGGCCCTTGACCACTTACCAAAATCTTGGAGTGCCCCCCCATCAAAATTTATTGCCTGACACCCTCCACAATAGCAGCTGTAGACACACAGGCTACGTCTAGACTGCACACCGTTTTCGACAGAGGCTTTGTTGACAGATACTGTTGACAAAACCTCGGTTGAAAAAGATTTTCTAGACTACAACCAGTTCTGTCGAAAAAGCAAGCCACTTTTTCGAAAGGGAGTGTAGATGCTCTCTTTCAAAAAAGCACAGTTTGCATGCAATAGCACCTTTTTTCGAAAGAGTACTTTTGAAAAAAGACGTTATTCCTCGTAAAACGAGGTTTACCGCCATCAACAAAACTGCCGCGTTCTGTCAACGTACTGTCGACAGAACGCAGCGGTAGTGTAGACGCAGATATAGTTTTGTTGACAAAAGGGTGATGCCCAGGACTCGGACGTGGGGGGAGACTTCTTTCCGCAGAATAGCTATCAGATGCTCTGGAATTTGGAGCCGACACAGCCAACTTGTGTTTTTAATCATTGTTTCTCTGGAACAACATGCCTTCTGCAAGAATCCCTTTGACTTTGGAGATATTGAAATGCTTCACCAGAAAAGTCACCCTGGTTGTTAACCACAAGCCATCAGGCAGCCTTTTGGTGTCAACCGGGTCATGATGTTGAAAGCTTCCATTTGGGGCCTGTCTTTCTAGGCAAATGATACAGCGCGTTCAATCAGATGTACTGGAAAAGAGAAATTTCCAGGAGGGAGATGGAAAATAAAACTAACTGCAAGAGACACCTGCTTGCTAGGATTTTGGGAACAGGTCATGGGTATGGTTCCCATAGTAAAGGGAGTCACTGTAGACCAAGTTCTTGTTGAAATGATGGCTTTAATGTGTCTGGGAGATAATTTTTATTAATGAACAGTTAGGGAGCCCAGAGTTTTGGATTAGGCATCTTTTAAAAATTATTCTTTAATAAATAAATCTAATAACATAAGAACGGCCAGACTGGGCCAGACCGAAGGTCCATCTAGCCCGGTGTCCTGTCTGCCAACAGGGGCCCATGCCAGGTGCCCCAGAGGGAGTGAATCGAACAGGGAATCATCATATGGATCCTTCCTCTGTCACCCGTTGCCAGCTTCTGACAAACAGGCTAGGGACACCATTCCTGACCACTCCAGCTAACAGCCATTGATGGACCTCTCCTTCATGAATGTATCTAGCTCCTTTTTTGAACCCGGCTAAAGTCCTGGCCTTCACAACATCCTCTGGCGAGGAGTTCCACAGGTTGATTGTGTTGCGTGAAGAAAAACTTCCTTTTGTTTGTTTTACACCTGCTACCTATTCATTTCATTTGGTGACCCCTCGTTCTTACGTTATGGGAACAAATACATAAATTTTCCTTATTTACTTTGTCCCCACTGATCATGATTTTATAGACCTCTATCCTATCCCCCCTTAATCTCCTCCTTTGTAAGCTGAAAAGACCCAATTTTATTAACTTCTCCTCATATGGCGGCAATTCCAAACCCCTCATCATGTTTGTTGCCCTTTTCATACTGGGTCTGGCAAGAATAAAGATGAGAACATGTTCGTTGGACCTATTCTCTTCTCCTCAGCTTTATTCCTTTGCCTCAGGGAGCCTTTGCTTATTGAATCATGTAAGAGATGGAAGAGAAGTCA
Organism: Pelodiscus sinensis; assembly: GCF_052426305.1. Classification (NCBI taxonomy): domain Eukaryota; kingdom Metazoa; phylum Chordata; order Testudines; family Trionychidae; genus Pelodiscus; species Pelodiscus sinensis. The sequence continues at coordinate 3,790,780 of NC_143055.1, read as the reverse complement.
GGAAGTTATCAAGTCCAGCCCCCTACCCAAGGCAGGACCAACCCCAACTCAATCAACCCAGCCAGGGCTTTGTCAACCCGAGACTTCAACACCTCTAGGGATGAAGATTCCACCCTCTCCATAGGTAACCCATTCCAGGGCTTCCCCACCCTCCTAGGCTGTGTCTAGACTGCAGGGTTTTTTCGAAAAAAGGAGCTTTTTTTCGAAAAAACTTCACCTGCATCTAGACTACAGATGTGTTCTTTCGAAATTAAAACGAAAGAACGCGGCTTTTCTTTCGACGGCGGTACTCCTCATTTCATGAGGAAGAACGCCTTTTTTCGAAAGTGCTCTTTCGAAAAAAGGCGTTCTTGAATGCAAACAGGGCTTTTTCGAGAGAGAGTATCCAGACTGCCTGGGTGCTCTCTTTCGACAAAGCAGCTCACTTTTTCGAAAGAAGAGATTGCAGTCTAAATGCTCTTTTTCAAAAGTATCTTTTTTCGAAAAAGGCTCTTTTGAAAGAGGCTTGCAGTCTAGATGTAGCCCTAGTGAAATAGTTTTTCCTAATATCCAACCTAAACCTAATAGTTTCATAGAACTAAAGCAGCACTATCTAATCCTGGGACATAATCCAGCTACCTAGTGCTATACAAGTTACACAAGCTACTAAAGTTTGCTTGATCTTTAGATTGTGTATTAATTATACTTATGAATTTCCAGTTCCCACTTTAATGGTCAACAGGTGCTTTTTCCCAGGATCAGGCCCAGTATTTAAATTATTCAATGGTTGGGAACCCTGATGTGCACAATCGCAACACTTACACTATAGGAACTCCTGCATAATTACAAATATAGTCCACCTCTCGGAGAAGATCTGAATCAAGAATTCTCTCTTTCCTGGTGGGTTCTAAGACACAGTTGCTTCAAGATGCAGTCAGTTGTAGTGTCTACAATTTGTCTCTCTGCATCCCTTCTCGAGGAGAAACATACCCAGTCAAGAAGGAGGATGGCTGACATTGCCCATCATGATCGAGTTGTCTGCTTTTGTAGCCTCTCTAATCTTCCTGAGCATTTCAAGGTCACTGTCCCCAACCATGGTCAGGTGGACAACAATATATCCCTAGTGCTATGCCTGATATTATCATGGGCCATTGATTAACCCTCATTCCACCAAGTTCCCATGATGCTCAATACCTCCACTTCATGCCAAGCACTCTAGTTCAGTGGATCCCAACCTTTTCGAGCATAGGGACCCCTTTTCAATCGATTAAAATTATATGAACCCCCCCCAAACATTATAGCTGTGCCAACAGTCAGTATGTCCTTCAGCCCATGTAGCTTCCTGATCTGCAGGAAGCAATGCAGGTTGAAGATCATGCTGGCTGCGAGAGGCTTTGTACATTTATTTTAATTTTTTAAAACCTTTCTGCGGCTCCTCTATTGTACTGTCACAGACCACCAGGAGGTCTGTGGGCTACAGGTCGGGACCACTGCTCTCGTTCACCATATTTAGACGTCCAGCATTTGTATATAAGCCCTTGTTCACTTTGTCAATGTTCCATGGGGAAACAATTTACTGGGAGGCACCGTACTGCACTGTAAATAAAATATGTGGCTCAGGCTGATAAGGTTTCCTGAACAACCATTTCTACGTGTCGCTGACATCAAGACAGTGAGTTATAAGCATATATACCAGACACTTCTACCCAAAGGGATTGGTGCAGGTAGAAGATAATAGGTAGCAAACAAACAAAAGGAAGTTTTTCTTCCCTTGCCGCACAGCCAACCTGTGGAACTCCTTGCCTGAGGAGGTTGTGAAGACCAGGTCTTTAACAGAGTTCAAAACAGAGCTAGATAAATTCACGGAGGTTAGGTTCATCAATAGGTATTAGCCAGGATGGGCAGGGAATGGGTGATAAGAGAGGGATCACTTGATTCCCTGTTTAGTTCACTCCCTCTGGGGCACCTGGCCTAGGCCACTGTGAGCAGACAGGACACTGGGCTACGTGAATCTTTGGTCTGACCCTGTACAGCCTGTGAGGAAGTGGGGAGTTTGGGGAGTTGGTTGTTTCAGAGAACAGCCCAGAGTTGGAGCCGTGGTGTCTGGGACCGTGGGGACCTGCTCAGAGGACACGGCCGGTTCTGGCCAGATGACAGACAAGGGGCTCCAGAGACCCCGGCAACTGGCCCAGCTGACCCCAGCGAGTGGAGAACATTGGACAAGGAGGGAGGCAGAGAAGAGAGGGACCAGGTGACTCTCTTACCTGGGAAGAAGACAATAGACGGGGGAGGTGCTGTTTTTTGGGAACTGAGGGAAAAGCAGGCAGGGCACAGCTGGCTGCAGGGGAGACTGACGTGAGGGCTGAGGGCCCAGGCCGACTGGCCTGAGAGACCCGTTGCCGTGTTCAAAGCTCAACAAACCCTTCTGTTTGGTGCTGGCTGATAGCCGCTCTGGTCTAGAGAACAGGGGGGCGCAGTTCCCTCTGGGAGCGCAGGCCCCGGGGGTCCAGATGGAGTGGACCCCCAAAGGGGCTCACGGTGGAGGCAGGCGGCTGGAGGCCCTGAGAGGCACCGTCCCGGAGGCAGAGGGGCGGACCCCCCAGGTGAGAGTGGGCCCCCCAAGAGAGGGTCACCACACTGGAGTGGACTCCCTGAGAAAGGGCTGTCGCACAGTCCAGTATTTGCGCGCTCTGTCCGGTAAAAAAACATCAGACAAAACCGGACATGTGCAATGTCCGGTATTTTCTGATTTTTCCGGCTGCGCACTGGACGGAAGCCTGGTGGGAGCGGGGAGAGCGGCTGGGAGGCAGAGCCACGATCTGCACTGGGAGCCTGTGATTGCATAGAAGCCTGGTGGGGGCGGGGAGAGCGGCTGGGAGGCGGAGCCACGATCTGCACTGGGAGCCTGTGATTGCATAGAAGCCTGGTGGGGGCGGGGAGAGCGGCTGGGAGGCGGAGCCACGATCTGCACTGGGAGCCTGTGATTGCATAGAAGCCTGGAGGGGGCGGGGGCAGTGGCTAGGAGGCGGGGCCACGATCTGCACTGGGAGCCTGTGATTGCATAGAAGCCTGGTGGGGGCGGGGACAGCAGCTGGGAGGCGGGGCCACAATCGGTGCTAGGAGCCTGTGATCGCGTAGAAGCCTGGTGGGGGCGGGGAGAGCGGCTGGGAGGCGGGGCCACGATCGGCGCTGGGATCCTATGATTGCGTAGAAGGCTGGCAGGGGTGGGGGAGTGGACAGGAGGCGGGGCCACGATTGGCACTGGGAGCCTGTGATTGGGCAGAAGCCTGGCGGGGGTGGGGGGAGTGGCCGGGAGGCGGGGCGTGATCGGCGCAGGGAAATCTCTACAATCATTTCAGCTGCAGGATAAAAAGGAGTTCTTCTAAATTCGTCTGTAGCCTTAGCTTTAGAGGAATAGAAACCAATGAAAATAGCACGCACATTTGCACCATTACTTCCAAGCCTCTTTACATAGAGATGGCGTAGGATGAAGACTGTTTATAATAAAGGTAAGTATATAACATAGCATGTGTGTTCATGGCAATGGTTTGGGGGTTTCTTTGCTCAACAAATTTTTAGCCCACGTGTTCAGTATTTTTGGGGAGACCATCTGGCAGCCCTACTGCCTGAGGAGGGGCTGCCGTACTGGAGAGGGGGCCTCCTCTGAGCCGTGACACAGCCGTTCTTATGTTCCTATGTAGATTCCAAAGAGGTTTCTCCATTCACCAACCCACCCCTTTGGCCCATTGCCAAACATGAGCTTAACGTGCAGGCAGACAGATTTCAGAGCAGCCAGAACTCATCATAATCCAGGGTCTTTAACAATCAGTAGCTCTGGGAACATGCCACAACATTGGGTGGAGGAGGGTTTGCTGATGTGGAGTAAAAGTGAAATCTTAAAAACAAACAAAAACACCCCCCCCCCAAACCCTCCTTCCAAACCAGGACTCCACATCCTAATGTTCATGCTCCATTCCCACCAGCTCTCTTGCCTCCTTCCAGCAAACTCCAAACAGATCATTGCGGGAATCACTCCTCCCCCAAAATGAAATTAAAATGAAGAGATACGTGCCTAATACTAGGAGACAGGTCCCCCCACAAGTCAGTGTATTTTTAGAGAAAATTACATTCATGAGCATTTTTGGCAATGTCTCGCCATTTGCAAAAAAGAGAAAGAGAAAGCACAAACTCTGACATTTTGGCATCCTATGAAATCCCTTTCAACAAGGAGGAACCCCCCTCCCCCCCCCACACACACAAATATCTTTCATAACCCTCCTGCAGGGACATGATTTAGTCATTTATGGCTTATGGGTTCACAACTGCCACGAATGCTTTCAAGTAGAGGGTCTGAGTCCTGTTTTCCCAGAGTTTCCCAAGTTATAAAGTCGTTTTCTTCCCCCTCGCTTTTTTCAGTCCCAACCATACAGATATGCATGTGTAACCCACACGCCTAGCGGGAAGTAGTGACACTTGGACCACTTACAGCAAGAGCTAGGAACGTCTGAGCGCTACAGCCTTAGCTGGGAGCCAGCTTGGTTTTATAGCTCAAGCGGTAGAAACACATGCACTAAGCGCCAGAGGTCCCAGATTCGAATCCACCTGTCAGCAGTTACACATGCAGGTGCTTAGTAGAAGTCCCTCTGGCAGAGCCAGCGCAAGCTATAGGCTGACCAGGCTACCTCTCGGGGCGCCCCATTGTAGGGGGCGCCACGTGAGGCTGCTGGACCAGGTGGGGGTGGGGCCACGCATGCGCTACACTCCCAGGGGTGGCGCCATGCTCCCAGGGCCCGGGGTGCATGAATGGCTCAAGCCAGCCCTGCCCTCTGGCCACGTCCAATGGCAAGACGTTTAGCCATGGCTTGGTTTGTGGAGGATTCTCCATTGTTTGAAGTCTTTAAGTCAAGAGCGTATGGCGTCCCGACAACATGCTCTGGCCACCTGTGAGATATGGGATGGATGCAGGGTTGGCTAAGGGAAGTTCTAGGGCCTGTGTTATGCCAGAGGTGAGACTAACCCAGTGTTTCTTAAACTTTTTAAGACTGAGGAATACCAAACAATAATTTTTTTTATGAGTAACACCAAGGACTTTTTGTTGAGGGGGGGCAAAAAAGAGGCTGGGGAAAAGTTATCAGGCCAAAAAAAAAAAAATGGTAGCCTGCCCCTTTAACGGCAGCCATTTTGAACTCTATTGTTCTCCTCCCACTGCCTAGACACTGGACTAGAAGATTGCAGTGATGACTTTTCATCTAGTCTTCCTGTTCATACTAGCAGAAGCTCCAGGTACCAAGCATCTCCAGCAACCTGGATTCCTGGGATCTCTTAAAGCTCTTCCTGTCATCAGCATCAGCTGAACATCTCCATTGCACAGGGAACTGAGTCACGGAGAAGAGACGTGACTTGTCCCAGGTCAGGGGAAGGACTAGGTGGAACAACCGGGATTAATGATATTCTAACGGCTACATACCGCTCTGTGGGTGAGTGTGTCAGCTGTATCCTGGCACTCAGATGTGTGGGGACAATACAGTCAAGAGCAGATCTCGGACAGGTCTTTTCTCCAGCTGGGTGGATGTTGGTGAGCACGGGAGGGTAATGGGACAGAGGAAGGGAGTGGTGGGTGCTTTCCCCGTGGCTGTGCTGTTAAATATTCATGAGCTGGTGATGATAGAGCTCCTCTCCCTCCCTCTTTTCTTCCAGCCCATCCTCTTCCTCGCTCCATTGCTGGAACGAGGGGCTGATGGTGATGCTAGTAGGTAGGATTGCATGGACGAGTACGCGACACAAGGGATAGATCGATTCCTGATGACGCCTCTCTTCCCCATCTTCTCCCTCCCGGATTCAATGAATTCCAAGAGACACCCTCAGCGGCCATCACTCCACATAGCTCTGCGGGAGCCCAGGGGCCAGATCACCAGGCGGTGTAAATCAACATGGCTCCGCTGAAGTCAACGGGACAGTGCCGACGTGTGCCAGCGAAGGATCCGGCCCTAGTCTCCCCCCCACCATGCGTCTCCCCCCCACCAATGCGTCTCCCCCCCACCATGACCGACACATAAGCCCTGTGCTGGTTTTAGAGCTCTACCTCCTCGCAGCGTTTGCAGAGCACTGTATGCCAAAGGCAGGGTAAGTCCATCTCCGCGGGAGCGACGCCCCAGGTCTCTTTCACCCCTCCAATTCATTTTGTGCTCAGAGTTAAGGCCCAGGTCCAATTCCCTGCCTGGCCCCGTTCCAAGAGCTGCGGATGCCCCTCTCTCACTTGGACCGTCCCCGTCTCTCCGCCTGGAAGAGGGTTGACTCATCGGGAGATGCATTAGAAAACAAACTCTCATTTTCCAGTTTGGCCAGTGGCATGCGGGGAAATCTGGGTTTCTTTCCGGGAATCACATGAATGGAAATCAGATTTCAAAGCACTTCTTTAATCTCTGCTTTCTGGCCCAGGGTAGCTTTTTCCACCGCCAAAACTTTTTTTTTTTCAGTGTTCCCCATGCTTAAAAGAAATAAAAGTAAATTGCAACGCTCATGAAAAGTTTGAGAGCCTAGGAGGCAAAAGGTCACGAAGGAGCCATGATGTGGGGCCAGTCTGGGCAGGGCTCGGGAAAATTTCCCATCATTGCCTCGTCGATGTGTTCCACCCTTGACCTGGATTGGTCATCTCCATGGGTATGTCTACACTACCCCACTAGTTCAAACTAGCGGGGGTAATGTAGTCATCCGCAGTTGCAAATGAAGCCCGGGCTTTGAATTTCCCGGGCTTCATTTGCATGAAACCGTCTGGCGCCATTTTTAAATGCCAGCTAGTTCGTTCTAAGTGGAACGAGGCATACAGCTAGTTCGGATTAGGAAGCCTAATCCGAACTAGCTACTCCGTGCCGCGTGTAGCCGCGTGTAGCCCACGCACAGAGAATTCCCAGCTCTGCCGAGCCTCACTCGGCCCCATTGCCCTGTGAGAGCAGGCCGGGCCTCCTGCGCTGGTGGAAAATCCATGGCGTGACACTGGGACATCGGAGAGGCGAATCCGGCCCTCCAATGCCAGTGAAGTTCTTCTTCATACAATGCACAGTTAACCTTTTAGCCAAGATGGGTAAGAAATGGCGTCCCCAGCCTCTGTTTGTGAGAGAGTGGAGACGTATGGCAGGAGAGAGATCGCTTGATCATTTCCTGTTCGGTTCACTCCCTCTGGGGCACCTGGTGCTGGCCACTGTCGGCAGATAGGACACTGGGCTAGATGGACCTTAGGTCTGACCCAGTATGGCCGCTCTTCTGTTCTTAATCTTTAGGCCCTCCGATGCCATGTTAGAAGATGGGGCCCCGCTGACGTCTCCAAGACAGGAGCAGGGCCAGGAACAGCACCTGCGTCTCCTGCCACCCACGCCAGCTGCCCTAGACCCTCAGCCGGCACTGTCTCCTCGGTGAGGGGGCAGCGAGGACCTATCAGGAACCCAGCGCAGGCTGCACAGGGCCCGGTTAGGCCTCATTTTTCAGGAGATGCACGCGGCCGTCGCAAGGCAGCCAGGAAACTCTCCTGTCCCCACCCACAGGCCCAGCCAGCTCTCTCGTGTTTCACCTGCAGACAGGGCTGCACTCTGTACTCAGGCTGAAGGCTCAATGTCTGGGGCCACACGGGAGCAGGAAAGCGAGGACACATCCTCTGAAGTAACAGTGCCTGTTTGTTCTCCCTTTCCCTCCCACCAGCGCTCTGGAAACTCAGTGCCAATGCCTAAAAATAGCCGCCGGGCGTTGACAGGCCACCCTCTGGCTTTTCCGGGTCCGACGTCGCCTTCAATAACCCGCCGCCAAGCTGCCAGGGGCTTGAACTGGACGAAACCCCAGCAAATCGATGACGGACAACGATGCCACAAAGGATTGTGGGAGCAAGGCAAGAAAACCAGCTGGGCTGCATCGAGGAGGGAGAGAACATGAAGTTGCATCACTTGTTACACCAGGCTTGCAATTTGGCCTCTGTGTAAAGGTTCCAATCCAGACAAGGGCTTTGCTTTAAAGGCCCGGGTGGTCCCCAGGGCGTCAGTCGCTCATGAGGTAAAGAGGAGGCCTTCATGAAAATCAGACTGAAAGTGAGACTCTGGGGTTTTTCACCTTCCTCTGCTGCATGGGCCACTTCCAGGTTTGAACTCGTGTGAATGGTGGAGTCTCTGTAACTCCAAGTCCTTAAACCCTGATCTGAGGGAGTCATCCAGCCAGAGGTCGGGAGTGTACGACCAAAGTGGGTGGGGGAAGTTCTGTGGCCTGAGAAGATGAGCCTCTGAGATGATGAAGCACGTGCTCATGTGGATGGCTGGATCAGGGCCAAAGCAGGTTAAGACCTCTGTAGCTCACGGGTTAGCGTGCTGGTTTTGTAAACCAGAGTGTGTGACTTCAAATCCCCCTGGAGCCTTAAGAAGAGGTTGTGGAATCTCCATCTCTGGAGATACTGAAGAGCAGGTTGGACAGGCATCTATCACGGATGGTCTAGATGGTGCTTGGTGCTGCCGTGAGGGCAGGGGACTGGACTTGATGCCCTCGCGAGGTCCCTTCAAGATCTAGGATTCGATACATCTGAAAGAGGCCTTCTCTTTCCAGAATAGGAGCATCCACCCAGGTATTGCAGAATAGCCCTATCCAAGTCTATGCTGCCGTAACTATTCTGGTCAGTTGTCCCATTTGGCCAAGCCCATAGTATAAAGGAATCCAGGCCTCAAGGTGGTGGCTACACAATCGTTGCTAAGAGTGTGTGCACTCCTTGCGGTATGCAAATCTTCCACATGTAGTCCCGGTGGAAGTGAATAGGCCGCCTCCCCTGAGGCTACGTCTAGACTGCGAGCCTCTTTCAAAAGAGAGCGTCTAGACGACAACCAGGACTTTCGAAAAAGCAAGCCGCTCTTTCGAAAGAGAGCACCTGGGCAGTCTGGATGCTCTCTTTCGGAAAAGCAGTTTGCATTATATAGCGCCTTTTTTTCGAAAGAGCGCTTTAGAGAAAAGGTGTTCTTCCTCATAAATATAAAGGTGTTCTTCCTTTTTCCGTGGTTGAAAAAGGGTGTTCTTCCTCATAAACATAAAGGTGTTCTTCCTTTTTCCGTGGTCGAAAAAACTGCTGCATTCTTTCGATTTACTTTCGAAAGAACGTGGCAGCAGTCTAGATGCAGGGGAAGTTTTTTCGAAAAAAGGCCACACCCTGAGTAAATACTCATGGGTTGCAGAATAGGGTTGCCAGGTGTCTGGTATTCACCTGGACAGTCCGGTATTTTTGCCTCTTGTCTGGTAAAAAAATTCAGAGAATATCGGACACCTAAGATGTCCGGTATTTTCTGATTTTTTTCCCCAGTCAGGAGGCGGAAATGCTGGACACCTGGCAACCCTACAACACTCAGTGCCCGGCCTCCGCCCCCCCGGTTCCGCAAGGCTGCCGGCACAAAATGGCTGCCAACCAGGCTTTCCCTGGGTCTTAGTGCTCAACTTCTCCTCTGGGCCTATCCCTGCACTCACTCTTAAAGGGGACATGCTATTTTAATGCTGTTTTATTTTATTTTATTTTGCTTAATACATTTTTTAGTCCTTTTTTTTTCTTTGATCAACAACTTTGGTCTCTCCTCCCCCCCCCCCCTTTTTTTTCCTTCAACAGAATTTTTCCCCGGTGTTTTTTTTTGGGGGGGGGGGTGTTTCGGTATTTTTGTTTCAACCATCTGGCAACCCTATTGCAGAATAGGGGAATGATTTACTCATTAGCTGGGTAGCATTTCACGCCTGTTTTGCAAATGCCTAACACAAGGTCTCAGAGCGGGGAGCCATGTTAGTCTGTAACGTTAAAAACAACAAATAGTCCCGTGGCACCTTAGAGCATGCCGGCACTAGGGAATTATCTCAAAATAACTAAAATTGCTTTAATAACTCCCAAAATAACAGCATGGAAATAGCGTGTCCTTACTCTGGGGAAACCCTGAAATTAGTTCAAGGCAGGCTCCCATAATATGGACGTGCTGCCTCAACTTAGAGCCCCAGGAAGCACTGGGGAGTAATTAGTCTGAATGACTCTGGGGAGTCGTTATTTTGAAATAACGACACCGGAGCATCCAGACTACCACTGTTTTGAAATAACTATTTCGAAATGAGCGCTATTCCCCAAGGGAAGCAGGAGTCCAGATTTCAAAATAACCGGAACCTTATTATGAAATAACATGGTAGCATGGACGCTCTGCTTATGATTTTGAAATAAGGGGGGGTATTTTAAAATAACTCCCTACTGCAGGCCAGGGCTCAGAGACTAATGACAATATATCTAGTATCAGGAGCTTTCGTGGGCAAAACTCACTTCTTCAGAGGAGAGGGATAACAGGAACCCAGAATTTACAGCAGAAAAAGAAGGGAAAGAAAAAAAGTACCTGTCAATTGTAAGACTGGTGCTAATGAGGCTAATTAAGCGGGCTGCCGGGTGAAAGGCAGGGGAGACTGGCTTTATAATGTGACCTCCCATGAATGTGTTTGTTGAAGCCCAAGGAAATGGTGTCACATCTGCATGCGACACAAGGCCGCAGGCAATGGTGAATCTGGCCTCAGAATTCGCAGCTATTTCAATCCTCTTCCCTCCCTCACAGCGTGGCTAAGTTGCAAATCCCAGATTTGCCCGAGCACCTTGGTTCGAACTTGCTGACGTCGCATAGCTTCTTTCCGCGTTAGCCCAGCTGTGTAGACGTGCCCGAAGGCGTCACAGAACCACTCCTTGTTTTTAAAATTACAGACTAACATGGCGACCCTTCTGAGATTTCTTAGCCGCAACAGTCAGGGATGCAACGCTGAATTTCTGCTTCCCTAAACCTCCAACCTATGGGTCAGTCAAAATTTCCCTGCTCTGTTCACTCCCTCTGAAGCACTTGGCATTGGTCACAGTTAGACACAGGCCACTGGACTAGCTGGCTGGCCCAGCGTGGCCATTCTTATGTTCATTAACACAGAACAATCTATTGGGTCCGAACCCTTTTTTTTCTGCTGGCATTTATACCAGTGACAAGCCACACATGCTTTGGCCCGGCTAGTAGCTATTCGCGTGGCTTCTCTTTGCTGTCCAAGCTGCAGTCTCTCTTCAGTGAGTGATTTATGTCCAGGAGCTTAAGAAAAGGATTACCACACACACATGCTAACTAACCTCGGGTAAGGGGAAGGAAAAATTAATCCGCCCTGGTTATTCATTCTGTTCTAAAGCACATAAATCTAATCGTGAGCCGAGAACAGGCTCCAAGACTCTGCTGCATGGAGCTAAGAATAACAGATGCGGTCATCTTCTCGGAGCCCCGTGAGAATGGCTGTGCTAGCCCCGTCACACTGATAGGATGGGACCACAAATGCCTACCAGGCGAGGACGTTATCTGCAAGAGGCCTGTGAGAGCCAGGTGTGGGACGTTTTCCCATCGCCGTCACCGTTGGCATCAGCAGTTCAGCCCCTGGTGTTAATTGACAGTTAGGTTACGGCAATGTATTTTCCTGCTCATGCTGGCACATGCTCTGTTTCAGCTACTTCTCCCTCTGGAGGCAGGGCACCTGCCCTGTTATTGCTGATGGCTTTGTCATCAATTTTAGCCATAACCCAGCATCCATGTTAGAATCCTAGAATCCTAGAAGCCCAGGGCTGGAAGAGACCTCAGGAGTCATCGAGTCGAGCCCGCTGCCCAAAGCAGGACCAACCCCAACTCAATCATCCCATCCAGGGCTTGGTCAAGCCAGGACTTCAAAACTTCTGGGGATGGAGATTCCACCCCCTCCCTAGGGAACCCAGCCCAGCGCTTCCCCACCCGCCTAGGGAAATCGTTTTCCCTAATATCCAACCTAGACCTCAATTGCAACTTGAGACCATTGCTCCTCGTTCTGCCATCCATCACTACTGAGAACAGCCTCTCTCCAGCCTCTTTGGAACCGCCCTTCAGGGAGTTGAAGGCTGCTCTCAAATCCCCCCTCACTCTTCTCTTCTGCAGACTAAACAGACCCAAGTCCCTCAGCCTCTCCTCATAAGTCATATGCTCCAGCCCCCGAATCATTTTGTTGCCCTCCGCTGGCCCCTCTCCAATGCGTCCACATCCTTTCTGTAGTGGGGGTCAGAATTGGACACAATACTCCAGATGTGGCCTCCCCAGAGCCGAATAAAGGGGAAGAATCACTTCTCTGGATCTGCTGGCAGTGCTCCTCCTAATGCAACCTAATATGCCATTAGCCTTCTTGGCTACAAGGGCACACTGTTGACTCATCTCCAGCTTCTCATCCACTGTAACCCCCAGGTCCTTTTCTGCACAACTGCTATTGAAGGATTTGGGTTTGTTTAGTATGCAGAAGAGAAGAGTGAGGGGGGATTTGAGAGCAGCCTTCAACTTCCTGAAGGGAGGTTCCAAAGAGGCTGGAGAGAGGCTGTTCTCAGTGGGAGCAGGTGGCAGAACAAGGAGCAATGGGCTCAAGTTGCAGTGGGGGAGGTCTAGGTTGGATCTTAGGAAAAACTATTTCCCTAGGCGGGTGGGGAAGCACTGGGCTGGGTTCCCTAAGGAGGGGGTGGAATCTCTATCCGTAGAGATTTTTAAGTCTCGGCTTGACAAAGCCCTGGCTGGGTTGATTTAGTTGGGATTGGTCCTGCCTAGAGCAGGGGGCCGGACTGGATGACTCCTGAGGTTTCTTCCAGCTCTAGGATTCTATGATCCTAGGAAAATGTTTGAGTTACTAGGAAAAGATGTTCTCAATATAGTTTTGGGAAAAAACGACAAAATGTTGACTATTATCACGAACTGAAAATCCAAAAAGCTTTTTCAGTTTGGCTCACTCAGAAGGGTTTTTGTTTCCCCAAATCATTTTTAAATGTTTTGTTTCAACTTCCACCATGATTGTATTGGAAATGAACTTTTTTTGTGGAGGGGTAGGGAAAGGTTGTTTGTTTGGTTCTGTTTTTTACTTTAGTGAGTTGAAAACTCACTGACGCTCATTTGGATCAGGCAAGCCAGAATGTCTCCTTTGGAAAATGTCAAAACGAAATACATGGCTAATTTCAAACCCTGACCCCTTTCTTTTTCCACAACTTTTCAGGTAAAAAAAAGTTCTCATGAAAAGTTTTGACTTTGCCAAAGGAAGAAAAGTCCAAAAGGAAACAGCCACGTTTACAGAACCGTTTGAGTTCTGTGATACAGGACTCTGTAACTAGGTACAATCTCCATTCATTTTCACGCCAGATGTCTGTTATAATACAACCACAAACCATCCCCATAGCATTCCCATTCCCCTGCTCCATAAATATCCAGGCCCCATTTAAAAATACCCAGCAAAAAAGCACAATGGAATAGGAAAGACAATGAAGACAGGTATTAGAGAAATGGTCAGAGGTAAACAGGATGAGGTTTAATAAAGAGAAATGCAAAGTGCCCCACTTAGGAAGGAACAATCAGTTCCATACATACAAGATGGGAAGCGACTGTCTAGGAAGGAGCATGGCGGAAAGGGATATAGGGGTCATAGTGGACCACAAGTTGAATATGAGTCAACAGTGTGATGCTGTTGCAAAAAAAGCAAATATGATTCTAGGTTGTATCAACAGGTGTGTTGTAAGCAAAACTCGTGAAGTCATTCTGCCGCTCTACTCTGCACTAGTTAGGCCTCAGCTGGAGTACTGTGTCCAGTTCTGGGCGCCACATTTCAAGAAAGATGTGGAGAAATTGGAAAGGGTACAGAGAAGAGCGACAAGAATGATTAAAGGTCTAGAGAACATGACCTATGAAGCCAGGCTTCATGAACTGGGCTTGTTTAGTTTGGAAAAAAGAAGATTAAGGGGGGACATGATAGCGGTTTTCAAATATCTAAAAGGGTGTCACAAGGAGGAAGGAAAAAATTTGTTCCTCTTGGTTTCTGAGGACAGGACAAGGAGTAATGGGCTTAAAGTGCAGCAGGGGAGGTTTAGATTGGACATTAGGAAAAAATTCCTAACTGTCAGGGTGGTCAAATATTGGAATAAATTGCCAAGGGAGGTGGTGGAATCTCCCTCTCTGGAGATATTTAAGAACAGGTTAGATAGACATCTGTCAGGGATGGTGTAGACGGAGCTTGGTCCTGCCTTGAGGGAGGGGGCTGGACTCGATGACCTCTCGAGGTCCCTTTCAGTCCTATTATTCTATGATTCTATGATTACAACCACAGGATATCAGGGAACATGGACAGAGATATAGATAAACCAGATTACTTTGTGCAGGCTATGCTATCAACAGTGCATGAGAGTATACATTCTAAGGACGAGAAAATTTGCTCTGTCATTTCTTTTTTTCATAGTACTCATAATTACTGGACCAAATCCCAGATCCAGACAACCTCACACGCTTCCATCAAGAGGGTTTTAAGCATATGGGGAATTTTAAGCCACCAGTAACTCCACTGGCTCTTTAAGATGAGCCCCAGGAATCTCCAATCTGAACAGATGCATTTTAGGGAAGTTTGGATCCAAATCCATCCCTCATCTATATTCAAGATCTCAAGTTAGCCCACCTGCTCCGCTGCATCCCAGCCCGGGGCCCTGATGGGGTAGCACGGGGCTGCCTCTGGGTCAGCGGGGATCCTGGCCACAACACGCCGACCAGTTTATATCCATCTCCTCAGTCGGCAAAGGGTCGGCTACCGCTCAGCTGCTTCCTGGTTCCCCTGGGCGCCTCCCTGGCTTGGTCCCCGCTCCTCTAGGTCCGCAGGGAATGATGATATTGGCGGGGTCTCCTTCAGCTCAGGGTCAGGGCCCATCAGCGATCTGGCCAGTCCTCAGGGCCCAGCAGTGGCCCTGTCAACACAGGCCGGTTCTCCTCTCGTTGGCAGCTGAGCCTCCCCCCTCGCGAGCTTGGGCCAAGCGTCTGGCTTCCTCTGTGGCTGGGGCGCAACTGAGCGCTCAGCTCCAGCCTTTATACTTCTGGCCCCGCCCTTCTCTTTCCTGGGGGTGGGACTAGGTTGCTCTGGTCCCGCCCCCCGAGGGGTCTTCGGGAGTCCTTCCTCTTCTGGGTGAGTGGGAGGCCACGCTGCCTCGCTACAGTGTGACTTTGCATTTATCAACGTCAAATTCCCTCTGCCGTGTTCTTGCCGAGTCACCCGGCTTGGAGAGATGCTTTGGTAGCTGTTGCCATCGGTCTGGAATGTAATTCTCTTGCGTGGGCTTTGCCAGCCCTGCTCTTAAGCTCTGCCGTAGCAATAGGCCAGTCCCTGGTCAAAGCTTTCCCCTGCAGCTGCTATAGTTCCAGTGCCTGCCTTGCTCCCTGTCTTGTTCCAGTCCCGGTTCTTAGTGCTAGTTCTGATCTTTGCTTCTCTCTTCCTGGCTGCGGAGTCCTGCTCTGAGCACTAGGCATGATTACCACCGCTGTGACCACTAGACATGACCGCCCATGCCCCATATCAGGACACTCCGCTCCGAACTGTCTCTCTGGAACCGATTGAAAATGGACCGTCCCACCTCACCCGCACTTCAGAGTGTAAGGATCTCCTGGAGTGGGCGGGCGAAGACGTGTGGTCTGCCATGGTCCCTTCTGACCTTAACGTCTATGAGGCTATGAAACAGTGTTGGACCAGAACCAACTTCCTCTCCCCTCCCACAACTGCCAGAAGTCAAGAAGTCAAAAGTTGCTGATTATCCCATATGTGCCTAGACTGGGGTCCTCAGACCGTCCTCTGAAGCATCCGGAGGTGGCCACTGTCAGAGACGAGCTACTGGAACAGCTGGAACTCGGATCTGATCCAGTTGGGTCCCTTTGGTGGGCAGGCCGTGGGTTCAGGGTCTCTTTCCTGCAGCCCATAAATACCGCCGGTCAAGGAAGTGCCTTCCTTTGCATAGCCTGGGACGGGCTGAACTAGGTGGACAGACCACAGGGGTTGGCGATCTGGTGGCATTGACCTGAAATTTGTTAGACTGGAGGCATGTGCTTGAACTTGCACCGACTGGGTTTTCATGGACGAGGCCGGTCGTTCCCAGTCTGGCTGTGGGCTCTTTGCCGTTCTATTTCCTCCCTCTCCCGAGAGAAGCGCACGGAGACGCTGTGCATTGAGGTCAGGCCTTCCCCGTGTCACCATGCCAACAAACCTGAGAGAATAAGCCGCACAGCCAGTGAGCTGAAAACCCCTCCGAAGCACATGGCTCATGCAGCTGGCTCCTGACCAGCAGGATAGCAGGGGGACTTTCCATTTTTTTCTTTGATTCTATTGCCAGCTGGCTTTACCTATGAGAAGTCCCTGTGGAGACTTCTGTATAACAATGAGAGCTGGCTGAGGACGGCAAAGGGAAAGTTCACAAATATTTGTTCAGATTGCTTGACTTGACTGTCCTTGGTGCCCTCGTTTATTGGAGAATATTGGCAGGGGAGTTTAGTCCGTGCTAAGTTATAATCCTACATCCCTCTTCTCCTGCATGTTTCATCAGTTGGCTTCAAATCACTGGGCAAAGGCACTCAATAGCATTAGATCCATTTTGGGTAAACTGAGGCAAAGTGGTTCACCCCAAGATCCTCTGGAAGGTTTGTACAGAGCTGGGCACAGGACTGCAGTCTCAGTTCTCATCCATTGCACTGTATTGTGCACTGTATACAGAGCCAGACCAATGACACCCCAACCCACTCTACCTGCCCACAGCTCCTGCCCAGCGCTCTAGAAAACAGCAACAAAAATGGGTAGGGTTTGCAATGGGCCTATCAAGAGAGAGTACAAAGAGTGGGATTTTTCAACTAAGAAAAAAGGAGTCTAAGGGGAGATAGGATAGAGGTCTATACAATCATGACTAGTGTGGAGACAGTGAATAAGGAAAAGGTATGGACTTGTGCCCATAACTTAAGAACTACGGGTCATCAAATGAAATTAATAGGCAGCTGGTTTTAAAAAAAACAAAAGGAAGTACTATTCCATCCAGTGCACAGTCAACCTGTGGAACTCCTTGCCAGAGGATGTGGTGAAGGCCAGGACTTTAACAGGGTTCAGAAAGAGCTAGATAAATTCAAAGAGATTAAATCCATCAGTGGCTGTTAACCAGAATGGGTAGGGATGGTGTCCCTAGTGTCCGATTGGCAGAGGTTGGGAATGGGCGACAGGGGAAGGATCACCTGATGATTCCTTGTACTGTTCCCTCCCTCTGGGGCACCTGGCATTGGCCACTGTTGGGAGACAGGACACTGGGATGGATGGACCTTTGATCTGACCCGGTAAGGCCGTTCTGATGTTCTAAAGGCATGGACCTTGCCACCCGCCTGCTGGGCAGCAGGAAACGTCCCCATGTCCCAACTGCAGGTAGAAAGGATGCACTTGCATACGCCCAGCACCCCACAAACCCCGCTCTGCTTCTCGCTTTAAGCCCTACTGAAGCCATCTGGAAGTGGCTGGCATAGAATTTGAGTGATCCAACATCTTCAGCAGGGACTGAACTTCACCCTTTATCGGACCCCGGTTTCCCATCAACCTGTATCTATGTAGGGACGTGCAGGAGACCTTGCACAGGGGGAAAGACATTTGCTGTTTGATGTTGGCTGTTTGCCTGGTTTAAAAGCTTCAGTCGATCAGCTGCGGAAGCAGGCCCAACACCATGGTTGTGTCTACACTGGCATGAATTTCCGGAAATGCTTAAAACAGAATAGTTTTCGTTATAAGTATTTCCGGAAAAGGAGCGTCTACATTGGCAGGCTGCTTTTCCGGAAAAGCCCTTTTTTCCGGAAAAGCATCTGTGGCCAATGTAGACGCGCTTTTCTGGAAAAGAGCCCCGATCGTCATTTTCGCGATCGGGAATTTTTTCTGGAAAAGACTACTGGGCTGTCTACACTGGCCCTTTTCTGGAACAGTGTTCCAGAATAAGGACTTATGCCCGAGTGGGAGCAGAATAGTTTTTCCGGAATAGCGGCTGATTTTTTCCGGAATAGCGGCTGATTGTTGCTTTTCCGGAAATTCGAGGGCCAGTGTAGACAGCTGACAGCTTATTCCGGAAAAGCGGCTGATTTTCCGGAATAAGTGGCCCAGTGTAGACACAGCCCATATGACTTAGCCGACCAAACTGGGAACCAACCAATGTCAAGAGTTGCAGTGGGGGAGGTCTAGGTTGGATATTAGGAAAAACTGTTTCCCTAGGCGGGTGGGGAAGCACTGGGATGGGTTCCCTAGGGAGGGGGTGGAATCTCCATCCCTAGAGGGCTGTGTCTACACTGGCATGAATTTCCGGAAATGCTTCAAACGGAATACTATTCCGTTTTCAGTTTTTCCAGAAAAGGAGCGTCTACATTGGCAGGCTGCTTTTCCGGAAAAGCCCTTTTTCCGGAAAAGCGTCTGTGGCCAATGTAGACGCGCTTTTCCGGAAAAGAGGCCCGATCGCCATTTTTGCAATCGGGGCTTTTTTCCGGAAAAGACTACTGGGCTGTCTACACTGGCCCTTTTCCGGAACAGTGTTCCGGAAAAAGGACTTATGCCTGAGCTGGAGCAGAATAGTTTTTCCGGAATAGTGGCTGATTTTGTACAGTAGAGCATCGTTGCTTTTCCGGAAATTCAAGGGCCAGTGTAGATAGCTCGCAGCTTATTCCGGAAAAGCGGCTGATTTTCCGGAATAAGTGGCCCAGTGTAGACACAGCCGAGGTGTTTAAGTCTCATCTTCACAAAGCCCTGGCCGGGTTGATTTACTTGGGGTTGATCCTACTTTGGGCAGGGGGCTGGATTTGATGATTCTTGAGGTCTCTTCCAGCCCTGGGATTCTAGGATTCTATAAGAATTCACAGACATGGTGAAGGCCAGATTTTGTTTCCCAGAGCTCTGCATTGCAAGCCAGGCAAAGGACAGGTCATTTCTGGGCAGGGAATACAACATGCAGCCCTCACAGAAATCTCTGAGCAGAGACCAAAATCTGTAGGATCATAGACTCACAGAACACTAGAACTGGAAGGAACCTTGAGAGGTCATCGAGTCCAGTCCCCTGCCCTCACGGCAGGACCCAGCACCGTCTAGATTATCCCTGATAAATGTTCATCCAACCTGCTCTTAAATATCTCCAGGGATGGAGATTCCACAACCTCCCTCGGCAGAGATGTGACTGGGTGAAATGTTGTGGGGTCAGCCGTCCAGGAGATCAGAAGAGATGATTAAATCAGGTGTTAAAATCTACCCTGGTGATCCCTGGCTGCTGGAATTGTCCCTTGGGGCCATAATCAGCTAGGCATAATGTCTCGTTAAATACGTCCTTTATAAGTTGCTTACTTACACTCCTCAAGTCTTAAAATACAAGCGCAGTTTCAAAATTACACAAGAAGGCAACGTCTACCTTATCACCGTGGGGCTCTCCCTTCACTTCACTTTGTTCTTATAGCTTATTGACTGACTGGCGATGCTCTGCCCCTTACACGCCCACGAGGACCTGGCTGACAAGCTGCTACAAGGGTTGAGGGAAATGTCACTCAAACTCTGGAAAGTTCCATGAGATTCTAGAAAGATCCAGCACATTCCAGGAGGTTAACAACAAATGAATCCAAACGTATGGAATACCGGAAACATGTTACTTCAAACAATCGGGTTTACCTGTCATTTGTAAAAACAAAAACAACACCCTGCGCCTGACGCCCCTCGAGCGTGAGAACATAAGAACAGAAGAACAGCCAGACCGGGTCAGACCAAAGGTCCATCTAGCCCAGTGTCCTGTCTGCTGACAGTGGCCAGCACCAGGTGCCCAGAGGGAATGAACAGAACAGGGAATCATCCAGTGATCCCTCCCCTGTCACCCATTTCCAGCTTCTGACAAGCAGAGGCTAAAGACACCATTCCTACCCATCCTGGCTAATAGCCATTATGGACCTAACCTCCATGAATTTATCTAGTTCTTTTTTAAACCCTGTTAAAGTCCTGGTCTTCACATCATCCTCTGGCAAGGAGTTCCACAGGTTGACAAGCCCGGCAGCTCTAAATCCAGCACTGCTTTCAGTGATTCTAGCTACTGAGCCTTGTCAGAGCCCTCATTACTACAGCTGGAGTGACTCCTCTAGGCAGCCCTTGGAAGTCTAAATTCACCCCCCCTCTTTCCCAGGTGACAATTTTCCTTTGGCCAAGGGTGTCACACTTCCAGCAGGCAGCAGAGAAGGCCTGGAATGCCCCTGCAAAGCTGCACTGCTTTCAGCACCACACTAGGGATTTGCTCGGCCCTGGCCGCTCACTGAGTTCACAGAACTAGTTCTGCAGAACAGCCCTGCCCAGCGGGTCCGGGGGCAATCGCATCTCAGTGACAAGCACCCTTTGTTGAATGACTTGCTAGTCCTGCGACCACCCTGGGGCACTGAGAATAGCTACTCCGTGCCATGTAGCATAGATCCCTCTCACACAGGTCAGCGGGCACAAGCCATCTTGAAGGAACGCGGCCTCCTATGAGGTGTTCCCACACTTTCCATTTTCACCGGTAGCCTCATGTTCCCCCCTGGAGCTGACATTTTTCTCCTCCGAGCCTGTACACGTGCTTGTCATGAAATCATGAAGCATCTGCATTCTCCACATTGAGACCGAGCAAACAGCTTGGAAAGCAAGTCCCGGCTGGAAATCACCCGGAAAACTTCCCTGATTTCAGAACACCCTCGGTTCCTCCTCTTTGTGGCAATAATACATAAATAATACTAATTAAAGCACCCCCTAACCCTCGCCCCGAAAAGCCAAAACTCCCTCACACAGACACACAAACATCCCAGTGCCTCAGAAACCAACTCCAGCCTGGAGAGCAGGCCCAGAACTCTGTGGCTACGTCTACATTGGCATGATTTTCCGGAAATGCTTATAACGGAAAACTTTCCGTTGTCTACGCTGGCCCTTTTCCGGAACAGTTTTCCGGAAAAGGACTTTTGCCCAAACGGGAGCAGCATAGTTTTTCTGGAAAAGCACTGATGATTTTACATTAGATCGTCAGTGCTTTTCCGGAAATTCAAGGGGCCAATGTAGACAGCTGGCAAGTTATTCCAGAAAAGCGGCTGATTTTCCGGAATAAGTGGCCAGTGTAGACACAGCCTGTGAGTTTGGACATGCACACACTTTCCGGCTCTGCCTCAGCGTTAGGAGACGTCGGAGCTCCTCTTGCTTCCGCAGGAATGAACAGCCACAAAAAGAAAAGGTCATTTCCATGCGCTGACATTCAGTCGGTCTCCCCGTGCTGCCCGTTGATGTGGTATTTATATTTAAAAAGCACCAGCGGGGCTTGGAAAAGATTTTCCATCAGCCGGGTATTCTGGGAAATGCGGATTTTCACACCCAGGGGGAAGGGAGTTTATTTTTTGCTGGAAATATAACTGAAGCCTGATAAACCTCCCACCTCTCGGCTTCTCCATTTCATCATCTAGCGGGTTTTTCAGTGCATGCCATTGGTCCCTTGTGTTCTGAGACATCCGCGGCACACCGGTGTCCAGACAGCCTCCGGTCGGTTATCCACTCCTGCTGGAGAGGAAGACGCATTGGCAGATGTTCTGAGACGTTGTCATGGTCATGAGGGATGGCCAGCAGCCTTGGGACTAAGGGGTTAACTACGTCCCTCTACCTAGCCAGGTATCTGCTCAGCCAATAGAAATGCAGATAGGAATTTCAAACTGAGACAAAGGAATTTTGGGGTTTTCTCTCCTTTATCTCTGGGCAGTTGACTCCCCAGATACTGCAGAGGACAGACAATGTGTCTCTCTCCAAGAAAAGACTCTTCACCATCTGTAAGTAGGACAAAGTCTAGATAAATCCGTTAGGTTTTATTGTTTTATGGTTTGGGAATGGGAATGTGATGTCTGTGCATTTAGAAATGGGTTTCCTCTCTTTTGTAACTAAGATTTGTTCCCATGGGGAAATTCCCCATGAGTTTATTAATTGGTGGCTCTTATCTAGTCACTCCAACTATGCTTGTAACAGGAGTATTGTTGTGATAATAAAAGTTCTTTTTTTTTATTAACCTGGTATTGGTTCAGTTCTGTGTCCTGGAAAATCTGTCTGTGGGATCTGCATGCCTCGGACTAGAGGGCAGCTGCCACAGACTGCAGCTGGTATTTTCTCTTTCTTTTTTCAAGCTCTTTGGGGAAAAGAGCTTGGGGTACCCTGGGGGTGGTTTCAAGTGTCCACTCCTGTTGGTGGGTTCAAAAGCACTTGGTGGTGGCAGCAGATTTTTATCCCCCAAATCTAGGTTTTTAGGATTTGCGGGGGAAGTTTTATACCAAAGCCTGGAGAGATAAGGTTTTGGGGTACTTTTGCGGGGCCCCCACTTCTGCGTTCATCATGCCAGAGTGGGGAATCAGCCTTGACAGACGTCTTGGCAATGGGCGAGGTGGATGTGTCTAAGAGATAGTGGGGCACTGGGGTCATGGCCCCACTATCTAGGCGCTACCTCAATTTAAAGAGATAATTAATAAATAGTAATGACATGAATAAGTATGCACGAGACCAAGAGAGAAAGTACTTAGAATCATCCAATCCTAGAATCCTAGAACTGGAAGGAAACTTGAGAGGTCATCAAGTCCAGTCCCCACGGCAGGACTAAACACCAGCTAGACCATCCCTGATAGATGTGAGTTGGAGTCAGGGGTGTGTGGGGGAGTGTGGTGGGGTCCTCCCCGCCCCTTTCCCTTCTTCCCGTGATTAAAGCGTTAGCCACCGGCCCGGAGGCCTAGTCTAGTAGCCGCAACGGGCCCTGAGGCCTAGTCCACACCCTGAGGGGTTGGGGTAGAGGGGTCCGGGCCCTCCCTCTCCACCGGACCCCAACCCAGGGCCCTTATGGTGGTGGGTGATTCCCACCACTGGCTCAGCGGGGGGGGGTCCTCCCCAAAACGTGCTGAGCCCACCGGGGGTTTCCCTGCCCCTTGCCCTGGGTTGCTTCCTACCCCAGCCTTGTGGCCGACGGAGGTCCCACCTGGCAATGCTGGGTTGGCGGCGGCAGCCACGTTAGCTGGTCCCGTCTCTGGGGCCGCAGCGCAGGGGGTGTCTCCTGCAGCGGGGCGGGCGGCCCCCTGGCGTCGGCGTTGGGGGCATGCTCGCCCCGGGGCTGGTAGTAGCAATAGCGGCGGTCCCTCCGGCTCTGAATCTGGCGGCAAATCTGGCGGCCGGCCTGCAGCTTGGGCCGGAGCTCCTTCCTCCCCAGCGGTCTGCCCCAACTGAGCAGCCCGGCAGTCTTTTATAGTGAGGCTGCACTTCGAGCATGCCCAGTAGGGCTGTGGGGGAGGGGCGTGCTCTACCCAATAAACGGGCTCCTCTCCCTCCTGCTCAGTGCGGGGCAGGTTAGCCCCGTCACAGGGAGACAGGGGTGTTTCTGAGTGGGGGAATAGGGGCAGGTTCTGAATGGAGGTGGGGAGGGAGGGTAGGCTGGGTTGAGAGGTTTGTCTCTGGGAGAAGGTTTTGAGGTTTTTCAGCGTGGTGGCCATTTCTCAAAGACCTGGTTCTCGCATCTCAGAACCCTACCCCAGAATCCAGCCCCCCGTCGTGCCCGAACCCATCACTCCCTGCCTCCCGGAACCCACCAGCTGCATGCTGGACAAAAGGCAACGGGGGGACATAGCAGATCCTCTGGGCAGTCGAGGCAACAGTCGAACAGAGTTTGACGGAAAGCAGCAGTCTCTCAGACCTGTAAGAACTGCTTGTCCAAAGCATCAGCCAATGCTATTCCAACCTTTCCTGTGGGAAAGGGACATGGTGGGTATCAGAGCTGCAACCATTGCACAGTGCTGTCCTTCTCTTCCGGCATAGAAGCAGGTGTTTAGGACACGAGCTCCCAGGCTGTTGTTGATTGGACGAGTGTTCTTGCCGAACTAGCCCCCGAGGATCACAGCAGCACACAGCAAATCCAGCAGTGGCTCGTTTAGGGCACTGTCATGAACTGGCCAACAGTGTGGAGGTGCGTGCGCCTTCATCAGACCGATTGAGGAGTGCTCATCTGTGTTTCCTGGGCCCTATACTGCTCAGAGAAACTCTCCTAAAGAGTTAGGGGCCCTAGGCCCGTGGGGCAGGAAGATCGGATGTAAATTCCTTCTCAGTATTTCAGCCTGGCTTAAGACACGGAGCCTGGAGTCTTCCTGGCATGGCACCGTGGAGAAGCCGAAGTAACATCACTTATCTCATTTTCACTCGGAACCAGAGTGGGACCCCAGAGTCCAGATCAAATTGCACAGGCCTCAAGCCATCAATGGTATCACCTTCCTTTCTTATTTTCCAGCTAAGCCTCCCCGTTCCTCCCCTCCACTTGTATCTCCACCACCAAGACTAGCTCATCAGCTGGCTGCGGTGTTCCAGCATCCTCTGTTCCTGGCGTGATCCTTAAAACAGAAACGCATTTGATCTCCCTCCGGTGGGAAGGCCAAGGGGATCAAAGACAGGTCTCCTTGGCACCCCCGGTGGAAAAGATCCCAAGCCAGGTAATCCTATTGTCCCTTTTCCACTCTACCTGATACAATCAAGCGCTGTTTGGCTTGGAGACCCCAGACTTCATACGGGGATGGTGGAAGTCCAGGTTCACCCTGACGGCTCCAAGCACATTAGCATTAAATTCCTATAACATCAAAACTGCCCGCGGAATAAAGCGGATGATATATCTGATTTGGATGTTCTTGGCCCCAGAAGCAGGCAGCGGCTTGCCAGCAGCACGGAATTGTTAAAACACAGGAGGGCTTGTTTTGATTTTTTAGGCTCACCTCTTCGCCCTCTTGCCAGATTGTATTAGCAAGGCCCTGGCCTGCCGCCAGCATGCAGTGCGTTTGGAGGAAGTCCCAAAAACGTCGGGGAAAAGGATAGGTGCGCATGCCGTCTTTCCCGGGAAGGAGAGCAAACGTCTGGAGGCTGTGTGTGAGAGACAAGCAGGCAGCGTTTGGAACCAGTCCTCCCCTGACCCTCTCGCCGAAAGAGGGGTCGTTTTGTCTGCGCACGGACTCAGCGAAATCTAAGTACAGAGCTCAGAGTCGAACCCAGTCTTTCTGCGCCAGCAGCGCTCCAGAGTTAATCCCTGGAGCCACTTATCGGTTTCACTTCCTACTTACCTCTCAGACGGGACTGTAAAAATAGCAATGTCAGTCCCAATATTTATAGCTGACTCCAGATAGAATTCTAGGACTGGAAGGGACCTCGCGAGGTCATCGAGTCCAGTCCCCCGTCCTCACGGCAGGACCAAGCACCATCTAGATGACTGTTTCTCAATCTTTTTTTGCTCATGGTCCCCTTCTGAGCCTCATTTACCTCTATGGCCCCCCTCATAGCCGGGGCCAACTCCCTCCCTCGCCCCGGTGGGGAAACCCCCGGGCCAAAACCCCCACACACCTTCTCCAGGGCCGACTCACTCCTTCTGCGGTGCAGGGAAGTCGCCAAGCTCCTCTTCCAGGGCCGATGGCTCCTCCCGCAGTGTACCCGGCACACCACAGTCATGAGGGAGGGGAGCAGCCAACGCACTTCTGGAATACCCGGAAGTGGCGAGAAGCTGCAGGACTTCCGTCTACCCCGTGGGAAGCTGGCACTGTCATGGCTCCTTCCCCACTCTGGCATGATAAATGCAGAAGTGGGGGCCAGCAAGTGTACCCCAAAGCCTTATCTACCAGGCTTTGGTATAAAACTTCCCCCAAAATCTTAAAAACCTCGATCTTGGGAATAAAACTTCCACTGCCACCACCCAAATGTTGATAAAGAAATCAGGGGAAAGATCATTTGGGAAATCTCACCCCTAAAATAAAAATAGGGCACACAATTAACCACTGCCAGGTTAATAAAAAGAAAAGAAAGAACTTTTATTATTACAACAATATTCCTGTTGCAGGTATAATGACTAGATAGGAAGGTAACAAAATATACTCATGGAGAAACTCCATGGGCCTAGAACTTAGTTACAAAGAAAAGCCAAAACATCTTTTAAACAGTGCCAGATCTCAGATCCCATACCCCATCCTTAAAACAATAAAACCTAACGAAACTACCTAAACTTTACCCTACTTACAGAAAACGAAGAACGGTGTCTGGGAGAGAGAGAGAGACATGCTTGTCCCTCTCTGTAGCTGCAGAGAACTCTCTTGGGGTATGTCTACACTACCCCGCTAGTTCGAACTAGCGGGGTAATGTATGCATACCGAACTTGCTAATGAAGCCCGGGATTTGAATTTCCCGGGCTTCATTAGCATAAAGCCGGTGCCGCCATTTTTAAAAGCCGGCTAGTGCGAACCCCGTGCCGCGCGGCTACACGCAGCACGGGCTAGACAGTTTGAACTACGTAGCCATTCCGAACTATCTGTACTCCGAACGAGGAGTACAGATAGTTCAGAATGGCTACGTAGTTCGAACTATCTAGCCCGTGCCGCGTGTAGCTGCGCGGCACGGGGTTCGCACTAGCTGGCTTTTAAAAATGGCGGCGCCGGCTTTATGCTAATGAAGCCCGGGAAATTCAAATCCCGGGCTTCATTAGCAAGTTCGGTATGCATACATTACCCCGCTAGTTCGAACTAGCAGGGTAGTGTAGACATACCCTAAGATATTCTCCATCTTATTCTCTCTCCCTTTTTTAATGATTCCTAACATCCTGTTTGCTTTTTTGACTGCTGCTGTGCACTGCGTGGATGTCTTCAGAGAACTATCCATGGTGACTCCAAGATCTCTTTCCTAATTAGTTGTAGCTAAATTAGCCTCGATCATATTATATGTATAGTTTGGATTATTTTTCCCAATGTGCATTACTTTACATTTATCCACATTACATTTAATTTGCCATTTTGTTGCCCAACCACTTAGTTTGGTGAGATCTTTTTGAAGTTCTTCACAGTCTGCTTTGGTCTTAACTAACTTGAGCTGTTTAGTGTCATCTGTAAACTTTGCCACCTCACTGCTTACCCCTTTCTCCAGTTCATTTATGAATAAGTTGAATAGGATTGGTCCTAGGACTGACCCTTGGGGAACACCACTAGTTACCCCTCTCCGTTCTGAAATATCATGAGTTTCCATTAAATGGGTTGTGCCCACGAAAGCTCATGGTACCATACGTATTTTTTCTTAGTTTCTAAGTTGCTGCAAGACCACTCATTCTTTTTTAAGATTTTTTCCGTTTCAGACTAACACGGGACTTTTAAACAAAGAGCTGTGTTTGACTTTGGCTTGGGTAGGCTGTCAAGTTGATCAGAACAAAAAAATCAGCTGCAAAATTTTCCAGTTGAACATAGTGTGGAGGAAAATTCTGACAAACACCTTCACGCTGAAAAATATCTGTTTTAGAACCACGTTTACCAATTGCTGGGAGCTGCACAGGGGGGAAAAAAACCCACACCCAGAGACTGACTCATCAAGGGGTAGGAACATACCTCCTATACCACATGTGAATGACCACACCCATGAACACACAAGCATGTAAAGGCATGTGCTCATGCATCGGCACAGCACACCCCCACAACGTACAGATACTGGCACCGTTTTAGGAGGCGAGAGAGGACGTGAATGCGCTTGGCTGCCAGAGATTGGGGCCTGACCCCGAGAAGAGGCGTCTGGAAAAAGCACTGATTCTGTGCTTTTCTGCAGCTGGGTGTGCCCTGGAAAACGCTTCCCCTTCCCATTGAAACCCAGCCAGAGCATCCAGAGAAAATCACAGTGGACAGTGCAGCCGGTGAACAGCTTTCATCCCTAGATTTATAGTGGTTACAGACACAAGGGACTCTTAGATCATCCAGACCGACCTCTGGCAGAGCACAGGCTGTGACATTTCATCCTGCAGTGAGTGAATACCCGTGGATTGCATATGTCAATAAATTATCCCTTTGGGGAGGCTGAACACTAAGGACCATGCTATACGGATGTGTCCGATTGCCTGTGTAAGCTTCCCTGCTTTCTGCTGGTGGATGATTTAGGCAAGCCAAGTCATTGCTCCATGCCTCAGTTTCCCATGTCTAAAATAGGGAAAATGATAGTGACCACCTTAGAATCATAGAATCATAGGACTGGAAGGGACCTCGAGAGGTCATCGAGTCCAGCCCCCCGCCCTCAAGGCAGGACCAAGCTCCGTCTACACCATCCCTGACAGATGTCTATCTAACCTGTTCTTAAATATCTCCAGAGAGGGAGATTCCACCACCTCCCTTGGCAATTTATTCCAATATTTGACCACCCTGACAGTTAGGAATTTTTTCCTAATGTCCAATCTAAACCTCCCCTGCTGCACTTTAAGCCCATTACTCCTTGTCCTGTCCTCAGAAACCAAGAGGAACAATTTTTCTCCTTCCTCCTTGTGACACCCTTTTAGATATTTGAAAACCGCTATCATGTCCCCCCTTAATCTTCTTTTTTCCAAACTAAACAAGCCCAGTTCATGAAGCCTGGCTTCATAGGTCATGTTCTCTAGACCTTTAATCATTCTTGTCGCTCTTCTCTGTACCCTTTCCAATTTCTCCACATCTTTCTTGAAATGTGGCGCCCAGAACTGGACACAGTACTCCAGCTGAGGCCTAACTAGTGCAGAGTAGAGCGGCAGAATGACTTCACGAGTTTTGCTTACAACACACCTGTTGATACAGCCTAGAATCATATTTGCTTTTTTTGCAACAGCATCACACTGTTGACTCATATTCAACTTGTGTTCCACTATGACCCCTAGATCCCTTTCCGCCATGCTCCTTCCTAGACAGTCGCTTCCCATCTTGTATGTATGAAACTGATTGTTCCTTCCTAAGTGGAGCACTTTGCATTTCTCTTTATTAATCCTCATCCTGTTTACCTCTGACCATTTCTCTAACTTGCTAAGGTCATTTTGAATTATGTCCCTATCCTCCAAAGAAGTTGCAACCCCACCCAGTTTGGTATCATCTGCAAACTTAATAAGAGTACTCTCTATCCCAATATCTATATCATTGATGAAGATATTGAACAGTACGGGTCCCAAAACAGACCCTTGAGGAACTCCACTTGTTATCCCTTTCCAGCAGGATTTAGAACCGTTAACAACAACTCTCTGACTACGGTTATCCAGCCAATTATGCACCCACCTTATCGTGGCCCTATCTAAGTTATATTTGCCTAGTTTATCAATAAATAGTTTATTTATTAATAATAATAAATATCTGGAGATATGATAGTGACTACCATAATAAATATACAGAGATATACTTTTCTCATAGAGCAAGAAAGGACCTTGAGTCCAGTCCCTGACCTTGCAGCAGGACCAGTACTATTCCTGACAGAATTGGCCCCATACCTCTAAATTGGCTGACTGAAAGATTGAACTCATTACTTCAGGGTTAGTAGGCTAATGAACAAACCACTGAGCTATTCCCCTCCCCTGCTTAACCCTAGCTAGCCAGTTCACACCTCTATAAGGCAGGATGCTCTGGTCTGGCCCATGGGAGGCCAGGAGCGCTGCAGGAGGTGCGAGCCAGGGGGCCCGGAGCTTGGCATGGTGCATGGGCGGGGAGATCCTGGTATGTAGTTCGGCAGGGCTGTGGGGGGAGCCACTCTGCTGGGAGGGTCAAGGAGAAAGGGCGGCAGGGAGAGCTGATATGTGATCCAGCTCTGATGCCCTAGACATGAGCACCAAAGACAAGTCTAAATACCCCACTCCCATGGTATCTTAGCATCTCCCAAGCTTTCATTCTCTGAGACAGGGAAGCCTCTTCTCCCCGCATCCCAGAGGAGGAAAAGAAGAGAAGACTGAGCGGGTAATATGATAGAGGTCTATCAAATTGTGACAGGTGGGGAGAAAGTGAATAAGGAAAAGTTATTTACTTGTTCCCATCACGTAAGAACTAGGGGTCACCAACTCAAATGAATCGGTAGCAGGTTTAAAATAAACCAAAGGAAGCATTTCTTCATACAGCACACGGTCAACCTGGGGAACTCCCTGCCAGAGGATGTTGTGAAGACCAGGACTTCAACTTCAAAAAAGAACTAGATACATTCATGGAAAACAGGTCCATCCTGTTAGCCAGGTTGGGTAGGGAGGGTGTCCCTAGCCTCTGTTAGAAGCTGGAAATGGGCAACAGGAGAGAGATCACTGGATGATTCCCTGTTCTGTTCCCTCCCTCTGGGGCACCTGGTGCTGGCCACTGTGGGCAGACAGGACACCGGGCTAGATGGGCCTTTGGTCTGACTCAGTGTGGCCGCTCTGATGTTCTTAGGAAGTGAGGCCCACAGAAGTTGAAGGTCAAACATGAAGGCTCTAGTAAAGTGGGGATACGAACACAGCCCATCCTTCCACTCCTGCCCTGCCAGAAGCACCCGGCTGTTGCCCAGCTGTTTGGTTTCACTCATCTCACCTCTGTGCCAGTGTCCTACCCGAGGGCTCGGTGCTCAGGGTGTGGTATGCAGCCAGGAGACTCGAAAACGGGGTCTGGTTGGTTTTTCCAAATGTCTTTCCCCGAGTTATGTGTAACCACCAGCCCCCGACCCGTCAGCTAGCACACCTCCCTGGGCTACAGATCCGGCCCCGATAACATCCACAGGCTAGCCGGGGGAGCGTCCCAGAGTTGGCGATGCGCTCTGCTGTTTCGCTGCGACCCTCAGGCTCCGAAACACGCCAGGAAGTTCTCGCCACCTCCGGGTGGACCTCCGCCATGTGGATCCACTGGCCGCTGGGAAGTTGGACTTGATTCTCAAACACTTCCTTCACAAAGCTCCTGTGACCGGCGGCCGGATCGCAAAGTCGCCTGCGCCCAGGGAAGAGGAGAAGGAAAGAAAAGCGACTGAGAGATTCCCCCGGGTGGTCTCGACACACGCCCGTCCCTACCGCCAGCGAGGTCCCGCCCTGGCAGCCACGGAACGGGAAAAGCTCACCAAGGCGCTGAGCAGGCACCTGGAAAACACGGCTGCATTGTGCATATGTAACCCACACACCTAGTGCGGTTCGCTGTCCGTGCAGTGGCACCTGGCCCACAGTAACAACTACGATCAAGGGACCTCTGTAGCAGGCTCTGGGACGCAGCGGGCTTTTAGCTCAGAGGGTAGAGACTCCTCTACTCCGCTCCAGAGAGCCCAGGTTCAAATCCACCTGGCGGCGGTTACACATACTTTAGTGGCCTGAATGGCAGGACCCCTCACTACTTCAGCCAGACCCTGCTCTAAGCCTCCAGTGCTTCCCAAAGCCACGAGGTCTGCTGCAGCTGCTCTAGCAGGGTCTCCCATGCAACTGCTGGAGGACCCTACCCAACAACCTTGGGGTACGTCTAGACTACAGGCTTTTGTCGATAGAAGTTTTGTCGACAGTATCTGTCGATAAAACTTCTGTCGACAAAGAGCGTCTAGACACATTCAGTTCTGTCGACAAAGCAAGCTGCTTTGTCGACAAAACCCTGTAGTCTAGACACAACCGTACATGCAATAACACCTTCTGTCGACAGAACTCTGTCGACAAAAGGTGTTATGCCTCGTAAAATGAGGTTTACCAGCGTCGACAAAACTGCTGAGTTCTGTCGACGTTATGTAGACAGAACTCAGCGGTAGTGTGGACGCAGGTATAGTTTTGTGACAAAAGTCCACTTTTGTCGACAAAACTCTGTAGTCTAGACACACCCTTAGTCTGCAGAAGAGAAGAGTGAGGAGAGAAGAGTGAGGGGATTTGATAGCAGCCTTCAACTTCCGGAAGGGGGGTTTCCAAGAGGCTGTTCTCAGGGGTGGCAGATGGCAGTGTCACATTACCGAATTGGAGGGAAGCAGCCAGATCGCTGCTGCACCCCTAGGTGGGGGTGTTGGCCCCAGAAATTGGTATAAAAGGGGCCATGTGGGGTATTGAATGGGAGCTTATCGTTTGTTGATCTTATGTATGCTATTTATGTGAGTGTATAATGTCTGTGTGTGTAGGTAGGAATCTGTAATCTGTGTGGAAGCTGAATATTTCTCTGAATGTGGTTAAGCATTGCTATGGACAGGCTGAGTAGCGAAGCCCTGTGGAACAATGGCTCTCAATAGGCTATGGACACACCCAAAGAATGGGGGCTGTCACCTGAGAGCAGCCAGCAGGGAACATAGAGATTGGCCTCTGACCAGGTGACTTGCTGCATACAAGAAGAGGCCAGGAAGGAGGTATAAAGAGGCCATGTGGTCGATGCCATTTTGTTCTCAGCTCAGCACTTCATCCCAGAGGCAGCATTGCAGGGATCGAAGAGCCCGGAAGACCTGTGAACCCATCCTGATGATAGGATGTGCAACAAGAACTTTTAAACCAGCAGCTGTAACATCTCTGCTAGAGCCTGCATTGAGGACTGGGAGATTCGGTGCATGTAACGTAATATTCTTTAACAACCTTACTCTCATGCTTTTCTTTATTGTAATAATAAACCTTTAGATATATATTCTAAAGGATTGGCCCAGTGTGATTTGTGGGTAAGGTCCAGAGGGTAAATTGACCAGGGATCTGTGGCTGGTTTCTTGGAACCGGACAGGACTTGTTCGGGGTAGGTGGGATTGGGTGCTAGGACCCCCCACCTGTGTAGAGGCCCGGGGCCATCTGGGGCACAGATATTGCTGGGGTGTCGGAGGGGTTTTGCTCGGGAGGCTTCAGGCAGGTTGCTGAAGCGCTCTGTGGGACTGGTTTGTGGCCAGTCTGGGGGCTGTAAGGAGCCCCGGATTTGAGCAATTCACCCTGAGCAGGCGCCCTCAGCTGTGCCCAGATACGGCCTGGTCCGTCACAGGCAGAACAAGGAGCAATGGGCTTAAGTTGCAGTGGGGGAGGTCTAGGTTGGATATTAGGAAAAACGATTTCCTGAGGCAGGTGGGGAAGCGCTGGGCTGGGTTCCTTAGGGAGTGGGTGGAATCTCCATCCCTAGAGGTGTTTAAGTCCCGGCTTGACCAAGCCCTGGCTGGGTTGATTTCGTTTGGGGTTGGTCTTGGGGTTGGTCCTGCTTTGGGCAGGGGGCAAGGGGCTGGACTTGATGACTCCTGAGGTCTCTGCACTCCTGAGGTCTCTGCCAGTTCTGGGGTTCTCTGATTCTACCTCCTGCTGCAGCGAAAAACCAAGAGCCACTTGCATTGGGGGGGCACCCCCCAAATCAAATCCTGATCTGCAAATCCTTGGGGAGGGGGGGTGTCTCCTAAGATTTCCCAGATTTCCCAGGCTGCCTGTGCCCGTCAGTACGTTGGGGCTCAGCCTGTCTGATGGTCTGATGGTATTTTAGCTCTTTCTGATCCAGAACCTCAGACAACGCCGGGGGCTAGCTGAATTCCGAACGGGGGAGGGGAGCAGGCCTGGCGCCGCTGACATCCATCGCCGTTTTGCTCTTGAGTTCAGCACGGCCGAGATCCCTCCCACCCCACCCCCCGAGTCTTTCTGATCTCCAGAAGGGCCAGCTTCTGTTCTCGCCGAGCATCTTGGAGCTTGCACTAACTCTCATTGTGCATGAAGGGCCGGGGCCGGAGAGGTAGGTTGGAGGCTTTGAATCGGATTTTCCGGTGCATGTTAACGAGGGGATCATCGGCGTGCTAACGAGGCCCCGACAGGAAGGTCGGGTTGGCTAGAGGGCCAGTTGCCAGGCTCTTCCGCCCACACTTTGCTTCCGAGTGGCTCCCCAGAGCGCTCAGCCCGATTGCATCCCCCAGCTTTGTGTTTCCTCCTTCTTCAGGTAGCTGCCTGTCATAGGAAAGAAGACACCACTGTAACGATGCAGAGAGAGCATCGGCTCCAGGCTCCTGTGCACAGACACATGCAGGATGTAATGAACACATGAGCTAAAGCTGTGCTCTCAACCAGGGGTACGAGTACCCTTAGGAGTACTTGAGAAGAGTCGGGGGGGGGGGGGGGAGGACGTCAACACATAAGAACACAACTGACATTTGGAGAAAAATGAATGTTTGTTTGAAGTTTTATTATTTTGGGACTTTTTACACCCCAAAATTTCATCGCCCGCCCAGCTACGATTAATTTGTTTAAACGAATGTGTTGCAATGGTAGACAAAAAATTGTGTCTGAAAATTGTAGATACTGGGGGGGCCTTTTTTTTTTAAGGGGTACTTTAGACAAAAAAAGGTTGAGAAACACTGTGCGTGCAGAGCACACACTTAAGTTATGGCTGCTTGCACAGAAATATGCGTCTTCACTGAGGAGAAGAATGGGTTTTAACCTGTTCACAACGCTGCCTTAAAATCCACAGCAAGGCAAGTGTTGTTTTAACTCATGTTCACAGGGCAAGATGAGGCCTAGAACGGAGGGTGCATAGGGGAGAGAGCAAAGAAGTTGCCAAGAAAGTCCAAAGAGCGTATTTAAATTCATCTCCCGGACAGGTACAAAGCACCAAATGACGAGAGCGTATCTCACAATCTTAGGGAGGTATGTGGTGCCTGTCACTAGAGCATCCAAAAACCTCACAGTCTGTACTGTATTTACACCCCCATTTTACAGACGGAAAACTGAGGCAGGGAGAGACGAAGGCCCAGCCCCTCTGAAGCATTAAGTTTCCTAATTCCCAGCATTTTAATTGGAGTTAGGTGCCTACATACCGGTGGGGATCTGAGCCTTTGCGACTTGCCCAAGGTGTCGCAGGGACAGAAGTGGGACAAAACCCCCAGGTCTTTTCTCTCATCCTCCAGACCACTAGGCCACGCTGCCCACTCTGTTTCTGACAGTAAGCTGCCAGACGTGCCACCGCTTTTGCAAAGCAACAGCAAAGAGCTTGGGATTCGCTGGAGTCTATGACTTGTCATGATGCCCGGAACAGCAAGCATTCTTGGTCTGCAGCTTATTAGTAAGAATTCGAATCTCCAGCGGCAGTGGGTGGTTTTCCTCAGGTTCAAAGGACTTTGGGTTCTGCATGATGCAACCTTATGGACAGTGTGCTTCTTAGACTCAGGCTGGGGGCAGGGAGGGAGCAACTCACGTCTAGGAATTCAAAATTTCCCCAATTGTGGTGTCTTCATACCGTCTCGTCTGGACACGCGCTGGCTGGGATGTGCGTGGGAACCAAACACAACAAGAGCGAAAGCCCCGAGGGAGAGGACCCCTCACAGCGCACGTCGCCACGTCATTAAATAAACCCACCCGCACCACCACACACGACGGCACTTTCGTGGAACACGCTGGTGGGTCCTGCAGGGCCGTGCATATCCAGGCTGCGGAACATATGCCTGTCACGGCCTAAGGCTACCGAACGTCCGGGCTTTCCACAACACGAGCTCCTTCTGGGTCCTCTGATCTCTGTCCCGGTGTATTTTCACAATCAGAACAAGTGTCCGTGTGTGGCGGGGTGGTCACCCCCGCCCAGGCGTAAAAAGGGTTAAAACAGCCCTGAGAGAGGGCTGTAGCTCGGGGGCCAATCATGAGGGACCCTTGCAGCAGCCAATCAGAGCCCGGGAGGGCTGTATAAAAGAGAGGGCTGGCCAGACGGAGAGCACTTGCGTTCCAGCTGGGGAGGGAGAAGAACCCAGCTGCCTTCTAGCCAGGATACCAGGGACAGAGCGGTGCCGGGGAAAGGCAGAGTGAGCCGGGGGGCTCTGGCCTGAGTAGTCCCAGAGGACAGAGTCTTGAGGGGCGCTAGGGAGGCAGCCAGGGCAGCAGCAGGCAGCCAGTCCCCACCCCCTTGCCATGCTGAGTGGCCATGTCAGACGGCAATTTGCCCTGAAGCAGGGGCCAGATGATACCCGGCCATGGGTCTCTGAGG
This sequence comes from Pelodiscus sinensis, assembly GCF_052426305.1. Classification (NCBI taxonomy): domain Eukaryota; kingdom Metazoa; phylum Chordata; order Testudines; family Trionychidae; genus Pelodiscus; species Pelodiscus sinensis. The sequence continues at coordinate 3,755,288 of NC_143055.1, read as the reverse complement.
CAAGGTGGGTATCAGGGGTTGGAGGTTCCCTGAGGGGGAGGACCCCAGAGTGTGGGGGTGTTGCCGCGGGGCAGTACCCTGAGGGAAGGGAGCCGCGGTCTGGGAGGGTCACAGGTCCTCACGGAAGGAGAAAACAGGAACCAACAGGTGAGACACAAGCCAGAAGGGGGCGCTCTGGTGCCAAGCAGAGAGAATTTCCAGGGTGACCAGCAGGAGGCGCTGGGGCTGTGAATTGCGCCGGGCTACACTGTGACTTGGATGCTGGTGGCGGTGTTGCCTTCAGAGCCGGGGCGCGACGGTGACCGCCCGGCTGCCCAGTTCGGAAGGCAGCGGTGCCACAGCAGCAGTAAACATGGTAGAACAAAACCGGAGCCCCTACCGCATGCAGTTCCCATCCCCTCCCCTGTTTCCGCCTCCCTGTCGCCTCCAGTTCTCCCGCACACCCCAAGCAGGGTCCTCAACCTGGAGAGCTTGACAAATGGGAACTCTCTTAGGGTACGTCATAAGAACGTAAGAACGGCCGTACTGGGTCAGACCAAAGGTCCATCCAGCCCAGTAGCCTGTCTGCCGACAGTGGCCAGCACCAGGTGCCCCAGAGGGGGTGGACCAAAGACAATGATCAAGCGATTTGTCTCCTGCCATCCCTCTCCAGCCTCTGACAAACAGAGGCCAAGGACACCATTTTATCCCCTGGCTAATAGCCTTTTATGGGCCTAACCTTCATGAATTTATCCAGCTTCTCTTTAAACTCTGTTATAATCCTAGCCTTCACAGCCTCCTCTGGCAAGGAGTTCCACAGGTTGACAACACGCTGTGTGAAGAAGAACTTTCTTTTATTAGTTCTAAACCTGCTACCCATTAATTTCATTTGGTGTCCTCTAGTTCTTCTATTATGGGAACTAATAAATAACTTTTCTTTATCGGCCCTCTCCACACCACTCATGATTTTATAGACCTCTATCATATCCCCCCTCAGTCTCCTCTTTTCTAAACTGAAAAGTCCCAGTCGCTTTAACCTCTCCTCGTATGGGACCCGTTCCAAACCCCTCATCATTTTAGTTGCCCTTTTCTGAACCCTTTCCAAGTCTACCCAGCACACTTATTCCGGAAGTTATTCCAGAAGAAATACTCCAAAATAGCTTATTTCGAAACAGCGCGTCTACACTACAGGGAAGCCTTGAAATGAATCCGTGGCAGGCCCCTCCGAAGTGACGCTGCTGTGCAGACACGTCCTTACAGTCCCCGCTGGTCCAGGGCAGCCCGTCAGTGTTGTTGGAGTTCTTGGCCCGGAGATGCCCCTTTGTGGAGCATCACGCCGAGCCGTGGGCTGAGGCGAGATTTCCGGAGCTCTGCCTCCGGCATGTGGGTTGGCTTCCCTGGCGTTCCCCCGCCCAAAGGAAGCGACGGAGCTCGCCGAGCCAGGCTGGGTTGGCAAACCGGGGCTGTTTGCACAGTGGGAGGCTGGGGCCTACGTCTCTGAGCCACAAGGGAGCTGTCGGAACCGCCCGGACGCTGACTGGACTGGGATCCTCTCCTGAGGTCTCCACTCTGCCAGCAGACTCCCCTCAAGAGCCAGGGTTTTGGGCAGCACCCCAGATCACGCTGGGCTCGCTCCAGTTCCTGGGGACCCCCACGGGCTTCCCTGGCGGCAGACTCCGGCCTGCTCCCGCTCAGGGCCCCGAGGGAGACAGGGCGACGCTGTCCCCCGCCGTTTCTCCCGCCGTTTCTCCGGTGGGGGAAGTGAGCACGTCCCTCTAGTGGTGGGACAGAGCCAGCGCGTCCAGTCCCCGTCCCCGAGGGCACAAAGGGGACCCCTCCGTAGCCAGGTGTGGGAAGGAGACGGGGAAGACACCCCCAGAGAATACAAGTTTCGTTAGCAGGGAGCTGGCATCTCTCCCCAGGTCTAACGGCGGGGCCCGGAGCGGTTAGCGCGTCTACGGCCACGTCTACACGGCGCGGTTATTTCAGGATCCCGGCGGTATCTCGAAATAGCTACCCGGCGTCTACACAAGCCACCCGTTATTTCGAAATATGCTTTGAATAATAAGGGGCGCGCTATTTCGCCTCCCCGGTAAACCTCTTTGCTCGCAGGACCGGGGATGGCTCAAAACAGCGCATGGTTTCGAAATGGGGCGCCATGGAGACGTGCCAAATTTCGAAATAGATTCGAAAGGAGACCCGCGATTTGCACGGCACACGCTGCGTCTCCTATTCCGAGTGTGGGGTGCAGGGTAGACGCCCCCTCGGATGTCTCCCGGAGCCAGGCATTCGGAGGTCAGGCCAGCCCGCTCGGCTATGGCATCTCCGGAGCGACGGCCGCATGGAGGGGAAGGGCCGGGTCGCAGGCCTCTCTGTTCAGGCACCTGCAGCCTCTCCCTGGAGCACTGATCACAGAATCATAGAATAATAGGACTGGAAGGGACCTCAAGAGGTCATCGAGTCCAGCCCCCCGCCCTCAAGGCAGGACCAAGCTCCACCTATACCATCCCTGACAGATGTCTATCTAACCTGTTCTTAAATATCTCCAGAGAGGGAGATTCCACCACCTCCCTTGGCAATTTATTCAATATTTGACCACCCTGACAGTTAGGAATTTTTTCCTAATGTCCAATCTAAACCTCCCCTGCTGCACTAAGCCCATTACTCCTTGTCCTGTCCTCAGAAATCAAGAGGAACAAATTTTTGCCTTCCTCCTTGTGACACCCTTTTAGATATTTGAAAACCACTATCATGTCCCCCCTTAATCTTCTTTTTTCCAAACTAAACAAGCCCAGTTCATGAAGCCTGGCTTCATAGGTCATGTTCTCTAAACCTTTAATCATTCTCTTCTCCTGAATCCTCTTCTCTTTCTTTCCACACTGGCGAGACACGCCCACCTGGTAGGGTTACCAGATGGCTTAAAAAAAAGACTGGACACACTTGATCTCAGATAGGGAAGGGGTGAGGGGTAGTTGGGAGGGGAGTGGGGCTGACCAGGAGAGCAGGAGAGACTGGGGGGGGGGGGGAAACCAACCGGCGGGGAGCGGGAGTGGCCGGGAGGGGGTGGGGGGAGAGCAGAGCTGGTCAGGGGAGATCGGGAGGGGGAGAACCAGCTGATGGGAGGCAGGGTTGGCCGGAAGGGGGTCGGAAGGAGCAGGGTTGGCCGGGGGAGATCGGCCGGGGAACCGGCTGGCAGGGAGTGGAGCTGGCCGGGAGGGGGTCGCAGAGAGCAGGGCTGGGGAAGATCGGGGGGCGGGAATCAGCTGGCAGGAAGCAGGGCTGGCCCAGAGAGGGTTGGGGGGGAACAGGGCTGGCCGTGGGAGATCGTGGGGAAGAGAAACCGGCCGGCAGGGAGCAGGGCTGGCCAGGGGAGATCGTGGGGTGGGAAGAACCACGCGGCGGGGAGCGAGGCTGTCCCGGGCAGATCCTGGGGTGCTGCCCGTACCGCGTCCGGCCTCGCTGGTAGATACGCTCACACAGTATGCAACTACGTCCTCGTACTCCTGATAATAAAACTAACTTAATTAGAAAATACCGGATACTTCTATGTCCGGTATTTTCTCAATTTGTTTCCCGGACAGAAAGCTGAAATCCTGGACTGTCCGGTTCAAAACCGGACACCTGCAACCCAACCACCTGGCAGCGCTGGAGAGAGACCCTCCCCAGGCGCAGAACACGGGCACGGGGTCCTCCCTGATTGCCATCCCACGCTGGGCACCTCCAGACCATCCATCAAAGGCGACCTGAGCAACGGTTGGGTTTGCAACGTGGGCACCTGGGGCCTAGGAGCTGGACGGAGACCCCCCAAACTCATCCAACGGGCTGGATGCCAGGCTGTCCACACAGGACTCGATGGAGAAGGCCCGGTAACTTACTCCAAGACCTCAGCCCCTTCCCCCGCCCCCGGTGAACTGCCAGCCCCGTGGGAGTTTTGTCCTGGCCTTCATGAAGTCCTGGATCTCGGCCCCTGTCGGGCTAGGCCTCATGTTCGCAGACCGGGTGGGACGATCACTCTTTTCTGCCCCGTCTGCCCTGGCATGTTAAAAAGTCTCCGTGTGCCTGGCGTTCCCAGGACGTCCCCTGTGAAATCCCTCTGCCCTGCTTTTCCGAGAATCGGGACTTCCCAGCAAGTCATGCCGGCGGCCTGGCAAACCGTCACCGGTGCTGACGAATGACAACGTCCCGATGTGACGAACATCCCCCCGTTTGCCACCGCTTCCCCCCGGCAGCAGCGGAGACGGAGGATTCTGGCACAAGGGCCCCAGCTCCTGGGGCTCACGTTCCCACTGACTCAGCGCTCCGTCACGCCACCCAGCTGGGCTCCAGCTGTTTGCAATTTGGAGGGGACAGGAATGAACGTGGCTTGTGCAAGGCCTCATGACAGATGAAGGGGACCGTGACGCCGCGCTGAGTCCTCCAGGCAGCTTGTCAGCTGGCAGGAAGAAGAGCTGGAAGACAAACGGACAGCCAGCCTGCCCCGCCCCCCGGGAGTGCCTTTGCATACAGCAGGAGTGACGCTCTGTGTGCGTCTTAGGAGACGAGGATGGAAAGGGGGAAACTGAGGCTGTGGCCACCCACACCCATGAAAGGCCACAAAGCAGATTTCCTTCCCCCCAGGATGAGAGGTTTCATTCCCCCTCTAGCCGGAGGATGCTGGACCTCCTGCTTCACCCCAGTCCCCGCCCCACTCCACCCCTTCCCCAAGACTCCGCCTCTGCCTCGTCTCACCTTTACTCTGCCCCGCCCTGTTCTATTTACCCTCTCCCTGCCAAACTCCTGCCCCACCTCCTCCTGCAAGTGCACCCCATTCCCACTCCTTTCCCGCCCCCCAGGAGGGTCCATAACACTGCAGATCAGCTGCCTGGGGCGCTATGAGAGCCACCAGCGGGAGAGAGGCACAGGGGGGCAGAGGAAGCTTGGCTGCTGGTGGGCATCAACACCTTCCCATTGTCCCCCCCCTCCATGTCACTGAGGTGTGGGAGAGCCACTGGGCCCTGAGCCCCATCCGCCACCAGCTGCGAATCTCCCGGCAGGGAGAGCAGAAGGGTTCTTGGTTCCCAAGGACACGACGTCACACAGACTGGTCAGCGCAGGGCCCAGAATCCATCAGCACAATCCATCTTGGGGAGCCCAAAGACCTGTCCCCCTCATCTCTCCCCCTCAAGCCGGCGAGACTCACTCACGCCCCAGCAGCCCGTCTCTGCCTGCAGGCAGCTCCACCGAGCACCTGGGCCATTTGGAACAAGCTGGGTCCCACGAGTCAACTCCGGAATTCCCAGCCCCATCCAGATAGTGGTGCAGTGCCCGGGGAAACTGAGGCACGCACCCACGGGGTGGCTGCAGGCCGGTAGAAATCACACGCAGCACAGCACAGTGAACGGGGTGACCGCAATCCCCCCTTCGTCACACCACAGCTCGGATTCACACTTCCCTAACCCAGCTAGCGAGGCAAGGACCTAAGCAGGGGGGCCAGGGCCCCTGGTGTGTATCCCTCACTCGGCCTCTGCCTCCTAACCACCCTGTCTAAGCACCTTCCTCTCCCTAAGTTAACAGGTGTGTTGTGAGCAAGACACGAGAAGTCATTCTTCTGCTCTACTCTGCGCTGGTTAGGCCTCAGCTGGAGTATTGTGTCCAGTTCTGGGCACCGCATTTCAAGAAAGATGTGGAGAAACTGGAGAGGGTCCAGAGAAGAGCAACGAGAATGATGAAAGGTCTAGAGAACATGACCTGTGAAGGAAAGCTGAAAGAATTGGGTTTGTTTAGTTTAGAAAAGAGAAGATTGAGGGGGGGGGGGGGGACATGAGAGCCGTTTTCAGGTATCTAAAAGGGTGTCACAAGGAGGAGGGAGAAAACTTGTTCATCTTGGCCTCTGAGGATAGAACAAGAAGCAATGGGCTTAAACTGCAGCAAGGGAGGTTTAGGTTGGACATTAGGAAAAAGTTCCTAACTGTCAGGGTGGTTAAACACTGGAATAAATTGCCCAGGGAGGTTGTGGAATCTCCATCTCTGGAGATATTGAAGAGTAGGTTAGATAAATGTCTATCAGGGATGGTCTAGACAGTATTTGGTCCTGCCGTGAGGGCAGGGGACGGGACTCGATGACCTCTCGAGGGCCCTTCCAGTCCTAGTATTCTATGATTCTATAAGTGGAGCCCTGCAGGGACCAGTTCTAAGTCAGAGTCTATTCAATAGGTTCATAAGTGGTTTGGAGAATGGCATAGGGAGTACACGTATACAGTTTTCAGATGGCACCAAGCTGGGAGAGGTTGCAAGTGTGTTGGAGGACAGGATTAAAAGTCAAAATGACTGGACAGAGTGGAGAAACGGTCTGAAATCAATACCATGAAATTCAACACGGACAAATGCAAAGTTCTCCACTTAGGAGGGACCCTTCCATTGAGCACATACTAGATAGGAAATGAGTACTGCCGGAAAGGAAGGAGTACTGCCGGAAAGGATCTAGGGGTGTGGGGGTGAGGGGTGGTCATAGTGGACCATAAATTAAACATGACTCATCAGTGTGACACTGTTGCAAAACAGAAGAACGTCATTCCGGGATGCATTAGCAGGTGGGTTCTGAGCAAGACATGAGAGTCCATCTCTACTCCACACTGATGAGTCTTCAGCTGGGGTACTGTGTCCGGTTCTTAGTGTCACACTTCAGGCAAGATGTGGACAAACTGGAGATAGTCCCGAGAACAGCAACCAACATGATGAAAGGTCTAGAAAAAAAAGACCTCGGAGAGAAGATTTAAAAAACTGGGTTTGTTTAGTCTGGAATAGAGACGACCGAGAGGGGACATGATAACATCTCTAAAGTATGTAAAAAGCTGTTAGAAGGATGAGGGTGAAAAATGTTCTTGTTAACTGTGAAGGCAGGACAAGAAGCAGTGTGCTTAAACTGCACCCACAGTGATTTAAGCCGGACTTCAGGAAAACCTTCCAGGATAGTTAAATGTTGGAACAAATTGCCAAGGGAGATGGGTTAGTCTCCATAACTGGAGGTTTTTAAGAACAGGTTAGACAAACATCTGCCGGGATTGGTCTAATTATTACTTAGTCCTGCCGTGAGTGTAGGAACTAGACTTAGTAATTTACTAAGTTCCTTGCAGTCTAGTCTATAGTTCTATGAGCAAAGGGTGCTGGCCAGACATATGGAATAGAATCCTAGAGCTGGAAGAGACCTCAGAAGGCCATCAAGTCCAGCCCCCTGCCCTAGGCAGGACCAATCCCAACTAAATCAACCCAGCCAGGGCCCTGTCAAGCAGAGACTTAAACACCTCTAGGGATGGAGATTCCACCCCCTCCCTAGGTAACTCAGCCCAGTGCTTCACCACCCTCCTAGTGAAATAGTTTTTCCTAATATCCAACCTGGACCTCTCCCACCACAACTTGAGACCATTGCTCCTTGTTCTGCCATCTGTCACTACTGTGAACAGCCTTTCTCCTTCCTCTTTGGAGCCTCCTTTCAGGGAGTTGAAGGCTGCTCTCAAATCCCCCCTCACTCTTCACTTCTGCAGACTAAACAAACCCAAATCCCTCAGCCTCTCCTCAGAGATCATGCGCTCCAGCCCCCTAATCATTGGGGCATTCTATCCTGGGAAGCAATGAGCTGGAAAACCATCTGGGGGTCATGATGGATCCTCAACTAAACGTCAACTCCCAGACTGGACTCCTTGGCCAAAAGCGCTATTGTGATCCTAGGATGCAGAAGTGGGACTCTCAAGTAGAGGCGCAGAGTGAATTATAGTTCTGGGTTCAGCCCTCGTGGGACCAGCTGGAAGACTGTGTCCAGCGGTGGTGCCCTCAAGCCGGGAAGGATGTTGATAAAGTGGAGAGGATCCGAAGAGCTTGGAGAATGCTTAATGAGTTGGAAAGGGAGAGAGGGAGAGATCCAAGAGGGAGAGACCCCAGGATCTCAGTTTATTTAGACTTCACTTCAAAGAGAATCCTCTGAACGGTCATTCATGCTTAAATTCGACACTTTACACTTAAGTTTGAATAAAGACGCTAATTATCTTACCCATTACAAAGACAGAGGTGATAATTGGGGAAGCTAATATCATTAGCTCACAGACATTTACCTCCCCCCATCCCCTTCTGTTCTGAAATTTGATTTGTCCTTTTCATATGTGTTCATTTTTTTAATGGTATCCTTTGGTATATATGGTTGTGACTATTTTCTTCCACTATTTGATCTGAGGAAGTGGGTCTGGCCCACGAAAGCTCATCACCTATTAAACCATCTTGTTAGTCTTTAAAGAGCTACATAGTCCTGTTTTTTATTTAGCTTAAGGAATTTTTAAACAGAGATTGTTTTTTTTTTCCTAAGAGCTTTTCGCTAGGAACTATCATGGAGCAATTCTCTGGCCTGTTTGACACAGGGGGTGAAATGAGGGGGTCGCAGCGGCAGTGACGGGAGCTGTGGGCCCTTTAAATCGCCACCGGAGCACCGTGCGGAGTGCGCCGGGAGGTTCTGAGGGCTGCGAGGTGCCGGGCTCCAGGCTGTGTTGAGGTTGGCTGCCCCTAGCCCCACCCCTTCCTCCCAAGGCTCCGCCCCTCCTCCCCCCCAGACACAAACCTTGCTTTGGGACTTGCGGAGGCGGTCGGCTCCTTTGCTGGGGGTAAAAGGGAGAGACTAGAACATTAAATAATCCTATAACCTGCAGAGTTACTCAACACAGAACCATCGCGTAGGAAGGCACCACAGGCCCGTCTAGGCTAACCCCCTGCCAAGAGTCAGCAATTGTGGTGTCTAACCCAGCCAAGCTTGTAACGATATGAATCTGAGCCTGGGAACCACTCTCTAAAGTTTCCCCTCACTCACATGCTTCGGTATATTATAACCCAGGGAAAAAAATCCCTCCCCTCCAAATCCTGCTGTAACGAATTCCAGGCGGTGACCTTCCTGTCCTGGTGGCTGAGTGGAATGCCCTGGCTCAGCTGACTCACAAGCTTCCTATAAATGAAAGGAAGAAAGGTAGAGTGTGCAACATGAGGTGACACAACCGTGCGGTCAAAAGGGCACTGATTCCCCCAAAAAGCAGGACTTGGAGTGGTCATACCATCTCTCGTTTCCCTCCCCCGCCTCCGAGATCACGCCGCATTGTGCAAGACCCGGCGTCAGTCATCTTCAGGGATTTTTTCCTTTCCCCTCCGTCGGTTTCATTAAAACCAGATCCTCTGCTCTCCCAGTGCATCTGCCTCCTGCCACACAAGAGAATGCCTTTGATCGGCCCTGCCGCAGGCGGCGAAAGAGACAAACCGTGAAGCACCACAGCGCTCTCCTTCAGCCTGCTGTATACTCAGGCTACGTCTCCCAGGCGGGGGGGTTTCGGCAGAAGATATGCAAATGGGGCACTCATTTGCATATTGCATGATCTCATTTGCATATTCTTTCCGATCCTTTTTGCAGGAGAGACTTTTGTGATAAAAAGCCCTGTTTAAACGAGGCCATTTGTTGGGGGGGAAAAAAAAACCTTTTGTGCAAGCGTCTGTAAATCTGAGGAATAAGGGATCTTAGGCAAAAGGATTTTTTATGACAAGTGGCCCCGTCTACACTGGGCTTTCTATCACAAAAACCTCTTCTGCAAAAAGGATTGGAAGAGGATATGCAAATGAGAGAATGTGATATGCAAATGAGAGAATGTGATATGCAAATGAGCACCCACACGCATATTTTCTGCCAGAAAAAAAAACATGCAGTGTAGACAGAGCCTCAAAAGCTTCTCTCATTCACCAACAGCAGCTGGTCCAATGAAAGAGACGACCTCCCCGACCTCATCGCGCTAATATCCTGGGGCCAACACCAGTAACAATGGGTACTGGAAAGGAGCGATAAACCCAACGTCACGGCGAAGAGTCCAAACGGATCTACGTTGTGAGAGTGCGTTGAACTATCCCTTACAGAAATCACGGCGTTACCCCTTGCCAACGATCCGGATTGTGTTTGATATTCACAACCACTTCTCGCATCGTTTGGATGAGACATTGCCTGGCTTATAGGGCATCCCTTAAAGCAGGGGTGGGCAGTAATTTTTGGCTGGGGGCCACTTCAAACATTTCTGAAGTTCCCCCAGGCCGCCTGAAAGGGGAAGGGCCAGGATGCTCTTGGGCTCCCCTGTCTCCAGGCCCTAATTGGCCTGGGGGCGGGGGAACGGCAGGGTCTCCGTGGGCTGGATCAACCCACTTGGCAGGCCGGATCCAGTCCGCAGAGGCCCTTTTGCCCACCCTTGCCTTATAGGGCTCTCATGTAACATCTACACACTCACTAGTCATTGTCTGGGTTTTGTGCTTGGTCACCTGAGATACATGGGGTTCTCTCTGGTTCCTTCCTGGAAGACTAACATGTGTGAAAGAGGCAAGCAATGAGAACTGTTAATCCTATGCCTTAAAATGTACCAAGCATTTAGGACAGCTGCTCTTTTCATGGCGTGGTTACATGAATGTTCCCACACAACTAATCGCTGCTCACTGAGTCTAGGGGCCATTTCTGCTGGCTTCCACTGGTGTAAGTGCAAAGGGAGTCAAATCATTGGACCTTGTTCTCATTTACATTGAAAGTCCCTTTCCTCCTCTCATCCATTTACATCCCCTTTAAGGCGTGTGCCCCAAGAGTGGCAGAAAGAGGTCTCAGTGTTGCTGAGATTTCAGGGGAGACTCTCATAAGCATCCCCAGTGGAAGGATGTCAAGTGATAGCCACAAAGTGGTTGGATTTTTTTTTAAATGGAGATTGCCTATCTCCTTGAGAGAGAAGGACCTTGAAAGGTCATTGAGTCTAGTCCCCTGCCCTCACAGCAGGACCAAGTACCATCCCTGACAAATTTTTGCCCCAATGGCCTCTGCAAGGGTTGAACTCACAACCCTAGGTTTGGCAGGCCAATGCTCAAACCACTGAGCTATCTTTCCCCCCCCACAGATAGCTTGCTATCACTAGCTGTCCCTCCCTCCCTCCCAATCTGCCTCTGTCCATGGCTCACCTAGAGACAAAAGTTGGAATATTTTAACTACACTGGCCAAGTTATATGCGTACAATCCCCTTGAATGTGGAAGAAGTTATATTGGTAATAAAGGGGCCTATAGGAGTACAGCTATTTCCAAACATGACTCTGGGAGGTGTAAACAGGAGTGTTGTGAGCAAAACCCGAGAAGTCATTCTTCTGCTCTACTCTGCGCTGATTAGCTCTCAGTTGGAGTCTTGTGTCCAGTTCTGGGCACCACAATTCAAGAAAGATGTGGAGAAACTGGAGAAGGTCCAAAGAAGAAGAACAAAAATGATGAAAGGTCTAGAAAACGTGCCCTGTGAGGGAAGGCTGAAAGAACTGGGCTTGTTCAGTTTAGAAAGAGAAGACTGAGCTGGAACTTAATGGCTGTTTTCAAGTACCTAAAAGGGTGTTCCAAGGAGGAGGGAGGAAAATTGTTTTCCTTGACTTCTGATGATAGGACAAGAAGCAATGGGCTGAAACTGAAGCAAGGGAGGTTTAGGTTGGACGGCAGGGAAAACTTCCTACCTGTCAGGGTGGTTAAACACTGGAATGAATTGCCTAGGGAGTTTGTGAAATCTCCATCCTTGGAGATATTGAAGAGCAGGTTGGACAGACATCTGTCAGGAGTGATCTAGATGGTGCTTGGTCCTGCCGTGAGGGCAGGGGACTGGACTTGATGCCCTCTCGAGGTCCCTTCCATTTCTAGTATTCTATGATTCTATGTGGGGATATGCTGATTCTAGGAGTTATTCTTGTGGCATGTCTCCCAGTCTCCATCACATATTCAAAAACACAGGCTAATACTTAACCTATCGAGCTGGCCACAGACGTCCTAAATCAATCGCATATTCTAGCCAGTTCCACTCCACCAGAAACGGTGAGGCTACGTCTACACTGCTATGATTTTCCGGAAATGCTTTTAACGGAAAAGTTTTCTGTTAAAAGCATTTTCGGAAAAGCGCATCTAGATTGGCAGGACGCTTTTCCGCAAAAGCCCTTTTTGCGGAAAAGCGTCCGAGGCCAATCTAGACGCGCTTTTCCGCAAAAAAGCCCCGATCGCCATTTTCACAATCGGGGCTTTTTTGCGGAAAACAGTACTGTGCTGTCTACACTGGCCCTTTTGCGCAAAAGTCTTTCGGAAAAATACTTTTGCCCGAACGGGAGCAGCATAGTATTTCCGGAAAAGCACTGACAATCTTACATGAGATCGTCAGTGCTTTTCCAGAAATTCAAGCGGCCAATGTAGGCAGCTGGCAAATTTTTCTGGAAAAGCGGCTGATTTTCTGGAAAAACTTGCCAGTCTAGACACAGCCTGAGAGATGTTTGAGCCATTCTAATTTAACATCTTCCTTAATGAAGAAGCAAGAGAGGGAAATCTTATTCCTGAAAATCACAGACAATGGGTCCAATAGCAACGAGGATAGAAAAAAATAAGTCTATTTTGATCAAAAACAGGGGCAGAACATAACTGAAGGATACCTTGCTTTGGATAAGTGCAAGCTAGTGCAGCTGAAGAGTTATCTGAAACAGCTGTTCTGCATAGAACAGTTATCTGGAAAGCAATTCTGAAACCAATTTAGGAATGGTAGTTGACAGCGATTTAGGCAGGAGTTTTGATGCAGCATGCTATCCAAACCCCGCCCCCCCAATATGTCTCCATTGACAGCACAAGAGCAGCGTAGTAATAATTAGGATGGGTTGCCAGCTGGTTCCACAGAAAGGGATTTCCAACAAAACTGATATTTTTTGGCAAAAAGTGTCCACTTGCCCCAGAAAATGCCAAGTTTTCATCCCAAAAGCCCAAACTTACAACCACATTGCTTCATACATTCTAGAGTTCAAAAATGGAACAGTTAGATAATCTAGTCTGACCCCTTATTGTCTAACAGGGACTATAGAGCATTAGCCTCTGACCCCTGTATCAACCCCAGTAACTTGTGTTCGGCCAAATCCTCCTCCACAAAGAAATCGTCTTGATCAGAAAACTTCCCCAGATGGAAAATCCACCACTTGCCTGGATTGTTTGTGCCAGTGGAACAACAGAACTTGGTGGGGCAGTTGGCTGAACATTTTGGGGTTTAATTTTTTGATGAAACGTTGGTATTTTCTGCAAAAAAGTTTTGCTGCAAACATTTTGGGTGACTTTTTTTTACGTTTTTGGTCTCTTTTTTTACAGCCCTGGGACATCTGGAATAGTGTGTTCCCTTCTAGCCAGATTTTACCCAAGAGGGAACAGTGTACACATTAGCACGGGGTTATTATTGATGATGATGTTAGTAGCTGAGTCATCTAGTGCCGGCTATTGTCCTGTGTTCTTGCATCGTAAAGAGAGGTTGAGCTATTAATTAAATCACTCATTCCTTCCTGGCCACTGAGGAAGCCCGTTGCTGGTTTAGATCTTCCTCCTACATTCCACAGAAATGAAGCATGAAGCTGTTATAGCTAAGGAGAACTGCCAGCCAATTTAGAGCACTTTACAAAAACATCCCTCGCGGGGTCACCTTCATGATAGTTGTGGGCGGTGGGTGCACGAGGCAAGGGGAGATAATGCTTTCCCAAATGACCAGCTTAGCCCCGCCCACATTCCGCCCCATCGACCAACCCCCTTCGGTGTGTCTCCACACTGGGCACCGCCCTCCCGCTCTGCCCCCAGTGCACCAGCCAGCGTCAGGGAAGGGACCATGCACTGCCCCCCCCCACCAACATGTGCCAGATGGGGCCAGAGAAGGCTGGGGCTGCATGCCTGGGACAGGGAAGGCTGGAACTACATGCTGCATGTTTCTCCCCCCCGCCTCCTCCCCAACATGCTCTGGCCAGGACCAGAGAAGACAGGCACTGCATGCTGCTGGCTCTCCCCACCACCCCCATGCTCCAGCTGGGGCCGTGCCCTACCCATGCTCATTCTGGGGTCACGTGCCACCTGCCCTCACCCCCCACCCATGTGCAGGCTGGGGACACATGCCACCCCATGCCCTCCGGGGAATTTTGGAAGAGCAGACGCGTTCGCTGGACGTGGCAGAGTTTTTCCGGGATACCTCTGATATCCCGGAAAAACTCTGTAGTGTAGACACAGCCTTGGTTTAAATTGTCATGGCTGTATGAAATGATGGGGTTTAAGGACTTCCCTCCCATTTTTATCAGTTTGCATTTTTACAGCTGGTGAACTGAACGGGCAGGGTGTCAATCAATGGGAAGATGAGGTCCGACAATTATTTAGTAACCGTTCAGATTCAAAACATTGAAGCTTTAGGATCAGTCAAGCACAAATTGTCAACATCGCGTGTCAAAAATAAAGTCAATATCTCCAAATCAAACTCTAAATACGTTCTCAAGCAGCATTTTTCACACTTTGCCTGTCTGTGAAGTTCAATTATTCCTGGACACACATCTTTGTCAGTTTGCGGGTGCGCAGTGAAATCGACGTGGACTGAGCAATCGCTAATCCCTGAATGTAACGATAACTGCTTGATTGGAAAAGGTGCAGACAGGAACCCTAATTAGTCCAAACAGAAAGGGCTTTATTGATCGAACCCAAGGATTGGTTTGAGACTATCTTGGAGAACAGGAGCACAGGCGTTAATGGACTAAACTTGGCATGCTGGTAGTCGGGTCTGATTGGTGAACACTTAGGCTACGTCTACACTACGAGTTTTCTCTGCAAAAAGTTTGCTAATGAGGGACTCATTTGCATATTTTCTGCCGATCCGTTTTTGCACTAGAGGTTTTTGCGCAAAAACAAGCAGTGTGGATGTTTCCTTTTTGCACAAAAACCACCTTTTTCCGCAAGATCGGAAAACCTCCTTTTTTGGGGCATAAGGACCCCCCCTCATACACTGCTCCAGGGACTTCATCTGCGAATCCGCTGATCTTTCCTCCTGTCTCTCAGCTTTCCACCCGGAAGGAAACCAGCCAAGGAAAGGGACTCCCGATCAAACCGACCCCCGATCGAGAGGCGAGCGCAACAACAGAGCAACTGCTGTCTTTCCAGACCTGCCAGCTCAGATCATCCACTGGGGGTTGAGCTGGTATCCTGGGAATGCCAAGCACAGCTGCATTTCCCCCACCTGTACTCTCCTCTCCCCCTCGCCTCAGTCTGGCAAGAGCAGGCAAGGTGACCAAGCGTCCCCTCCCAGAGGTGAGCAGCCAAACGAACCTTCTCCCACCCTGCAAAAAGAGCAGATCCCACAAGGGACTAGCAGCTTCTCTTCCAAAAGGCCGTTTGACCGGGTTTGGATGGGATCCTTTCATTTCCATTTTAAATTGCCGTTAGACTGGTTTGAAAGCTCCCGTGCATTTCTGGCGGCTGACGGGTCTCAGTAAGGGCTGTGGTGAGTGGATCTTCTTCCTCTCATCGGGCCGCCTGATTGAAATCCAATGGTGGGACAGCGGGGTTCCCCTGCGCAACCCCTCTCAGGCCCCCTTCTCCATACCACGCCGGGGCACGGGAGCCTCGCTGTTCCTACGCCTACGCCTCCCCCTCCCTCCCGGCTCTTTTGGAGGAGCATGAATCTGGTGTTTGCGACGTTCACGCTCCGGGAGAAAGGAGGAGGAGCATGAATCAGTGGATTCGTGGTGCTCCAAAAGTGCTCAGAGAGCAGGGCTACTCCACTTTGGAAGCCCCGGGGGCCACAATGATACTCACAGCACGAGCCGAGGGCCGCAACTTAAGTGTGGTTGCATAGACATGCAAATAGACATGCAAATATATGCAAATAGCTTTTCACACAGACAGGCATGACTACAAAGATTAAAGCAAGACTACACAACACGCAGGCCCCATTTAAGTCAGTTCCACTGATATTAATACAATTCAATATTTACCCGATTTCCACTCTTACGACAGCACTTTTAATGAGCAATGACAGTCCAGGAATTTAACTACTAAAAGACTATCAACAGAAGACCGTTATATTGACTACTTTTTTGTTTTGTCTCTCATCCACGGACCGCAAATGGGCCTCGGGCCGCCTGTTGAGTAGCCCTGTCATAGGAGGTACATGGCCCACATGTTGCCCTCCACTGTAGTAGTATGTTTGCCATGGAATTAAGCAAACCAAGGTCTCTGTACCAAAACTTTGAGCCTTTTGAAGGTAGGACAGTGACCGGGTCTTAGATCCTTTGGGGTCTGTATCGTCCACATACAGTAAACCGCAGAGGCCTTAGGACTTCCTCAAATTAATTCCTGTTAGAATTAGAGCATACCTTAAAAAAAAAGAAATCCAATCTTGATTAAAATACTACTATGTGAGCAGTGTTTTGGCAAAGCCAAGAAAGAACCAACCATGATGCTCTGATTCGAAAGCTCTTTTCGGGGTGTGTGTGTGTGTGTGTGTGTGTGTGTGTTGGGGTGGGACCAGGGGATTTAATATTTTTTGGAGCATATGTCTTGCTGATGCAGTGAAGAATTTCCACGTGTGCTGAAAAGGTTCTGTTTTGTTTGTTTGTTTGTACAATGAAAACCCAGAGATTTGGGTTTAAAAATATGGGGTTTCGGTGCTGTTTTTCCAGTACCATTTTCCAAGTAGGGGGGTTTGCAAAACCAAATTTTGATTGAACATAAACCAAAAGAAAAGCACCAAAACTTTTTGAGCATTTAGAGAGGGGTGAGAGTGCTTCTTTTCCCCCACATTTACAAAAGGGTAAAAATCAGAATTTTAAAGAATGCAATTAATGGAAGCAAATTCTTGCCAAAAAATAACGAATAGTTATCTAGTCGGCTTTACCTGAGTCCAGTTCAGTGCTTGAAGCCCCAAACCAACTAAGACCTCCAGATCATTTCATCTGAAAAAGTGGGTTTTGCCTCCGAGAGCTCATGTTTCTATAAATCTATTTTTGTTAGTCTCTAAGGTGCCACAGGACGACTTGTTTTTTTAGAAGTTGTTTCATCTAAGACCTAACATGGATCAGAATGAAGAACTCCCCTCAAAAACTATATTCTGCGTTTGGCTAGAATCCCGCATACAGTACAGTCTTTGAAAGAAAGCAGGAGTGCAAATCCGTCTCTGAGAGTCTCTGATCCCAACCCCTGCTCCATGCAGGCAGAAGGAAAGTAAATAAAGTTAGATCTTTGGCTGCAGCCAGAAAATTCCACAGTTCCTCCGTTGTTGCAACTGTATTCGTCAGTGACCAAAAATGCCTTGGAAACCTCACTTGGATGGTGATGGGAGGTGGAGGAGGGGGTGGGGAAGAGCATTCAGATGGGCGGTCAAGGCCAGGGCAGAAGTTCATGCAGTTGGTTTGCGGGGAAAAAAAATGTGTTTTGTTTGTTCTGGATTAGGCTGTGGAGTCTTAAAAGAAACCATGTTCTAGTAAGCTCATTTCAAACCGGGAGGGGAAAGAGCAAGGTCACGGGCAGAGCAAATTAGCATCTGGATGTTAGCACAGCGCAAGGCGACGGGAGGGGAACGCCGAACCGGCTCCGTCGTAGGCTCAGCAGCACACGAACGCAAACATCAATCAAGACTGCACAGCTACGGCAACAGGGTGCCATGGCGACAGCTGCCGGCGGAAGTGCTCGAGTGGGCTGGCTTTGAATGTGCTAGAGTGGCAGCCAGTCGGGACGCTGACAAGGCTGTCGTGAGAGGGGCAAGCCGGTCGCACGCGGGCTATGGGGTGACAGCACCGAGGACGCAGGCCGGGGCAGCTGGGAGTCTGGATGCAGTCTCATCGGGGGAGCAGGCCGGTTCCAGTCAGACAGGTTTCCCTCAGAGGTGGAGTCCGAGGCCGGCTGCCTGGAACACCGGCAGCCCAAGGCCTGGTTCCCTTTTGCTGGATTCACGGCAGCCCATGAAAGGAGAGGGCTGCAAACCATTCCCCGTGGTCTGAATTTGTCTGAACGCTCCCGTCTGAACCAGGATGCCCCGGTCTCCTTTCCGATGGAGAAGTTTAGCCTCAGCCTGTAACGGAAGCAGATGTAGCGGCTTCTGGGGCATTCTGGTCCCGGTTCTCGGCCGTGTCCACTAATCAGAGCAGAATCATAGAATACTAGGACTGGAAGGGACCTCGAGAGGTCATTGAGTCCAGTCCCCTGCCCTCATGGCAGGACCAAGCACCATCTAGATCATCCCTGACAGGTGTCTGTCTAACCTGCTCTTAAATATTTCCACAGATGGGGATTCCACAACCTCCCTAGGGCAATTTATTCTAGTGCTTAACCACTCTGACAGGCAGGAATTTTTCCTGAT
This sequence comes from Pelodiscus sinensis, assembly GCF_052426305.1. Lineage (NCBI taxonomy): Eukaryota > Metazoa > Chordata > Testudines > Trionychidae > Pelodiscus > Pelodiscus sinensis. The sequence continues at coordinate 3,737,139 of NC_143055.1, read as the reverse complement.
GTCCAACCTAAACCTCCCTTGCTGCAGTTTAAGCCCATTGCTTCTTGTTCTATCCTCAGAGGCCAAGCAGAACAATTTTTCTCCCTCCTCCTTGTAACACCCTTTTTAGGTACTTGAAAACTGCTCTCATGTCCCATCTCAGTCTTCTCCTTTCCAAACTAAACAAACCCAATTCTTTCAGTCTTCCCTCATAGCTCACGTTCTCTAGACCTTTCATCATTCTTGTTGCTCTTCTCTGGACCCTCTCCAATTTCTCCACATCTTTCTTGAAATGCGGTGCCCAGAACTGGACACAATACTCCAACTGAGGCCTAATCAGCGCAGAGCAGAGCGGAAGAATGACGTCTCGTGTCTTGCTCACAACGCTCCAGTGAACGCCTCCCAGAATCACGTTTGGGTTTTTTGCAACAGTGTCACACTGTGGACTCCTATTTAGCTTGTGGTCCACTGTGATCCCTAGCTCCCTAGAAGATGCTGCACGGTTGTAGTTTACAGTAGGGTGCTGGAAATGTTCCCTGTGGGGCTGTCCACCAGCTGAGACCAGCTAGAGTGAAATAACATGCGGGCTCTCAAAGGCCTTCTCTGTCATGCTCTGGGGCTGAAGCATGGGGCCTACACCAGCAGAAGACTCCTTCAGGCCATAGGAGATCTGGCCTAATTTCAGCCTTTTTATACCCTCGAATAGCACAGAGCATTTTGGGGTATCAGATTATTAATAATGTCCACAGCCATACCACTCTGAGGTCCCAGTGATGGGCACCCCTGTGTTAGGTACCACACAGCCACAGTCCAGCTGGCCCATTGGGTTCCCCGTGTGTATTTCATGCTCCTTTCCCCAGACTTTTTATTATTTTCCCTCCAAAATGAACAATTGCCACAGATCAGCAGATAGATCAATACGTTCCACTCATGGCTGAAACACATAAAAGAATTTCAAGGCAAACTGATTTTTTTAGATTAGCTCGTCAGAAAACCAGCAAAAAAAGCCCTCACTCGCACTGGTTTTTTGTGGTAAGGAACAAGCGGAGTGCAACATCCATCAATGATGAGGAGCAGGGCTCAATTTCAGCCATTGATCTATATATTCAATGCATTTTGAAACATGGGAATTGCCAGAAAAGAGCAGATCCAAGCGTGGTGTCCAGGCTCCAACCGCGACTGGCGCCAGCACCGTCAGAAGAAGATGGAAGAAACCCTGCAGCTAGAATAACCTGCCTACCGTGTATGTTTCTTCCCCACCCCCATCAATGAGAGACCAGCTTCTACCCTCAAGCAGCAGGGTTTATAACGCAACTGAAATGCTTTGCTTTTTTTTCTAATCCTTCAATCAGCACATTAGTGACTGGTCCAAATGGCCAATACAAAGGGCACAATTAACTACAGGCTTGTCTTCGCTTACCCCAAGGTCCACGCTCCATCTGCCGGGGTTCGATGTAGCGGGTCTAGCGAGGACCCACTAAATCCACTGCTGATGGTTCCGCTATTCTAGGAGCTGGAGTTGCGCATCATAGGCCGACTTTCTCTGGTAGAGAAGACCTGGCCTTTGTTGTGACCACATGCCTCTGTGAAAGAGATGTGAGATTCCAACTATGTGCTGAGACCACACCCTGACATGCTGCTTAATACGGTCTTCTTGTCTCCTTGCATTCTCTGTCCGTCTCCATCTGTTGTCTTGTCTTAACTTCTAAGGGTATATCTACACTAGCCCCCTAGTTCAAACTAGGGAGGCTAAGGTAGGCATTCGAAGTTGCAAATGAAGCCCGGGAATTAAATATCCTCGTTCCATGAGGAGTAATGGTAGTTCGAATTAGAGATCCTAATTCGAACTACCTACTCCGTGCTGCGTGTAGCCACGGGCACGGAGTTCGGACCAAGGGACTTTTAAAAATGGCGGCGCCCGGGAAGATGAAAATGATGCAAAAGATATTTAAATCCCGGGCTTCATTTGCAACTTCGAATGCCTACATTAGCCTCCCTAGTTCGAACCAGGGGGCTAGTGTAGACATACCCTAAGTGCTTTGGGGCAGGGACTCTCTGTCAGTGCTTAATAGGGAGCAGGTTTAAAACAAACAAAAGGATGCACGTCTTCACGCAACACACAGCCAACCTGTGGAACTCCTTGCCAGAGGATGTTGTGAAGGCCAGGACTTCAACAAGGCGTCAAGGGATGTTCTTGTGCCCGAGGCACCCCTTGCCAATCCTCCCAAAGTACAGCTCCTGCTGTTAGAGCAGGTCCAGCCTCATAGGCCAAGCCCCAAAGGCCAGTTCACCCATACTAGGGCAAATACGGCCTCTCTGGCCTAGCCCCAAAGTCCAGTTCACCCCTACTAGGGTAAATACAGCTTTTCTGGACTAGCCCCAAAGTCCAGTCCACTCCTGCTATGGTAAATACAGCCTTTCTGACCTAGCCCCAGAGTCCAGTCCACCCATACTAGCGTAAATACGGCCTCTCTGGCCTAGCCCCAAAATTCAGTTCACCCCTACTAGGGTAAATACAGCTTCTCTGGCCTAGCCCCAAAGTCCAGTTCACCCCTACTAGGGTAAATACGGCCTCTCTGGCCTAGCCCCAAAGTCCACTACATCCTTACTAGGGCAAATACGGCCTCTCTGGCCTAGCCCCAAAGTCCAGTCCACCCCTACTAGGGTAAATACGGCCTTTCTGGCGTGGTCCGCAACACAGGTCCCTTCCCCCTGGGTAGGGACGGCCCTGCAGGCCTAGTGCAAAGGGAAGTCTCCCGACACGCCTGGGGGCGGGGTTACCGTGGGGTGGGGAAGCAGGGGGACCCGGGCCCTCCCCCTCCACTGGGTCCCAGCCCAGAGCCCTGTTGGCAGTGGAGGGTTCCACGGCCGGCTCCGCGGGGATTCCGGACGCCGCGCGCCGATTTGCACTTTGCACTTCCTACCGACCCCGGCGCCGCTCGGCGAGACAGGCCTTCCCGGACAACCTCCCTGGTCGGGGCTGGCGCTGGGGCTGCTGAGGCTCAGGCCACTGGGGTCGCTGCTGCAGGGGCGGCTGGGGTTGCTGCTGCAGGGGCGGCTGGGGTCGCTGCTGCAGGGGCCGTGCCGGAGCCCTGGCCTGAGCGCCTCCCTCTCTGGCAGTCTGCCGTGACTGACCCGAGTAGCTCTCTTTTATCCTAGAGCAGCCGGAGCATGCCCAGTAGGCTAAGGGGGCGTGGCCTCCTCTGCCCTTCCGGTGGAGTTAACCCCCTCCTGCACAGAGCGGGGGGGAACACACCCCATCACACAAGGTTCAGAAAAGAATCAGAGAAATCCATGGAGGTTCGGTCCATCAGTGGCTACTAGCCAGGGTGGGCAGGGAGGGTGTCCCTAGCCTGTGTGCCAGAGGCTGGGAATGGGAAGCAGGGAAGGGATCTCGTAAGGGTTCCCTGTTCTGTTCCCTCCCTCTGGGGCACCTGGCATTGGCCACTGTGGGCAGACAGGACACTGGGCTAGATGGACCTTTGGTTTGACCCCGTCTGGCCATTCTTATGTGGTTCCGGCACTCTGGTGAGGGAAGGAGGCACTTTGGCCACACCAATTAAGTCCCAGGTGCCTGCAATGCTGCATCTAGCCACGCAGGCCATTTTGAAATGGCAATACAGAGGTCAAATGAGCCTGGCGGACAATGAGGCCATCTTCAGTCGCTGGTGGCCTCGTAGCAAGTGGCTGCTTCTGAGCCTGTTCTTGCTGCTTTGCTTTCTTGTGTCCTTTGCCTGACTCCTTCATGGTGAAGAAAGAAATCGCAAGGCCACAGAGTTGGAGGGGAGGGAGGGTGTTGGATGGTTTCTGGGTCTCCTGGAGGTACGGACATATCATGGCTGGATGTAACAATTTTACAATATTGTAACAATATTGTAACAAGTTACAAATATAACTTAGATAGGGCCACGATAAGGTGGGTGCATAATTGGCTGGATAACCGTAGTCAGAGAGTGGTTGTTAACGGTTCTAAATCCTGCTGGAAAGGGATAACAAGTGGAGTTCCTCAAGGGTCTGTTTTGGGACCCATACTGTTCAATATCTTCATCAATGATGTAGATATTGGGATAGAGAGTACGCTTATTAAGTTTGCAGATGATACCAAACTGGGTGGGGTTGCGACTTCTTTGGAGGATAGGGACATAATTCAAAATGACCTTAGCAAGTTAGAGAAATGGTCGGAGGTAAACAGGATGAGGTTTAATAGAGAGAAATGCAAAGTGCTCCACTTAGGAAGGAACAATCAGTTCCATACATACAAGATGGGAAGCGACTGTCTAGGAAGGAGCATGGCAGAAAGGGATCTAGGGGTCATAGTGGACCACAAGTTGAATATGAGTCAACAGTGTGATGCTGTTGCAAAAAAAGCAAATATGATTCTAGGTTGTATTAACAGGTGTGTTGTAAGCAAAACTCGTGAAGTCATTCTGCCGCTCTACTCTGCACTAGTTAGGCCTCAGCTGGAGTACTGTGTCCAGTTCTGGGCGCCACATTTCAAGAAAGATGTGGAGAAATTGGAAAGGGTACAGAGAAGAGCGACAAGAATGATTAAAGGTTTAGAGAACATGACCTATGAAGCCAGGCTTCATGAACTGGGCTTGTTTAGTTTGGAAAAAAGAAGATTAAGGGGGGACATGATAGCGGCTTTCAAATATCTAAAAGGGTGTCACAAGGAGGAAGGAGAAAATTTGTTCCTCTTGGTTTCTGAGGACAGGACAAGGAGTAATGGGCTTAAAGTGCAGCAGGGGAGGTTTAGATTGGACATTAGGAAAAAATTCCTAACTGTCAGGGTGGTCAAATATTGGAATAAATTGCCAAGGGAGGTGGTGGAATCTCCCTCTCTGGAGATATTTAAGAACAGGTTAGATAGACATCTGTCAGGGATGGTGTAGACGGAGCTTGATCCTGCCTTGAGGGCAGGGGGCTGGACTCGATGACCTCTCGAGGTCCCTTCCAGTCCTATGATTCTATGATTCTATGATGTGAGGAGGGCTAGCAGGAGGGGCAACTCAAATGGGTCCTATCTGTGCACACACCTTTACTGGAGGGCTGTGTCTAGACTGGCCAGTTTTTCCAGAAAATCAGCCACTTTTCCGGAAAAACTTGCCAGCTGTCTACACTGGCTGCTTGAATTTCCACAAAAGCACTGACTTCCTACTTTAAGAAATCAGTGCTTCTTGCAGAAATACTATGCTGCTCCCGTTCGGGCAAAAGTCCCTTTTGCGCAAAACTTTTTAGACAGCTGAGATTTGTTTTCCGCAAAATGGCGATCGGAGCTTTTTTGCAGAAAAGCATGTCAAGATTGGCATCGACGCTTTTCTGCAAAAAGTGCTTTTGCGGAAAAGCGTCCGTGCCAATCTGGACGCTCTGTTCTGAAAATGCTTTTAACGGAAAACTTTTCCATTAAAAGCATTTCCGGAAAATCATGCCAGTCTAGACATAGCCTTGCAGTATAAGCTTAATAAAGACAAATGCAAAGTGCTCCAATTAGGAAGGAACAATCCATTTCACACACACAGAATGGGAAGTGACTGTCTAGGAAGGAGTCCTGCAGGAAAGGATCTAGGGGTCAGAGTGGATCACAAGCTAAATAGGAGTCAACAGTGTGATGCTGTTGCCAAAAAAAAAAAAAAAAAGCAAACATGATTCTGTTAAGTGTTAACAGGAGTGTTGAGAGCAAGACACAAGACGTCATTCTTCCGCTTTGCTCTGATTCGGCCTCAGTTGGAGTCCTGCGTCCACTTCTGGGCACCACATTTCAGAAAAGACGTGGAGAAATTGGAGAAGGTCCAGAGAAGAGCAGCAAAAATGGTTAAAGGTCTAGAAGACATGGGCTATGAGGGAAGAATGAAAGAACTGGGTTTATTTAGTTTGGAAAGGAGAAGACAGAGGGGACATGATAGCGGTTTTCCAGTGCCTAAAAAGGGTGTTACAAGGAGGAGGGAGAAAAATTGTTCTCCTTGGCTTCTGAGGACAGGACAAGAAGCAATGGGCTTAAACTGCAGCAAGGGAGGTTTAGGTTGGACATTAGGAGAAACATCCTGCCCGTCAGGGTGGTTAAACACCGGAATAAATTGCCTAGGGGGGTTGTGGAATCTCCATCACTGGAGATATTTAAGGGCAGGTTGGACAGACACCTGTCAGGGAAGATCTAGACAGTGCTTGGTCCTGCCATGAGGGCAGGGGACTGAACTTGATCTCTCAAGGTCCCTTCCAGTTCAGCTTGCCCAAAGTCACTCAGCTGGCCACAAGCAGGAATAGAACCTGTAGGGCATCATACAGCTCACTCTCACCTCTGCTGCACTGTTTGACTCAGACACCATGTGGCACTAACTGCAGGCTAAGACAATACTCCGCAGGATGTCTGGCACGAAAATGTGGCCCTCAAAAGTCAACATATAAACAAGGGGCCAACGAGCGTACCTCCTTATTCCTGTCAATGAGCAGATATTCCTTAGGGGCCAAGCTGAAACCTGTAGCTGCTCATCAGGGAGAGTAACTGATTCAGAGTCTAGCCAGAGGAAGGGAAAATGGAAAGTCATAGACTCACAGAATAACAGAACTGGAAGGGACCTCGAGAGGTCATCAAGTCCAGTCCCCTACCCTCACGGCAGGACAAAGCACCATCTAGACCATTCCTGACATACGTCTATCCAACCTGCAACATGCATAACTCCAAAAGCAACATGATGGAACAGGGACCTTCAGTCTTGAATCTTGTTATTGCTATGGGGCCTGGTTTTCCTTAGATCCGATGGCCATGAGCAACAATGCACATGGAGTGGGCTCTACCCTTCGGAGGAGGTAGCAAGTGATCTCTGCTGTGCATGGGTTTTGAAGACAGTCTAGGCTATGCTTTCTTCTGGAAGTAGCAGTAGATGTCACCATCTATGACTGTTGAGCGGAGTCACACCGGGTGGTGGAGCAAACAGGCTGATCTCCCCGGTTGTGGGGATGGACGTGTGGACAGTTAGGAGCACCATTTCAAATGCAGTAGGACCTGCTGGCCGCCTTCTGCACCCAAACCTCGTCAAGTTGTCACCATGTCCCTGGAGGAGAACATGAGGGGCCCTCTGAGCCACTTTCCCTCCCTTCAGCCTGGTTCACACATGAGTCATGATATCAAGCCGCAGATCCGCGGTCAATCAAGTACCCCATCACAGCATCGCTTGCGCCATGCCCACAGCTCCCATCAGCCCCTCACACGTTCAGAGAAGCCAACCCGCTCCGTGAGGTCATGGTCAGCTTCCGACTCAAAGGACGACCAACAGTGACACACCACATGCGCATAGCATGGGGACCAGTGACCGCACACGAGGCAGGGACGTGGAGAACTAGGCCCAGAACCCTTCCATACGTGGAGTCACATCTTTCCAGGAGGTGGAAAGATCTGGGTAGGGGCAGGCAGCCTAGGTTTTATTGGCAGTGAGGCTGGAAAAAAAATAGCCCTGTGTTTTCTACAGGGTCAAAGGAGCAGATGCCGGGATCTCTGAAAGCCGGGCCGGAGAGCGCTACTCTGGAAACAAAATACGTTGTTAAACTAGCCGTGAACGTGGTGACTCTCATTCTGGACCATTACTCTGATGGTTGGCACCCAACCTCTCCTTGGCTTTTGCCAAAGTTTCCACAGAAAGACCAGGGAGAATCGAACGGCAGTCTCCAAAGCCCGGGACGTATCTAAACATGAGTGGATGAGAAACGGCTCTCAGCCATGTTCTCCATCACTGGGATGGGAAAGCAGTCCCGGGAGCAACAGAACCTATTGAGGGAGGTTGTCGAGGTTGGACAGGAAAGATTTGGAAGCGGCTGTGATAAGACAATGAAAAGGACAATGGAAACCTAACGAGGCGGAGAGTTGACGAACATTTTGTTGGTGGCAAACAAAACGGGGGCAGGAGGAAACACCCCTCCCCCAAGACCTGGCCCAAATCCAGCTCTTTTGAAAGGTGCGAACAGCGAGGCGCAGAGTTCACCAGAGATGAATGTCAGCCCTGAATCCTTTTCCAGACGTCTCCCAGGGTCAGTAGGCCTGGGCCAAGCCTCAGAGAACTTGCGTCAGCAGGCTGGGAGCGCAAAGGCAAAACAAACGGTGTAATGAAAGAGCGGTGAGCTCAGAGCTGGAGGAGAGGCCTTTGGAGCCAGCGCAGAGAAGCGGGGGCGGGAGGGGGAAAGCATTGAGAACGGACACGCCGGAGAGCACAGCGCACGCGGTGGGCGAGCGGCGGGATGATCCCTGGGTGTCAGGTACACATGGGGCTGTCTGGAAGGAGCTGCCCAGTGAGTCCCATTGAGGGAACAGCCCACAGGTCGGACGCTCCTGGACCCGGGCAGCCTGCGCGTGATGGGCCTGAGCACGTCTCCTGACTGAACTCTGAGGATCCTGTGTTTTTTTTTTTTTTTTTTAATCTCTGTTTGTGCCGAGGGGGATAGCGGATGAGCTCTCCAGCTGCAGTTGTGGACGCCGCTGGGATCCCGGGGGTGTTTTCTCGGGGAATGATTGATGGCGCCTTTCAAGACACGAGGAACCTAACCGCCCCCCCCATGAAAGAGGCGGCCCAAGTCCAGGGGCTGTGAAGCCAGCAGGACCGACAGGTGCGGGTTACAAATAGAGAGATCCAGTAGAAGAAAACATCTCCCCCTTTTGGCTCGTGCTGTCCCTCAGACATTAGGCTCTGTCATGTCTCAGCAGCCAGCGTGGTTTAGACTAGGGCTGGGGGGGCTTTTAAAGAGCTCGTTTTGTCTGGCTTTAAGCACTTCTCTCCTGGCCCTGCCGTTGCCACCGCTCAGAGCAACCGGGCCACAGGGGCAGTCGCATGGAATGCGTCCAAGAAACAGCTGTGTGTGGCAGGACGTTGGACAGACGATCCAGCGTGCCTCGCGCTTGCCTTTGGACCAATGCGCAACGATGCCGGGTGGCGGAGGAAGTGAAGTGAAAACCGATGCCTCTTACTGAAGCTCACAAGTGCACGGCTACTTGGCCCCGAACACGCCATTTGACAGCTCCCTGGCGGGTTTGGGACGCACTGTTAGCCAGCGGCTGATTTCTGCCCCAGAGGTGGCTGCATCTTCATGGTGGGGGAGCCATTGACGGGGTGAGTACACTCACCCCCCTCGGAGGCAGGGCATTAGGCTCCACCCCGTGTGCTTATCAGTCCCAGTGGCTCAGGGCCAATAACCACACTCTGTCCCAATAAGGCAGTCCGGCCTAGCGGCCAGAGTTAGTAAAAACACTACAGGCAGTCCCCGACTTACGCGGATCCGACTTATGTCGGATCCGCACTTACGAACGGGGCTTTCTCGCCCCGGAAGTTGGGGCGAGAAAGCCCCGTTGGTAAGCTGCTCCGGTGCCCCTGGTCTGCTGGAGACCGTCTCCAGCAGACCAGGGGCACCGGGCGGGTTCCCGCGCTTCTGAGGCTTTGCCAGAGCAAAGCCTCAGAGGCTCTGCTCCCTGTGTCCCTGGTCTGCTGGGGAGGGTGGGGGCAGCTAGTGTGCTTCCCCCCCCCGCAGCAGACCAGGCTTTTGTTTTGGACTCTGGGGCAGAGCAGCTGGGGCGCTGCCGATTGGTCCTGCAGCGCCCGCTCTGGGCACTACTGGACCAACCCGGCAGCACCCCAGCTGCTCTGCCCCAGGTCCTGATTCAGCCGCTGCTGGTCAGTTTCAGCAGCGGCTGAATCAGGACGCCTGGGGCAGAGCAGATGGGGTGCTGCTAGGTTGGTCCAGTAGCACCCAGGAGCGGCGCTACTGGAGCAACCCAGCAGCACCCCAGCTGCTCTGCCCCAGGCGTCCCCAAGTCAGCTTCTGCTGAAACTGACCAGCGCTGACTACAGGAAGCCCCAGGCAGAGTTGCTCTGCCCCGGGCTTCCTGGAATCAGCCGCTGATCAGTTTCAGCAGCAGCTGACTTGGGGACGCCTGGGGTTCTTAAGTTGATTCTGTATGTAAGTCAGAACTGGCGGTCAGTTTCAGCAGTGTCTGAATCTGGACGCCAGTTCCGACTTACATACAGATTCAACTTAAGAACAAACCTACAGTCCCTATCTTGTACGTAACCCGGGGACTGCCTGTATTCTCTTCCCACAAGGCAGTGAGGCCCAGTGGTCAGAGTCAGTATTCGCTCCCCACCTTCAGGGCAGCATGGCCTAGCAGCCTGAGTCAATAGCAACAGTTGTGGCACCTTCTTTGGGGGCTGACGGGGGTGAGGTAAGGGGGCTCAGGCCCTGCCTCTCCAGCAGGCCCAGCCCACGGCCCTCTCAGTGGTGGAGCAGCCACCACGAGCCCAGCAGGGAATCGGTCCAAAACTCGCCGAGCTCTCGGGGAACCTAACTCCCCGCCCTGGGCTACTTCCTACCAGACTCACCAAAGCCGGCTTCTCCGCCCCTTTCCTCCAGCCTGGGGGCTTCTCTGCCAACTGGCCTCCATGAATCTGTCCTTTTGCGGCTCTTCCTCCAGAGCTCCGGCAGCACCTCCTTCCTCGGCGCCCGTCAGCCCAGGCTGAGCTGTTCCACCCGCCTTTATAGCTGGTCTCTCGCTGGAGCATGCCCAGTAGGGCTGCAGGGCGGGGCTCTCTCAGCCAGGTGACCCTGGTTGACCCTTGCAGATCCGGCGTGGTGCACCCCAGCAATGAGCTCAAATGCACTTTTGTCTTTTCATGACCGTCTTGCCTCAGTGAGCCACTTCCGGAGAAGAAGGCCCGCAAGGTCCGGGCTGCACGGGGCATTTCCACCACCCATGAACTGCCACAAAGACCAGGTGTCTAGGGTTGCCAGATGGTTGAAACAAAAATACCGAACCCCCCCCTCCCATCACCCAAAAAAGGGAAAAATTCTGTTGAAGGGAAAAAAAGTTGTTGAGGGGAAAAAAAAAAAAAGCCAAAAAAAAAAAATTAAAATAAAAAGCATTAAATCAGCATGCTTTAAGAGTGAGTGCAGGGATAGGAACAGGGGAGCAGCTGAGCACTAAGACCCAGAAGAAAGCATTGCTTCCCCTTGGTCTTTTGGCTGGCAGCCATTTTGTGCTGGCAGCTTTGGGGAACCAGGCAAGCATGGGGGCTGGGGTCCGGTGTCTGGGGGTGTTGGGAGCTGGGCGGGGGAGGGGTCAGGGAGGAGGAGGCCGGGTGCTGAGTGTTTCTAGGGTTGTCAGGTGCCCGGCTTTTTCACCTCCTGGCTGGGGAGAAATTCAGAAAATACCGGACATTTTAGGACATTTTAGGTGTCCGGTATTCTCTGATTTTTTTTTACCAGACAGGAGCCGAAAATACTGGACTGTCTGGCTGAATACCAGACACCTGGCAACCCTACAGGTGTCAGGAGGCAGCATGGCCTTCCTGAGGACCCGGAGGAGGAAGTTCCTCTAAAGACCCCTTGGTGGGCGGTGCCAGAGCATCCCAGCCCCGCCCCCAGGAAGCAGAAGGGCGGGGCTGGAAGTATAAGAGAGGGAGCTCCCAGCTCAGTTTCAGCCCAGCAGCCGAGCAAGGAGGAGGCTTGGCCGAAGCTCCAGAGGCAATGCTGAGCCTTACCCCACCTCACCCCAGCGGGATGGTTGGGTGGGGCCGCCAGGACCCCTGCTGCACCCTGAGGACTGGTCCAGGCTACCGTGACTGCTGAGAGAGCCCGGTGACCATGGGAGGCTGTAGGGACCCTGCTGAGGACCCAGACCAGGCCCAGAAGAGATGGCCTGGCCCTCTGCTTTTGCCAGCCCCAGAGGCACCGGTGGACACCCTGCCAGCTCCGTGCCCCCCACAGAACCGCCCGTCTGTCCTACCTGGGGCAAGGTAGGACCCCAGAGGGGACTGGAAAGTGGTCCAGGGAGAGCTGACCTAGTGCCAGCCGAGGACACAGATGCCAGCTGAACTGTGGGTTGTGGCCCGGACCCCCGCTAGCCCACTGACCGGGCTGGTGTGTTGTGGCCAAGAGTCCCACCAACCCAGAGGCAGCTAGCGCTGCTGCTGCTAGGGCCCTGGGCTGGGACACAGTGGAGCGGGTGGGCCTGTCCCCCCCCACCCTGCCCCTTGGGTGGCAGGGCCCCCCGTGAAGGGTGAAACCGCCTGCCCCTGTCAGCTCTCCGCCAGCCAGGAGACCTGAACCCCGCTCATAAACTGGAGCTGTTTGGTTGGTTGCCAGCCCTGATCTCAGGACCTGGCTCTAGCCTGCCTTGACCCCGCGGCGGGGCTCTGAGACTAGTTGTAGGGAGGCCTCCCCCAGCCTACGACTACAACACCAGGCCACAAGTTAATTTAGCCCCATAATTTCGTCCCAGAAGTGTTTGTTGTCCGTGAAAGACCCCAGAACATTCAGGGTTCATTTGGACGGAGATGTGTTTCGGTTCTTATTTGTCACAAATTCACGCCTTGTGCAACACGTATCACCACCTGCTCTTCAGAGACTGGTGCGAGAGGCAGCGTGGACTAGTGGGTAGCGCTCTACTAGTCGTTCCAAGACTTTGAATTCTAATCCTACCGGTACCTCTTGCTTTGGCTTCAAGCTCTTTGGGACTGTTCACATGTCTTCCCATGTGAGTGTACGGCGCCTGGCCCAGCGGGCCCTAATTTCCGTTCAAGCCTCTAGGCTAGTGCAATAGTTAATGTTAGTAATTGCTATGGCAGTTCTGGGACTATGATGCTCCTTTAGGCTGAGCTCCAGCTGAGCACACCCCAGGGAACTTCGCCTAATCATTTGAGCAGTCAGCCCGTAGCAGCTATTGGCGTGGTGCAATATCTTTCAGAAAGCCTGTCAGCTCAGGCGGATACACCGTGCCCCCCGGTCTACCTATCCCTTTTCTTCTGTAGCCCGGAAAGCACCTGACACAGGAGGCCAGTACCAGCATCCTCCTTTCACAGAGGGGGAAACTGAGGCACGGAGCAAGAAGCAGCCCTCCGCAGGGCCGCCAGCATCAAAGCTGGACAGAGAACATGGGTTTCCTGCATGCCCCAGCAGTGCACAAACTACAGTGCCACACGGCAGCCCCAGCCATGGGACGGTGCGATGTTGGGATGCCCTTTTTTGGCTTTCGTCTGCAGTTTTGTCTTTTCTCCCGGTGCTGCTCACAAGAGGCAGACTGGGCCCTCTCTTCATGCTATGGGTAAGAGACCGTGAGACGCTTTTGTTCTCAGCCTCTTCCCTTACAACCTTTAGTGGGTCTCTGTGACGGACCGGGCCAGGTCTGGGCACCGCTGAGGGCATCCGCTCAGGGCAAATTGCTCAAACTCGGGGCTCCTTACAGCCCCTGACTGGAGACCTCCCCAAACAGGTCACAGACTGTGAGGGACTCCAAGAAGATCTCACCAAACTGAGTGACTGGGCAACAAAATGGCAAATGAAATTTAATGTGGATAAGTGTAAAGTAATGCACATCGGGAAAAATAACCCCAACTATACGTACAGTAGGATGGGGGCTAATTTGGATATGACAAATCAGGAAAGAGACCTTGGAGTTATCGTGGACAGTTCTCTGAAAACTTCCACACAGAGTGCAGCGGCGGTCAAAAAGGCAAATAGGATGCTAGGAATTATTAGGAAACGGATAGAAAATAAGACCCAGAACATCTTACTGCCCCTGTATAAAACTATGGTACGCCCACATCTTGAATACTGTGTACAGATGTGGTCTCCTCACCTCAAAAAAGATATTTTGGCCTTGGAAAGGGTTCAGAAAAGGGCAACTAAAATGATTAGGGGGTTGGAACGGGTCCCATATGAGGAGAGGCTAAAGAGACTGGGACTTTTCAGTTTAGAAAAGAGGAGACTGAGGGGGGATATGATAGAGGTCTATAAAATCATGAGTGGTGTGGAGAGGGCTGATAAAGAAAAGTTATTTATTAGTTCCCATAATAGAAGAACTAGAGGACACCAAATGAAATTAATGGGTAGCAGGTTTAAAACTAATAAAAGGAAGTTCTTCTTCACACAGCGTGTTGTCAACCTGTGGAACTCCTTGCCAGAGGAGGCGGTGAAGGCTAGGACTATAATAGAGTTTAAAGAGAAGCTGGATAAATTCATGGAGGTTAGGTCCATAAAAGGCTATTAGCCAGGGGATAAAATGGTGTCCTTGGCCTCTGTTTGTCAGAGGCTGGAGAGGGATGGCAGGAGACAAATCGCTTGATCATTGTCTTCGGTCAACCCTCTCTGGGGTACCTGGTGCTGGCCACTGTCGGTAGACAGGATACTGGGCTAGATGGACCTTTGGTCTGACCCAGTACGGCCGTTCTTATGTTACAAACCAGTCCCACAGAGCACTTCAGCTGCCAATCTGGCCAGCCAGAAGCCTCACGAGCAAAACCCCTCTGACACCCCAGCTCTTCCTATGCCCCAATCAGCTCCGGGCCTGCATACAGGTGAGGGGTCTTATAACCCAATCTCACCTACTCCGAATGGGTTCGTCCGGTCCCAAGAAACCAGCCACAGATCCCAATCAACTTACACTCTGGATCTTACCCACAAGATCACGCTGAGCCAATCCTTGAGAATAGAAAATCTCTGTCTACGTCTACACTGGCATGATTTTGCACAAGTACTCTTTTGCGGAAGAGTTCTTGTGCAAAAACTCTTCCAGAAGAGAGCGTCTACACTGGCATGTGCCTTTGTGCAAGAGCATCCGTGCCAGTGTAGACGCTCTCTTGCGCAAGAAAGCTCTGATGGCCATTTTAACCATCGGGCTTTCTTGCGCAAGAAATTCATGTTGCCTGTCTACACTGGCCTCTTGCGCAAGAACAGTTGAGCAAGAGGGCTTATTCCTGAGCGGGAGCATCATCGTTCTTGGGCAAGAAGCCCTGATTTCATACATTAGAGCGTCAGGGTTCTTGCGCAAGAACTCGTGGCCAGTGTAGACAGGTAGTAAGTTTTGGCGCAAAAGTGGTCACTTTTGCGCAAGATCGCGCCAATGTAGACACAGCCTAAAGGTTTAGTACTAAAAGAAAGAAAAGCATGAGAGTAAGGTTGTTAAGGAGAATACATTACATGCATCGAATCATCAAGTTCTCAATGCAGGCTCTCAGCAGAGATGTTATAAACTGCTATCTTATAGGTCTCTGGTGTACATCCTATGTCAGGATGGGTCCGCGGTTCTTTCCGGCTCGCTGTTCCCTGCAAGGCTGCATCTGGGATCAGGAGCTGAACTGAAGGCAAGATGGAGGGTGCCACATGGCATTTATATACTACTCCTGGCAGTCTCCTGGCCGGAGCAGGTCACATGGTCGAGTGACCTATCTGGTTCACATGCTGGCAGCCATTATGCCCTGGCTGGTTTGCAGGTATCCATCACATTCCTCAGTGGCACCTAGAGATTCATTGTCTCCTTGCTAATTAGCATAGCCACTGGCTGAACATTCGTTGCCTATTGCTCTATCTCAGACAGAGAATCTTCCAGCATCAACACAGAATACATGTTTATAACTCCACATACAGATATTATACACGTACATGAATAGCATATACAAAATCAGTAGGACATAAGCTTTCATTCAACACCTCACACGACCCCCTTTGTACAGACTTTTGGGCAAACACCCCCTCCCCCAGGGGTGCAGAAATGCTCTTTAAAATTCAATAATGTGACAGTCTCATAATAAAAAAGAATAAATCACCATGTCCCCCCCCCTCCCATCCTGGGGTTTGGTCCAAACCAAACGATTTCTCGAAGGGTGGGGAAGTACTGGGATGGGTTCCCTAGGGCGGGGGTGGAATCTCCATCCTTAGAGGTGTTTAAGTCCCGGCTGGACCAAGTCCTGGCTGGGGTGATGGAGTTGGGTTGGTCCTGCTTTGGGCCGGGGACTGGAGTCGATGACCCCTTAGATCTCGGCCAGCCCTAGGATTCGTTCTTCTGGGCTCTCAACCCGGCACCTTTCAGCTGCATACATCCCCTTCAGATAACCGGGGCGGGGGATCTTAGGAAGGCGTGTGCCCTATCTAGCTGCACTCTGAGAGGCAGCCTTGTTGTGGTTTTATTACCCCCTTGGGTGCAGGACTGCAAAGCGATGCTTTCTCGGCACCTCCCCCCGCAGCCGAACAGGCATCACCCCTCAGCTATTTTGCCGAGAGGTCACACCCTCCCTCTGCACCGCTGCAGTTTTTGGACCGATTCTCTCCCCTCGTCTCTGCTGGTCGATTAGGACCAGGCCTCCAGAAGTGAGCTGCACTTCTCGGAGCACGTCAGAGCCTGGGCCAATCCCCGGTGGCCCCCGCGATGCTGAGGGAACATCCAGGCGAAGCTGTGTTGGAGACAAGCAGAAGGAAATAGTTAGGGGAAAAGTGAGTTGGCAAAAGCCGGCCCGTTTCCCTCCTGACGGGGGCAAAATAAATAGTCACCGCCTGGAACATGCCGCCACCCACTTAGAGAAATGGGGCAGCGTTTTCCCCTCAGCGGCAGCTCTGTGACCCTGGCAATGGGAGAGGTAGCAGGGTCCTGCCTTCGCTCGAGGAACAGGGGGAGGAGGTGGTTCTGGATCCCCCCACATCCCGCTCCCAACAAGGACCTGCTTTGTTTGGGTATAAATGGATTTTCTGCCAGGGCTAGGTTGAGCGTATGTGCCAGGCACTGGCAACCCAAGAAAAAGAGCCGAGCGACAGCCCAGCCCCTTTGTGCCTCGGAGCAGGGCTGAGCAAGATGCAGGCCGGGGGCCGGATGCGGCCCACCTATAACACTGTCATCTGGTCTGCGGGCAGCATCTGGCTGCTCACTATTTATAGTCTGCTACCCAGGCCACCAAATTCCCAGGTAGTTTCAATGGCTCATGGTCGCAGCAGGGGCTGGAGCCGCAAGCCCTTGAAGTAGCCACAGCAACCCCGGGTGGCTGCCAGGCAACGTGGGAGTGGCAGAGCTGTGCGCCCTTCCAAGCCTGCAGCCCTAGATAACTCTGAGGGAGGCGAGTCCCCAGCCCCTCCCCTTCTACCTCTGGCCCTGCCCCAGCCCCTTGTGAAAATGATTGCCCTCTCCTGCCTTGGAGGGAGGTTTGGGGAGATTCTTGCCCCACCCTGCCCAAATGCAAAATTGAAAAGTTCCTAGAGGAGTTTTTAAACCCAAGCCTGGGAGAAAGCAGACTGGTGTGGAGCACAGGGTACAGACAATGATATCCCAGGAAGGAGTGTTTATTAAAGGGGACAGACACTCTGGCTACGTCTACACTGGCATGATTTTCCGAAAATGCTTTTAACGGAAAAGTTTTCCGTTAAAAGCATTTTCGGAAAAACCGCGTCTAGATTGGCAGGATGCTTTTCCGCAAAAGCACTTTTTGCAGAAAAGCGTCCGTGGCCAATCTAGACGCGGTTTTCTGCAAAAAAGCCCCGATCGCGAAAAACAGTACTGTACTGTCTACACTGGCCCTTTTGCGCAAAAGTCTTTCTGAAAAAGACTTTTGCCCGAACGGGAGCAGCATAGTATTTCTGGAAAAGCACTGATGATTTTACATGAGATCGTCAGTGCTTTTCCGGAAATTCAAGTGGCCAGTGTAGACAGCTGGCAAGTTTTTCCGCAAAATCAGATGATTCAGGCAAAAAACTTTTGCGCAAAAGGGCCAGTGTAGACAGCTGAGATTTTTTTTGCGCAAAAAAGCCCCGATCGCGAAAACGGGGCTTTTTTGCGCAAAAGCGCGTCTAGATTGGCCACGGACACTTTTCCGCAAAAAGAATACTTGCGCAAGAGGGCTTATCCCTGAGCATGAGTGTCAGTGTATTTGCGCAAGAACCACTGATTTTGTACAGTACAAAGTCAGTGTTCTTGCGCAAATACTCGCGGCCAGTGTAGACAGGTGGCAAGATTTCGCGCAAAAGCAAGTGCTTTTGCGCAAAATCTTGCCAGTCTAGATGCAGACTAACAGAAGTGTTAGAGCATAAGCTTTCGCGGGCTTCGTCAGACGAAGTGGGTCTTTGCCCGCGAAAGCTTACGCTCTAACACTTTTGTTAGTCTATAAGGTGCCACAGGACTCCTCGCCGCTTTTGCAGATTCGGACTAACACGGCTACTCCTCTGATACTTGACACACTGACTGGAGGTTACATAAGCGTGTTGGGTTCAAACCCTGCCATGCATGGAAATGACTAGGGACTGGATTTTGCTCATACGCAGGAGGCCTTCACTGTGCATGGCTTTTATGCAGTTGCATAATGGGGAGGAAGGCAGGATACATGAATTCTGGTGATCCCTTCTGGCTTACAAGGATTCTGGTGGTCCCTTCTGGCTGTGAAATCAATGGAATATGCAGGCAGGGTCTGAAGGAGCTGTCCTCTAACATCTACGGATGAGCTGGGGGTGGTGTAAAGGGGAACTTCATCAGCAGACCATATTTGCATAGACACGCCCACTCTGCCTTTGGTGTGCCGCTGCGGCAAAACGCAGATGGAGCAGATGGAGCTGCTTTGATTGATTTTTGCTGGTTTGGGGGGATAAATTGGTCTAGTGTTTGATGCTGGAGTTGTTTTCCTTACTGTGCAAATAAAGAGCCACAGAACTGTTCTTGGAAGACCCTGGTTGATGGAGCACCCTAAACTGAATGTCACTTGGTAAGCAGTGGGTAGGGTTGTCCTCTCCCATTTCAGATGAGGCTGGGTGGGAAGTTTTCCTGTAGGGCCTTGGAGATTTTTAGTCTGTGGTTCTCTGGGGCTGTGTCTACATTGGCATGCTTTTGCGCAAAAACATGCTGCCCGTCTACACTGGCGGGGAGTTCTTGTGCATGAACACTGACATTCTAATGTGTGAAATCAGTGCTTCTTGCGCAAGAACTATGATACTCCCGCTCAGGAATAAGCCCTCTTGCGCAACTGTTCTTGCGCAAGAGGCCGGTGTAGACAGGCAACATGAATTTCTTGCACAAGAAATCCCGATGGTTAAAATGACCATCGGAGCTTTCTTGCACAAGAGAGCGTCTACACTGGGCAAGGATGCTCTTGCACAAAGGCACATGCCAGCGTAGACGCTCTAACGCAAAAACTCTAACGCAAAATACTCTAACGCAAAAACTCTTGGGCTGTGTCTAGACTGGCCAGTTTTTCCAGAAAATCAGCCGCTTTTCTGGAAAAACTTGCCAGCTGTCTACACTGGCCGCTTGAATTTCCGCAAAAGGACTGACTTCCTACTGTAAGAAATCAGTGCTTCTTGCGGAAATACTATGCTGCTCCCGTTCAGGCAAAAGTCCTTTTGCGCAAAAGGGCCACTGTAGACAGCTCAGATTTGCTTTCCACAAAAAAGCCCCGATCTCGAAAATGGCAATTGGGGCTTTTTTGCGGAAAAGCGCGGCTAGATTGGCACGGACGCTTTTCCGCAAAAAGTGATTTGCGGAAAAGCGTCAGTGCCAATCTAGATGCTCTTTTCCGCAAACGCTTTTAACGGAAAACTTTTCTGTGAAAAGCATTTCCGGAAAATCATGCCAGTCTAGACACAGCCTTGCGTTAAAGAGTATTTGCGCAAAATCTTTCCAATGTAGACGTAGCCTAGTAGTTAGTGCAATTAATTAGATTTAATTTGTGTCAGAGATGAAGTAAATGGTGAAACCTCAGAAGAGGGTGGTGCGGGAGCACTAAATAGCCATGGCTGGTGACAGAAGGACAGTAGCTAGCAGGGACCAGAAGAAGAGGAGCAGGTGCCAATGAGTTTGAAAGTGAGCCCTGCCAATTCACCTCTGAACTGTGGGTCTTCACTAACCAACACCAGCAACTGTGGCTGGGGTGCAGTGATGGGAGCAGAGGGAGGGGAGTGATACGTTTGTTTGCCGGGCGTTTCCACCACAAGATTGCTGCCCAGTGCCCTGTGGGATCAGGTTTGCTTACGGCCTCATGCTTTTGAATGTGATTGTGGTCTTCTTTTTGGAATTAATGCTGGGTTCCCTTTGCTTTTTAGCAGGCATTCTCCTTTGTGATACACAGACTCTGCTTGTGAAAGAAGTGTTATCTCGTAGAGGCTTCTGGGCCTGGTGTTAGGTTTTTCAGATTACTGATTAGTCAGTAATCTGGAGTCACTTCTTTTCTGTGCTGTTAAGACGCTCCCCTTGGCAGAAGACTTCCATATGTAAGCAGAGCCTTGTTAATTTCAACGGGGTTGGACTGGTGAGCAATCGGAGTCAGGCTGAGCTTGCATGCTTTTTCAAAAGTCCCGATCTGTGAATTAAAGACTTTTAGGGTGAAACCCTGGTCTCATTCAAGTCCAGGGGGTGCTGGCAGTGAATTCAGTGGCGATCAGATTTCACCCCTAGAATGAGCGAATCTGCAACTCTTCCAACGGTCGGCGGACGTTTGGCACCTTGACTCCACATGAGCGATGAGTCACGTTCCTCATTGTTCGTGCATTGCTTCTATTCAGTTTTGCTTTCAGCTGCTAGAGGAGCCCAATGCAGAAATATTTGGGCTGGCAGAATAATCATAGAATCATAGAATCATAGAATAATAGGACTGGAAGGGACCTCGAGAGGTCATCGAGTCCAGCCCCCCGCCCTCAAGGCAGGACCAAGCTCCGTCTACACCATCCCTGACAGATGTCTATCTAACCTGTTCTTAAATATCTCCAGAGAGGGAGATTCCACCACCTCCCTTGGCAATTTATTCCAATATTTGACCACCCTGACAGTTAGGAATTTTTTCCTAATGTCCAATCTAAACCTCCCCTGCTGCACTTTAAGCCCATTACTCCTTGTCCTGTCCTCAGAAACCAAGAGGAACAAATTTTCGCCTTCCTCCTTGTGACACCCTTTTAGATATTTGAAAACCGCTATCATGTCCCCCCTTAATCTTCTTTTTTCCAAACTAAACAAGCCCAGTTCATGAAGCCTGGCTTCATAGGTCATGTTCTCTAAACCTTTAATCATTCTTGTCGCTCTTCTCTGTACCCTTTCCAATTTCTCCACATCTTTCTTGAAATGTGGCGCCCAGAACTGGACACAGTACTCCAGCTGAGGCCTAACTAGTGCAGAATAGAGCGGCAGAATGACTTCACGAGTTTTGCTTACAACACACCTGTTGATACAACCTAGAATCATATTTGCTTTTTTTGCAACAGCATCACACTGTTGACTCATATTCAACTTGTGGTCCACTATGACCCCTAGATCCCTTTCCGCCATGCTCCTTCCTAGACAGTCGCTTCCCATCTTGTATGTATGGAACTGATTGTTCCTTCCTAAGTGGAGCACTCTGCATTTCTCCTTATTAAACCTCATCCTGTTTACCTCTGACCATTTCTCTAACTTGCTAAGGTCATTTTGAATTATGTCCCTATCCTCCAAAGAAGTTGCAACCCCACCCAGTTTGGTATCATCTGCAAACTTAATAAGAGTACTCTCTATCCCAATATCTACATCATTGATGAAGATATTGAATAGTACGGGTCCCAAAACAGACCCTTGAGGAACTCCACTTGTTATCCCTTTCCAGCAGGATTTAGAACCGTTAACAACAACTCTCTGACTACGGTTATCCAGCCAATTATGCACCCACCTTATCGTGGCCCTATCTAAGTTATATTTGCCTAGTTTATCAATAAGAATATCATGCGAGACCGTATCAAATGCCTTACTAAAGTCTAGGTATATGACATCCACCGCTTCTCCCTTATCCACAAGGCTCGTTATCTTTTCAAAGAAAGCTATCAGATTAGTTTGGCATGACTTGTTCTTCACAAACCCATGCTGGCTATTCCCTATCACTTTATTACTTTCCAAGTGTTTGCATACGATTTCCTTAATTACCTGCTCCATTATCTTCCCTGGGACAGACGTTAAACTGACCGGTCTATAATTTCCTGGGTTGTTCTTATTCCCCTTTTTATAGATGGGCACAATATTTGCCCTTTTCCAGTCTTCTGGAATCTCCCCTGTCTGCCATGATTTTTCAAAGATCATAGCTAAAGGCTCAGATACCTCCTCTATCAGCTCCTTGAGTATCCTGGGATGCATTTCATCAGGACCTGGTGACTTGCTGACATCTAACTTTCCTAAGTGATTTTTAACTTGTTCTTTGTGTATCCTATCTTCTAAACTTACCCTCTCTCTGCTTGTATTCACTACGTTAGGCACACCTCCAGACTTCTCGGTGAAGACCGAAACAAAGAAGTCATTGAGCATCTCCGCCATTTCCAAGTTCCCTGTTACTGCTTCTCCCTCCTCGCTAAGCAGTGGGCCTACCATAATACAGTGGTGAACACTAGCTCCACTCTGTGGACTTTAAATAGCAGCCTCCCACTGCTGCTTCCTGATGGAAGGAGCCCTCTCTGCTCCATGCGTTAGGGCCAGATTCAATCCCCGATGAAAAGAAGCATTTCCAGGTGCTACTACAACCTGAAGGCAATGAAACAAAATTGCTCCACGTGCAGGAAATTTCCACCACTGAGGTGTGTTGCTTTGTTCAGCATTTTGATTTTTTTCCAGAGGTAGCCGGGTTCGTCTGTTTCAGCAAAAACAAGGAATCCGCTAGCGCCTCAAAGACTAATTATTTTATTTCCACCCCACGATCAGCCTTCGCCTGGACCAGTCCACACATGAGATCCACTTCCTGGATGCTACGGTGCAATTACATGTGGACCCCATGAGCATCACTCATCCCGGAAACCTACTGGCCCCTAATACTGACTTACATGCTTCTAGCTTCCATCCAGGACACATCACGCCATCAATTGTACATGGCCAAGCTCTTCTAGAAGTTTCTTTTTGCTCTGCAAAGACATGGCAGACAGCTTTCCTCAGGAGTCCGGGTTGGAGGCTATAGACTCCCTCCCTCGTGATGGGTTTCCTTTTGGGTCAATATGAGCCTGATGCGAGCTATATTGGAAGCCCCCTTGAAGGCTCTGTGTAAGACCTATCTTGGGATAGCCCAGCAAAGTGTGGGGCGGGGGGGCAGAGGCGGGGGGAACAAGGGGAAAAGAGGAGCAGTGGGTTAGCCAAGAGAGAGGCGTGTGGGGAGAAAGGGACAGAGACTAGAAAAGCAAGGACAATGCTAGAAAGCAGGAAGGTGGGGCGAATGAAGTAGGGAGATGGATGAAAACCAAGAGAGAGGGAGAAATTAAACAACAGGAGCTGGAACAAATCTGTACACTTGTAGGACAGATACCGTGGGCCATCTCCTGACTCATGGGAAATAACCACTCCAGGAGTAGTTCCGGCCACTCAGTGGCTGAGGGGCTTCTGAACGCGTGGGCCAGCTCTTTGCTATTTGGTCTCTACGTTTCTCTTTCTCTGCGTCCCTCACATGGCGGTGCTGGGATGGGGGAGGAGACAGTGAGATGTTGCTTTATGGGAGGGATTAGGAGGTAGAGGGTCACCTAGAGTTCTGCCCCAGATATTGTTTTGGGGCTGTCCAGCCTTAATTTGACCTCCTTGCGCGGCTGTATTATGATACAGCGGGTAATGACATGATCTCAGGGCATGTTTTCCACAGAACCTTTGCCACGTGGAGGGCACAGAATGGACAGGGCTCAGTGAGCGAGCAGCTTTTTGAACACGAGGGTAAACCAAAGTGCCGATGTGTGGCCTGTTGAACTGATCCCAAGGGCCAAGTGAACGAGAGGAGGCTTTAATGCTTTTACAGCCCAACTCTGGAAGAGTGATATGAAGGTTTGGAGAGTTTCCGCTCTGCTCTGCGCTGGGGAGAACTCAGTTGGAGTCTTGTGTCCGGTTCTGGGCACCACGTTTCAGGAAAAAGGTGGAAAAATTGAAGAAGGTCCAGAGAAGAGCAACCAAAATGCTTACAGGTCTAGAGAACATGAGCTATGAGGGAAAACTGAAAGAATTGGGCTTGTTTAGATTGGAAAAGAGAAGACTGGGAGGAGACATGAGAGCAGCTGCCAAGTACCTAAAAGGGTGTTACAAGGAGGAGAGTAATAAATTGTTCTCCTTGACCTGTGAGGACAGGACAAGAAGCAATGGGCTTAAATTGTAGCAAGGGACGTTTAGGTTGGACATTAGGAAAAAATTCCTACCTGCCAGGGTGGTTAAACACTGGAATAAATTGCCCAGGGAGGGGGTGGAGTCTCCATCACTAGAGATAGTTAAGAGCAGGTTGGACAGAAATCTATCAGGGATGGTCTGGGTGGTGCTTGGTCCAGCCGTGAGGGCAGGGAACTGGACTCAATGACCTCTCGAGGTCCCTTCCAGTTGTAGTGCTCTATGATTCTATGACTCTCTAGAGCAGTGTTTCTCAAACTGTGCTTCGCGGAGCCCCAGGGCTCCTCGAGACATCTCCAGGGGTTCCGTGAGGTTGACAAATTGGAAACATCGATAGGTACAACACATACAATCACTGGACCGCTGGGGCTCCGCATACCGCTGCTCTAGAGACCTTGCTTGACTTGGCTTCTTGGCTCACACCCAAGAGCATTCCTTCTCAAGTGGAAAAGTCGATTGATCAAGCCCATGAAATAACAAGAAATCCCAGCAAGTGTCTGAAATGGGGTGATTATGCAAAACAAACTGAATCACAACCTCTTGAAGCTTCTCTCCTGTGGGAGGCAAAAGGCTGGCGTAACAGTTTCATTACCAATCTTTGAAGAACATGAAAAGGTTAATTTTTCCTCTCGTTCCCGCGGCGTGCAGGGTGTTCCCTTCTGTTTTTAAGGGACAGGAAGACACCAGGGCTGTGTCTAGACCGGCCAGTTTTTCCGGAAAATCAGCCGCTTTTCCGGAAAAACTTGCCAGCTATCTACACTGGCCGCTTGAATGTCCGCAAAAGCACTGACGATCTCATGTACGATTGTCAGTGTTTTTGCCGAAATACGATGCTGCTCCCGTTTGGGCAAAAGTCCTTTTGCGCAAAACTTTTGCACAAAAGGGCCAGTGTAGACAGCTCAGATTTGTTTTTCGCAAAAAATCCGCAATGGCGAAAATGGCGATCGGGGCTTTTTTGCGGAAAAGCGCGTCTAGATTGACATGGATGCTTTTCCACAAAAAGTGCTTTTGCAGAAAAGTGTCCGTGCCAATTTAGACGCTCTTTTCCGAAAATGCTTTTAACAGAAAACTTTTCCGTTAAAAGCATTTCCGGAAAATCATGCCAGTCTAGACGTAGCTCAGGTGGAGGAGAGAGGGGATAGGGAAGGGGGTGGAAATACGACTTTCGTTGTTGTTCTTGGACCATTGGGCAGCTGGTGAGCCATCACAGAGCGATGTTTTTAGCGAGCAGGTTGGTCACAGGCTCATGTTCCTGTCAGGGGTGTCAGCTGGTTGGGTCCTTTCTCTTCACACAGGGCTGGATGGGCCATCTCAGCTCGCCGTGCTGACGCAGGGCCGCGGATTTCAGGATGTGGTGAAAAGCTACAAGAGAGCGAAAAGGGATACGAAGAAACAAATAACGAGGGAGGGAGAAGTAACCAGAACCGTGGAGGACAGAACAGAGTTCTGTGTGGCCTGGCAATGCTGACAGGCCAGTGTCCCCGCTAACGGGCGGGAGACGTCATGATGCTCCGATGGTTTTCGGGACTCCCAGGTGAAAACCAAGCTTCTTAAACTCTAGCAAGGTCTGTCTCAGGAGGAAAACCCTTCGCTCTGACCAGCTCTCTGAGTCTTGTGGTTCGGGATGATGAGATGGAACCAGACAAGCTGCCAAGATTTTTCAAAGCCTTTTCTTTTTTGAGAATCCCGAAAAGGGGAAAGTATGCAGCACATCCCCTTATTATATTTTCCACCAATTAGGCCTAATAGACTAATTAAGTTCATTAATTTCCAGTTCCACATCTTCGTGATTTCAACTTGAAGTGTATTAATAGGGTCCATTTGTTTGGTCTAAGACAGTCTCTGGTTTCTTTGCACCTGTTTACAGCATTCATTGAGGAAACAACCTGACCTATTTTCCAGCATCATCCGTTATTATCGGCTAGAGTAACATCTGCTGAACATTCACTTACTTTTCACAGTTCAGCTTACAATTAGGGTAAATTATTAGGCCCATCGCTACAACAGGCCCCGGCCTTATTTACAACAGACCCTGCTCCAAAGGCAGAATGATCAATTTCCTCATGGATGTTCTATGATCCCCATCACTAGCGTATCAGGGTGTTTCCCCAAAAGGGGTTAATTTTCACAACAATCCGAGAGGGGAGGAGGTGCTAATAGCCCCATTTTACAGATTGGGAGTAGAAGTAGGGCCAGATTAAGATCCAAGTGCCCACTAAATTTGGGTGCCCGATTTTTCGGCGCACGGTGCGGCACTTTTTATAGCCGAAACACCGTTCCTGTGACGACAGCGTCAGCTGCGAAGACCGCGCATTGGCAAATCAACCGCAGGGTCTAAAGCTGAGGAGCCAGAAAATGGGGATCACACCATTAGGGACCACGTGTGGAAAAGTGGCTGAAATGAGTTACCTGGCATGCCAGAGGAACTCTGAAGCAGAGATACAAGCCAGTTCTCCAGTCTCCCTGCCTCATTCACTACCCCCTCTCCCCAACGTCTGCAACGAATGAGGCAGGGATCGTACACCCATCAGTTGCAGGAAAGCAGCTGGGATAGAGTGAACAGGGTTACCCACGGATTATAGGACAGAGCCATCTCTCCTGCTTCTTGATGTGTAAGAGGGTTTCTCCCCCACCCAGCTCTTTGGTAATATAGTTCAGTAAAGCAGCAGGTTCTCAGCCTGCTGTCACAGACCTTGAGAGATCAGTTGCACTCAAAACAGGACTAAGTCTTATCTAGACCATCCCTGACAGGTCTTGCTTGCTCTTAAAAACTCCAGGGATGGAGATTCCACGACCTCTGTAGGCAATTTATTCCAGTGTTTCGCCTAGGGTTGCCAGATGGCTTAACGAAAACACAGACACACGCCCCCCCCCCCCCCAAAAAAAGGGAGGAGGGGTACTGCGCCTTTAAATGGCCCCACGCTCCTCACTCCCCCGTCCCCACCAGACATGGCAAGGGAAAATTGTCCACACCGGGCTTCCATCCAAGAGAAACTGGAAATACCGGGCATTTCACATGTCCCGTATTTTTTTTTTAAACCAGATGGGGGACCTGAATAATGGACAGTCCAGGCAAAAACTGGACACCTGGCAACCCTAGTTTCACCGCCCTGACAGTTAGGAACTTTTTCCTAATGTCCAACCTAAACTTCCCTTGCTGCAGTTTAAGCCCATTGCTTCTTGTGCTATCAGAGGCCAAGGAGAACAATTTTTCTCCCTCTTCCTTGTAACCCTCTTTTAGGTACTTGGAAGCTGCTATCATCTTTGCTCTCGGTCGTCTCTTCTCAAGGCTAAACAAACCCAGTGTTTTCAGTCTTTCCTCAGACCTCATGTTTTCTAGACCTTTCCTCATTTTTGTTGCTCTTCACTGGACTTTCTTCAACTTGTCTCCATCTTGCCTGAAATGTGGCACCCAGAACTGGACACAATACTCCAGCTGAGGCCTAATTAGTCCTGTTGCACTGAGCGGTCCCTTGACGATATTTGTGATGAGGAAAAATATCAGACTGGCAATTGAGGCGTTTAATGTAGAAAAGAAGGAACATCAGCAACATGTGGAAAGATCTGGCCATGCTTTCTTGCAAATGAGATTCTAGATAACAGGAACAGGAAGTAATGTTCATCCTGTCCATGGCAGTTAAACCTAATTGCTTCTTACGAGGCTTGTTGCAACCTGAGGAGCCAGGAGATAAAGGCTTGGAAGACCTGCAAAGTCTCCGTCCAGATCACTCCGCACCACAACCAAACCTTCTTGTAGAATGTTTCCGGTTTCAGAGCAGCAGGAGATAGCAAAGCGAAAATGAAGCGATGTAAGTGGTAGAGCGAAAAAGACTCCCTGAATAGTGTTTGTTGGTGCTTGTCCCTGAGAAATAGGAAACACCCAAGGAGTGGTCATTTTTTTTCTCCTTTTGATGTCCCATGCCTAATTTGCATAAAAATGGCCGCCGCATTTTGCCGACTCAGCAAAAAGTTGGCAAAAAGCGGCAGTCTAGCAGGGGATGTGTCGAGAAAGAAAGCCTTTTTCGACAGATCCCTTATGCCTCCTGCAAGGAGGTTTCCAGGATCTGTTGAAAAAGGCTTTCTTTTTCAACAGACCCCCCCCCCCCCCCTAGACTGCCGCTTTTTGCTGACAAAGTGCTGAGTCGGCAAAATGTGGCAGCCATTTTTATGCAAATTAGGTGTGGGATATTTAAATCCCTGCCTCATTTGCAATGTCGACCTGCCTAATCTGCATCCCTCTGCCGACAGAGGGCTGCAGTCTAGACATACCCCTAGTGATCTGACGGCAGAGATCAGCTGCAAGAATTAAAAACGAATTGGACAGACATTGTGAAATTTGACCCTAGCAAAACAGTAGCTTTTCAGGACCTCCTGGGCACATGCTCAGCTATTTTTAAAGCAAGGTTAGGGACCCTGGATGGTGCAAACTGGTGCAGTTTCTGCTGGGGTTTACCGTGTTTACAAATTTCTCAGAGGCTTGGAGGGGCTAGCTTCTGCCACAGGGCTGGGCAAGATGTGGCCTGAGAGCCAGATTCGGCCTGCCTAACACTTTGATCGAGCCTGTGGACTGTGCATCTGGCTACTTTCTATTTATACCCCGCTGCCTGTGCCACCGAATTGCCAGGTTTGGGTGCCGGCATCTGGGGATAGAAAGCAGAGGCTAGGGACACCATTCATACTCATCCTGGCTAACAGCCATTGATGGATCTAACCTCCATGAATCTATCTAGCTCTTTTTCGAACCCTGTTAAAGTCCGAGTCTTCACAACATCCTCTGGCAAGGAGTTCCACAGATTTCTAATACAGGCAAAAGGGTTTAGCATTGAGCTCCTTCGTAACCTGGAGGCCTCTCTTCTATAGTCTCCCAGCATGAGAGGTGAACAAGCAGACAACCCTCCCAAGAGGAATTCCCCGTCTCCTGGGACTCCCAACTGTTTTCCCTCAAGCCACCCGTCCTCTCAAGAAAAGTCTGCTGAGAGGCCACCAGGATCCTCTGCTCCAGCCAAGAGGCAAACGCCTGTGCTGCCGTGCATTCCCCCCTTGCGATGACTCCCTCCTGCTGACCTTTCAGCCGAATAGTACGTCTTCCCAGTGGAGCACTTTCCCCCGCTATTTTAAACACCGCCTCCCCCCTCTCCTGCAGAACCAATCAGCTTAAGCCCCTAGTACCAGTCCCACTGGTGTCTGCCAGGAGCCATTTCCAAGTGGTTTTTTTTTAATGCGTTTCATAAAGTTGGGATCATGGGGATTTTTCTGCAGGACTTGAGTAGGGGGGGAAAAAGTTGAAAGTCGTTCATTTGGGAACCGATCTCCATGGGGGAATAAAAATAACCCCTTGATCGGTGTATTTCTTCCTTACTTTTCCTTCAGACAGAGCGGGGCTTGTCAGTGGTTCTAATAAAGGGTTCCCCCCCTCGTTCTCCAGTGCTGCATGGCTGTAATTTTATCCAGATGCCTTTGCTACTAGAAGCCCGCAAGTTCTTGTTTTTGCAGCTAACACACATTTCTGCAGGCCCCGGCTCTGCCTGTTTCTCTTGAAGGCGCTACCCATAGGTTGTGCCCTCTGTCACTCTATCCCAACTGTCATGGGGGTCACAGTTTTGCCTCGGTGATTGCAAATGCCTTCCTTTTTCATTGTCTAGCACATTCGGAAAGTCCCTGTCAAAAGGCACCTCAGTGCCCCAGAACAAAACCAGAGCAAACGGTTTCAGGAAGAACCAGCCAGCCCCAAAATCAGACCAAGCCAAACCACAGAACCTGGCAGGAAGGTCTTCCCCGTTGCCCTCCAGTAGACCCTACCAGGAAAGGGCTCCCCTCCCAATGAATACGAAGAAAAAGGCTGTGAAGGCTAACGGCATATTAGGTTGCACTAAAAGGAGCATTGCCAGCAGATCCAGAGATGTGATTATTCCCCTTTATTCGGTTCTGGTGAGGCCACATCTGGAGGATTGTGTCCAGTTCTGGGGCCCCCACTACAGAAAGGATGTGGACGCATTGGAGAGGGTTCAGCGGAGGGCGACCAAAATGATGAGGGGGCTGGAGCACATGACCTATGAGGAGAGGCTGAGGGAGTTGGGTTTGTTTAGTCTGCAGAAGAGAAGAGTGAGGGGGGATTTGAGAGCAGCCTTCAACTTCCTGAAGGGAGGTTCCAAAGAGGATGGAGAGAGACTGTTCTCAGTAGTGACAGATGGCAGAACAAGGAGCAATGGTCTCAAGTTGTGGTGGGAGAGGTCCAGGTTGGATATTAGGAAAAATTATTTCACTAGGAGGGTGGGGAAGCACTGGAATGGGTTACCTAGGGAAGTAGTGGAGTCTCCATCCCTAGAGGTGTTTAAGTCTCAGCTTGACAAAGCCCTGGCTGGGTTGATTGAGTTGGGATTGGTCCTGCCTAGAGCAGGGGGCTGGACTTGATGACCTTCTGAGGTCTCTTCCAGTTCTATGGTTCTATGAGTCTATGAGGGGTTAACATGCCGAAATGAATTACATTCCTCCAAGAACAGGGACTCAGGGACTCTGAGCTTGCACCCCGAAACCTCTCCTGGACCTCAATCCCCTTTTGGAGAGTGTGTCACAAAATGGGACCAACCCAGGAGTCTTGTTCACACCCAGATCTCCACAGTAAGTTGGATGGAGGATGGCGAGAGGCTGTTCTCAGTGGTGACAGATGCAGGACAAGGAGCAATGGTCTCAAGTTGCAGTGAGGGAGGTCTAGGTTGGATATTGGGAAAAACGATTTCCCTAGGCGGGTGGGGAAGCGCTAGGCTGGGTTCCCTAGGGTGGGGGTGGAATCTCCATCCCTTGAGGTTTCGAAGTCCTGCTTGACCAAGCTCTGGCTGGGATGGTTGAGTTGGGGTTGAACTCCATGACTCCAGAAGTCGCTGCTGTCCTAGGCATCTATGATTCTGAGTTCTTTGTGGCAGGGACTGTCTCTTGGAGGTAGAAATTACCATATCCCAGGTGAAAGCCAAACTCAAACATCTTGATGGGGCCAAATCGCAGGGCCCAAATAATCTCCATCCAGGAATATGAACGGAACTGGCAAGGAAATGATAAGCCAAAAGCAAGGATCTGTAACGAATCCGTAAACTCAGGGATTGTGACCCTGTGACCAGGGACCTGCAAATATAGTACATGGCTGTGTCTAGACTGCATCCCTTTTCCCTAAAAGGGATGCAAATTAGACACATCGCAATTGCAAATGACGCGGGGATTTAAATACCCCCCCCCCCGCTTCATTTGCATAAACATGGCTGCCGCTTTTTTCCAGCTCGGAGCTTTGCCGGAAAAAAGCACCAGTCTAGACGGGGATTTTTCGGAAAATAAAGCCTTTTCCGAAAGATCCCTTATTCCTCTAGACACAGCCTTTGTGTTTAAGAAATGGGGGCGGGAGGAGAGTGACCCAGAACACTACAGGCCCATCAGTGTGACCCAGCTGCATGCTCTGTCTTAGAAAAAAATGTCAAGAGGGAGGAGTTAAGGACTGAGAAGTAACCGATAATCGAGAGAACATGGTAGATCGTTATACGTAAGCTAGAGCATACCACTCCAATCTGATCTCTTTCTGCCCGAACAGGAGCAGCATAGTATTTCCGCAAGAAGCACTGATTTCAGACAGTAAGAAGTCAGCATTCTTGCGGAAATTCAAGCGGCCAGTGTAGACAGCTGGCAAGTTTTTCTGCAAAAGCAGCTGCTTTTGCGGAAAAACTTGCCAGTCTAGACACAGCCAGGGCTGTGTCTACATTGGCACCCCTTTCCGGAAAAGGGATGCTAATGTAGACTTCGGAATTGCAAATTCCGCAGGGGATTTAAATATCCCCCGCGGCATTTGCATTAACATGGCTGCCGCTTTTTTCCGGCTTGGGGAAAAGCCGGAGAAAAGCGCCAGTCTAGACGTTATTCTCCGGAAAATAAAGCCTTTTCCGGAGGATTTCTTATTCCTACTTTCAAGTATATATTTGCAATTCCGAAGTCTATATTAGCATCCCTTTTCTGGAAAGGGGTGCCAATGTAGACGTAGCCCCAATGTGTCAACCCCCAGTGGACTGCCGGGGACCGCCTGGCATGGTGGAACATTGCAAAACAAGCAATCCAGACTCTCCTCTGCTGTGTGGCAACAAGAGGCGCCTGCCAAGGTCAAGAAGAGAGCAAATACAGGGGACAGAGGAATCCTGCTGGCCTCCCCATGGCAGAGAACGCTTTGCAGAGCCGACACGTTAATTGCCCAGCCGTTTCGGAAGCAGGCTGGGTGACCCTGCGGCCTTGCAAGGGAGCAGTGTTCCTGCGCAGCTGGCGAGGAGCTGGGTCTTACACTGAGCCACACAGCCAGCCTCTGCCAAGGCATTCCTGAAAAGAGCCGGGCCAGTCCTGCAGCATATTTTCGGTTTACCACACGGCTTCTGGAGACGATAGCCAAGGAGTAATCGGCCCCGAGCACCCACTTCAATCATTTTTAATACTGCGCTTTGGTCATCTGGACTCCCTCAGCCCTGTGAAATCTGCCAGGCCACCCTCCCGCTAAGAAAGGTCATAATGCCCGGGGTTCATTTCGCCGCTGAATCACTCCAGCTCCGTGGCAGGTTTTCAATCGGAAAAGCAGCGGCTTCCCTTCCGTCCCTCCCTGTTCCCTCAGCCTGAGTCACTGCTCTGCGTCTTCCAGACCTTTCTGACGCTCCCCTTCCGAGGGTGTCCAAGTGCCACCATCCGAGAACCAGCCCTGAGACCTGGGGGGGGGGGGGGGAATCGTCTGTTCACAGAACGGGGGTGGCTGCTCAAAAAGACACTGCAAACCGGCCTGTCAGCGCGGCACAGAGGAGCACACAAAGCCTGATTCAAATTGAACAGTTCTGCTCCCCGGGACCCAGCTCCACAGGCGGAGCGGAAAAGCCGGGACGGTCTCCTTGATGTTTTCCGTATGTTCCTAGGCCCTTGTTCTCATGTCGCCCGTAGAAAAAAGGCTGCAGTTTTTTGCTCCGGTGCAGGCGGCTACGATGGCTCCTATGGCAATAATGGCACTTTGTATTTTGATAGCACCGTCCAGTCAACAGTCATAGGCTGAGAAGTCCTTTCGACAGGACCGGCCCTACCATACGGCAAACTGAGGCAGCCGCCTCAGGTGCCAGACTGTGGAGGGCACCGCTAGGACCCAAAGTGTAGAAAATTGTGTCTGCTGCTGGTGCAGGTGGATTCTCTCTGCTCTGGGTGCACCGAGATGGTGCAGTGCCGTGCTGGAGGGCACAAGAGACCTTTCAAAGTTTTGGCCCAAGCGAGGAGGTATGGGGGTGACATTTGAGCTCCCCACCTCAGGTGCCAAAATGTTGTGGGCTGGTCCTGCCTTTCGATCGTCTAGTCTCGGGGGGGCTGGAACCATTGTAGAGCGGGGGTGCTGAGAGCCTGGAACCAAGCTGCCCACCCCGGATATGGGGCAAACCACTTGAACACAGGGGGAGCAGCAGCCCCCCTCCTTCCAGCACCTATGTCTAGTCTCCTGCATAACCCTGGCTGGAGAATCCCACCCTATATTAAACCCCTTCACTTATGTTTGAACTAGTAGGGATCATCTAGAAAGGCATCTGCTCTAGAGGTGCTGGTTCCAGTGATGGAGAATCCGCCGGGGTGTCTCCAGAAGCCGTTTCATAGAACCCTAAGGCTGGAAGTGACCTCAGGAGTCATCGAGACCCAAGCAGGAACAACCCCGACTCAATCAGCCCAGCCAGGGCTTGGTCCAGCCGGGACTGAAACACCTCTAGGGATGGAGATTCCACCCCCTCCCTAGGGAACCCAGCCCCGGGCTTCCCCACCCGCCTAGGGAAATCGTTTTTCCCAATATCCAACCTAGATCTCCCCCACTGCAACTTGAGACCATTGCTCCTTGTTCTGCCACCTGCCCCCACTGAGAACAGCCTCTCTCCAGCCTCTTTGGAACCCCCCTTCAGGAAGCTGAAGGCTGCTCTCAAATCCCCCCTCACTCTTCTCTTCTGCAGACTAAACAAGCTCAAATCCCTCAGCCGCTCCTCGTAGGTCATGTGCTCCGTATGTTTCCACCATTGATTGCCCTCCAGGTTAAAACGTGCGCTGCTCCATCTTCCCGCGGCTGGATTTGCTTTGGCTCTCCCCCTGCTGAGAAAATCACAATGAAGGGAGCTTCACAATATCCCTGTTTAAGTCTTGGCTTGACAAAGCCCTGGTCGGGTTGATTGAGTTGGGATTGGTCCTGCCTTGGGCAGGGGGCTGGACTTCATGATCTTCTGAGGTCTCTTCCAGCTCTATGGTTCTATGATTCTTTGATCCCCCCTCGCTCCTAGTAACGTTAGAGATGAGCATCACCCCCACTGTGCAGACACACGCAGGCCAAGGGAGGTTGAGTGGCCCCTGTGCAGACAGAGGAACCCAGAGCAGATTAATTTAGAGAAGAGAAGACTGGGAAAGGACATGATAGCAAGGGTGGAGTTTCGGGAGAGTGTGGGTGGGTGGGTGGGTGGAGGGGGCGGGGTGAGCAGCAGCAGTGCACGCCGGGATGCGGCTTGCTTTTCATCCCGTTCCCTGTAGTGTCAGGGAGCGAGGGGAAAGTGCTTGTATTCCACTCATGCCTCTCACACCTGGCTGGTCGGTTCCCTTCACCAGCCAGCTGTGAGAGGCATGCACAGGATGCTAGCACTTTGCCCTCGCTCCCCGATACTACAGGGAACAGGATGAAAAGCAAGCCGCATCCCGGCGTGCATGGCTGCTCCTCCATCCCTGCTCTCTGAATCTCCACCCTTGCATGAGAGCAGCCTTCAAGTACCTAAAAGGGTGTTCTGAGGAGGAGGAAGACACATTGTTCTCCTTGGCCTCTGAGGACAGGACAAGAAGCAAAGGGCTTAAACTGCAGCAAGGGAGGTTTAGGTTGGACATTAGGGAAAACTTATCTGTCAGGGTGGTTAAACGCTGGAATAAATTGCCCAGGGAGGTTGTGGAATCTCCATCCCTGGAGATATTGAAGAGCAGGTTGGACAGACACCTGTCAGGGATGGTCTAGACAGTGTTTGGTCCTGCCGTGAGGGCAGGTGACTGGACTCGACGGCCTCTCGAGGGCCCTTCCAACTCTAGGGTTCTGTGATTCCATGACTCCGGGTCTTCTGTCTCCACTCATGGGCTAGCCTCCCTTCTCTTCCCTTCCGTTCCATAAAGCCATCAGAAAAAGACCGTGTTTGAGCCATTCATGAAATGCTGAGGACCATACCACATGGCTTTGACTGGCGTCTTCCATGTGAGCTGCCTCCGGGGCTGAGGTGAATAGAGCCACGACCGAGCTCAATGATTTCAGAAAGGTGAAGACAGTCAGAGGCCTAGTCCCAGGGGACAGTGAAAAGCAGCCTCCCTCCTGCCAACTGAGGACTGGCGAGGAAGCGAGACCACCCCAGCTGGGAGCGGTAGCCATGGGGAAGACTTTTGCACCAGGAGCAGCGAGGCAGTGTGAATGGAGGAGGAGGAGGCGGGTGCTAAATCAGCAAAGATGGCTGAGAAAATGAGCTCAAGGCACTGGGAGTGGGCCCTGTAAACATCCACCTTTATATCACGTCCTGCCCGCTCTGCCCCCGAGCACCCGAAGTTCTCTGCTGCGTGACGGCACCCGGTCCAGATGAGTTGGCCGCAGCGTTCCCTGGA
Source organism: Pelodiscus sinensis (assembly GCF_052426305.1). Lineage (NCBI taxonomy): Eukaryota > Metazoa > Chordata > Testudines > Trionychidae > Pelodiscus > Pelodiscus sinensis. Next base: position 3,701,669 of record NC_143055.1, on the reverse strand, counting down.
AGCAGAGGGCTTGTGCAGTCATGCCGGAGAAATTCAGATGCCAACCCACTGATGAGCAGAGCACCCACAACTAAGTTTTGTGTTTATATGGGTGGTGCACATTTGCACATGCCTCAGTGCACCTACAAAAAAATATTCCACACATGGATGGGAAAGCTTAGAAAGAACATTGCTTGGCAGTCATCCATCAGGGCATCGGAGTGACGAATCAATCGGATTCCCCTCTCAGCCTTAGATGTGGGTCTTGTAGGAGTGCAGGGGGGCAAGCTGGCGGGCAGCATGTGGGGAAGGCAAAGAAACTACTGGCAAGGGACTGATTGGCCATTTTCACTATTATTTCCCTGACGCGTTTCACCAGCATTGATTTATTACAGCCGGTCCCCGAGTTGCAAACGGTCGACTTACGACCGTTTGCAGTTACGACCAAAACTGTCGTAAATGGCGGACGCCGAGTTACGAACACGATTCGCACTTACGAACAGCGCGGTCGCGTGTAACTCTATGGGGTCCGACTTACGAACAAACCGAGTTATGACCAATTGCTTGGTCTGTAACCGGTTCATAAGTTGGAGAGAGGCTGTATTAGCAGCCCCTCAAGACCCCAGCACGCCGAGTCAGGCGGCCCCAGGGAGCCGATACGCAAGGAAATACCAGGATCTCCATTTTCCAGAGGTGAAACAAAGGCCCCCGAGAGACTAAGCCACCTATGCTGAAGTCACACGGGGAGTTTATAGCAGAGCCAGAAACCGAACCTGGCTTTTTACAAGGCCAAGCCAGTTCCTTAACTGCAAGACCGTCCTTCCACACGGTGAATGGACCTTAAAATCCAGCACCTTCTTTTCAGACCCTCCCAGCTATGTCTTCGTTCCTCCTGGCCATTTCCTGCTCAATGCTCCACCACAACCTGTTTTAACGCCGGCAGGTTATTCCAAGTTCAATGCAGGTTCCTCCAGGCCAATATCCGCTCCCCTTCTCCACTCCCATGGGTCACAAGCTATGGCTCACACCCGTTGCTGTCCAGTGTCCTTCCCCCAGACTTTGCTACCATCCAGGACTTCCTGTCGCTACCCTCGTTCTCCTGCATCGAGTCCCGCGAGCAAAGCAATATGAGAGGCATCGAGCAAGATCCATTGTAGAGGAGCCGGGAATCCCAAAAATAAGGAGATTGTGCCCTCGCATGGTCAAACGAGTGTGGTTCCTCTCTAAACCGACAGAGGCTTTTAGGTCAAGTGAGCTGCTCTTGCTCATGCTCATGCCTTCAGCTCTCCCAAAGCACACGGTCCTCCTTCATCCCAGGATTTCGTCTTGCTTTTGGGGGCTTCAAACACTTCTAGAGGCAAGTCCACCTTCCCCACCCCTCCCAAACACAACGCTAATGTTATGAAACGACAGCAAGCAGGGGAATTTGAATCGGGCCTGCTGCTTCACTGGGGCTTCTGGTCCCAACCCTTACACGTTAGGTAGGGTGGGTGGGTTCAATGTTTGGATGGAGAACATCAATTAGTACATCAGGGGCTTACACTACCAACGTAGCAGCCATTGAAGGTGCAAACAGCTCTTTGTGTAGACTCCCAGACACATAGGACTTTGATTCTTATCTGCCTTATTTTAACTACCCAATCTTCAGATACTTACTGATTCCCTCGAGCTGTCTGTCTCCCACCCCCTTTCATTTTTTCCCTCTCCCCTCCCCTTCCCCTATTTATTTTGGGTGTGCACATCCTAAACTCATAACTCCAGTCATCTGAAGAAGTGGGCTGTGCCCATGAAAGCTGATGATCCCATCGACATGTTTTGTTAGTCTAGAAAGTGCTACCCGACCATTTGTTGTTTTTTTTACTGGAACATTGGTACTATGAATGGTAGCTTAGGACCAGAGAATCACAGAGTCCTAGAACTGGAAGGGATCTCGAGAGGTCATCAAGTCCAGTCCCCTGCCCTCACGGCAGGACCAAGCACTGTCTAGATCATCCCTGACAGGTGTCTGTCCAACCTGCTCTTAAATATCTCCAGTGATGGAGAATCCACAACCCCCCAGGCAATTTATTCCAGTGTTTAACCACCCTGGCAGGTAAGAATTTTTCCTACTGTCCAACCTAACCACCCTTGCTGCAATTTAAGCCCCTTGCTTCTTGTTCTATCATCAGAGGCCAAGGGGAACAATTTTTCTCCCTCCTCCTTGTGACGCCCTTTTAGGTACTTGGAAGCTGCTATTATGTCCCCTCTCAATCGTCTCTTTTCCAAACTAAACAAGCCCAATTCTTTCAGTCTTCCCTCACAGCTCATGTTTTCTAGACTTTGAATCATTTTTGTCGCTCTTCTCTGGACTTTCTCCGATTTCTCCACATCTTCCTTGAAATGCGGGGCCCGGAACTGGACACCAGACTCCAACAGAGGCCTAATCGGTGCAGAGTAGAGCAGAAGAATGACTCCTCGTGTCTTGCTCACAACACTCCTGTTAACATCTCCCAGAATCACGACATGAAAGCCCTTTATCGACATCCCCGGTAAACCTCATCCTACGAGGCATAATGGGGATGTCGATAAAGGGCTTTCATGTCGGCGCAGGAGCATCCAGACTAGCGCGCTGAGCCGACAAACAGCTAATCAGCTGTTTGTTAGCTCAGCGCGGCAGCCATTTAAATTTAAATGAAGCCGCGATTTGGGGGGCTGTTTACTTCAGTGGCCCTAGGCCCACTCTAGTTTGGCATTCACTTGTTGCTATGTGACACCTATTGTGTCTGTAAGCACTGGCTAGCCGGGGGTCGCCCTGAGGAACCTCAGGTCACACAGACAATGGCCCAACCGTGTCAGGGAAGAGGTCTGACAGGGAAGTCGTCTGAACAAAGGAAGGGTGTGGTTTTTGGAGAAGAGGCCGTCTAGGCTGGGAAACATGAGGGCTGTGTCTAGACTGGCCAGTTTTTCCAGAAAATCAGCTGCTTTTCCGGAAAAACTTGCCAGCTGTCTACACTGGCCGCTTGAATTTCTGCAAAAGCACTGACTTCCTACTGTAAGAAATCAGTGCTTCTTGCAGAAATACTATGCTGCTCCCGTTCAGGCAAAAGTCCCTTTTGCACAAAAGGGCCAGTGTAGACAGCTCAGATTTGTTTTCTGCCAAAAAGCCCCAATCGTGAAAATGGTGATCGGGGCTTTTTTGCGGAAAAGCGCATCTAGATTGGCCACGGACGCTTTTCCGTAAAAAGTGCTTTTGCAGAAAAGCGTCCGTGCCAATCTAGACGCTCTGTTCTGAAAATGCGTTTCACAGAAAACTTTTCCGTGAAAAGCATTTCCAGAAAATCATGCCAATCTAGACACAGCTGAAGAGAAGAGACTAAGCTGAGTACTGGGGACTCGGGGGCCTGTGGACCCCCTACCCCAAGGGGTCTGAGGCTGCCTGGCCCCTCACTTCGATGCCCACATAGAACCCGGGCTGTGCTGTGCCTCGCAGAAGCAATAAACCCTCTCTATTCTACTGTCTGGCTGAGTCACATCTTGCTGGGGTGCAGGGTCGGGGGATACTCAATGCGCCGCCACACCGACAAAAAATGCTTATGTAGACGTAGCCTTATACTGGGCGGCTCCGTGAACACACGAAGAACAAGGACAGCGACCACAAACACAGCGACGGATAAACAAAATCTTGTTGATATGTTATACTCCGGAACACAGGTATAACACCTGCGAAAATCCACACCCTCGCTAACACTATCTCCAGGAGGTGTGGTTCAAAAGACGGGGAGGAAAATGGGTTGTGCCCCTAAATGAAAGCGGCTCGGTACGGTTTCACCAGCACAGATTAAAGGACTATGAAGCTTCCTGGGAGAGGAAATTCACTAGCATTGATTTCACACCAGCCAGGTCAGGACCTTTTTGTCCACCTCATTGGATTATCCACAGGGAGTCCTCTGACTTGTTAACCCCATGTGGAAGGTCACATCGGATTCTCAGCCACCTTCACCTCCACTCAGCAAGTGGTTATGGGCTGCAGAGATCCGCTGGGGATAGCCCCCGAAAAACCATCAAGGACAATTTCCTCTCGCCTCAGTGTTTGTGCAGTCCAAACGTGACTTAAAAATTACCAGTGATGGTGACACCATGACTACGGGTAAATGGTTCCTCTGGTTACTTTTTATCCTCACCCTTACGAATATTTCCAGCATGAAGTAATCTAGCTTCAATGTCCAGCCATGAGATCTTGTTAGACCCCTGTTGGCAAGACTGAAAAGCTCATTATTAAATATTTGTTCCCGGCAGGTATTTACCGGCTGTGACCAAGTTGCTCCTTAGCCTTCTCTTTTTGATGCTAAATCAGTAGAGCTCCTTGAGTCTGTCACAATATTTTCTGACCTTTAATCATTCCAGGTATGTCTACACTAGCACCCTAGTGAAACGAGGAGTAACGGTAGTTCGGAATAGGAAGCCTAGTCCGAACTACCTAGTCCGTGCCGCGTGTAGCCGCGCGGCACGGAGTCCGCACTAGCGGACATTTAAAAATGGCGGCGCCCGGCGAGATGCAAATGAAGCCCGGGAAATTCAAATCCCGGGCTTCATTTGCAACTCCGGTTGCCTACATTACCACCCTAGTTCGAACTAGGGGGCTAGTGTAGACATACCCTCCCTTAGCTGGTCTCTGAACCCTCTCCAATTCATCAACCTCCTTCTTCAACGGTGGGGACCAGAACTGGACACAATATTCCACCCATGGTCATCCCAGGGACAAATCCAGAGGTCAGATAACCTCCCTGTTCCTCCTGGAGATTGTCCTTGTTTACACAGAGATCACATCGGCCTTTTGGGCCCCAGCATCACCTTGGGAGCACATATCCAGCTGATTAACCGACACACCAATCTTTTTCTGAGTCCCTGCTTCCCAGAATAGAGTCCCCTGCCCTGTAAGTGCAGCCTGTGCTTTTTGTTCCTAGATGTACACGTTTACATTTAGCAGGATTAAAACTCACCTTCTTTGCCTGCCAAGAGATCCGGCTGGCTCTGTAGCAGCGGCTTGTCCTCTTCATTATTCACCACTCTCCCCCTTTTTGTAGCATCTGCAAACTTTGCCGGTGATGACTATGTTTTGTCACCAAATGAAATGAATAGGTAGCAGGTTTAAAACAAGCCAAAGGAAGTTTTTTCTACACGCAGCGCACAGTCAACCTGTGGAACTCCTTGCCAGAGGATGTTAAGACCAGGACTTTAACAGGATGCAAAAAGAACTAGATGAATTCATGGAGGATAAGTCCATGGATTCTTATTAGCCAGGATGGGTAGGAATGGTGTCCCTAGCCTCTGTTTCTCCAGAGGTGGGTGACAGGGGAAGGATCACGTGAGGTTTCCCTGTTCTGTTCGTTCCCTCTGGGGCACCTGGCATTGGCCACTGTGGGCAGACAGGACACTGGGCTAGATGGACCTTTGGTCTGACCCAGTCTGTCCACTCTTACGTTCTTATGTTTTCTTCCCAGTCTTGGGTAGAACTGTAAACTGGTGTTGGGGCGAAGGCCCTGCTAGTAACACCCCCATTTGATCAGGCTCCTCCGTGCGGGGGAAGGGTTCACAACCCGGCCCAGCGATTCCCAACACGATCCCGGCAGGGTTCGTAGGCGGAGAAAAGAGCACGGGAGACTGGAGCGAGGTCCGTGTGTGTGACATAGGCATTCCCACCCATACACGCATCACTCGTTAAGTCCCCTACAGGCACCGCTGCTTTCCCGAGCTGGAATCGGTGATTTTCCGTCAGCTCGGGTAGCAGGGTGGCTGTGTCTTTTGGAGCAAGAATAGCAAATAGTGGCCCCCAGGGGCGGAAGGCAATGGCGCTGGTCCAGTTTGCATTCCCACCTGAGGGTTGATTCTATCCTTACCGGGCTGACCCCTAAGCTCCCCTGCCTGGCTCTGTTAGTATGCAGAGGCGGGGATGCCACCTGCCACAAGCTCTATACACCTCCACGCCTGGGAAAGGTGTCCTACAAGGTGGGTTGGGGCTACTGACGCACAGAAAAGTCAGTAGGGGGGCTGCCCATAGAAAGACACTCCCCACATTCCCTTACACACCAGTGGCTAGGGGGCCCCCAATGCTCTGGGGGGTTCAGTGTGTGGGAGGGGGCTGCTGGGAAGCAGGTTTGGGGTGCAGAGCCTGGGCAGGAGGGAGGGTGCAGGAGAGGGTGGGGGGTTGGTGGGTCTGGGAGGGAAGGTGGGAGCAGGAGCGAAGTGGCGGTGCGGGGTCTGGGTGGCATGGCTGGAGCACCAACACTGCCTTCCCGATGTGGGGGGAGCCCTGAGCCTCAGGGGCCGGATCCAGGCAAGCCAGGGGCCGCATCTGACCCCCGCCGTAGGTTCCCCACCCCTGATGCAGGCAGACACATCCCTGGGCCTGTCCCCCAGCTCAGACCTGCAGGGCAGCCGCAGCAAGGCCGGGCCCTGCTTGGCAAAATCTAAACACCAATGGGAGAGCTCGAACCTCCTCTGCCCCACCTCTTCCCCATCAGACCTTGCCCCATCTTTTCCCCCTAAGACCTTGCCCCACCTCTTCCCCATCAGACCTTGCCCCATCTTTTCCCCCTAAGACCTTGCCCCACCTCTTCCCCATCAGACCTTGCCCCACCTCTTCCCCCTAAGACCTTGCCCCACCTCTTCCCCATCAGACCTTGCCCCACCTCTTCCCCCTAAGACCTTGTCCCACCTCTGCCCCCTAAGACCTTGCCCCATCTTTTTCCCCTAAGACCTTGTCCCACCTCTGCCCCCTAAGACCTTGCCCCACCTCTGCCCCCTAAGACCTTGCCCCACCTCTTCCCCATCAGACCTTGCCCCACCTCTGCCCCCTAAGACCTTGCCCCACCTCTGCCCCCTAAGACCTTGCCCCACCTCTGCCCCCGAGCCTCCACCCGCCTCTTCTCCTGAGGACTCGCCCCCGTCCACTCTTCTTTCCCCTCCCCTCCATCGCCTACTGTCTTTCCCCTCCCAATCCCCACCTTCCCTGCGGTCGTGCCTATAGAGCCAAAGCTGGGAGCTGCAGCGGCCCGACTAATGTAGGAGCTTGCCCCAATTGAACAGAGGTTGGTCCGGGAGCCTCCCTGCCTCAGGCGGTAACCGGACGTCGGGTGTCCAATCAACACTGTCACGTCCCTTTTCTGACTGGATTTTCCAGTCAAAACCCAGGCACCTGGCCACCCTCGCCCTGCCCTGCATTCATAGAATCAGAATACTAGAACTGGAAGGGACCTCGAGGGGTCATCGAGTCCAGTCCCCTGCCCTCATGGCAGGACCAAATACTGTCTAGACCATCCCTGATAGACATTTATCTAACCTGCTCTTCAATATCTCCACAGATGGAGATTCCACAACCTCCCTGGGCAATTTATTCCAGTGTTTGACCACCCTGACACTTAGGAACTTTTTCCTAATGTCCAACCTAAACCTCCCTTGCTGCAGTTTAAGCCCATTGCTTCTTGTTCTATCCCCAGAGGCCAAGATGAACAAGTTTTCTCCCTCCTCCTTATGACACCCTTTTAGATACCTGAAAACGGCTATCATGTCCCCCCTCAATCTTCTCTTGTCTAAACTAAACAAACCCAATTCCTTCAGTCTTCCCTCATAGCTCATGTTCTCTAGACCGTTAATCATTCTCGTTGCTCTTCTCTGGACCCTTGACAATGATTAACGGTCTAGACTTTTCAACACTAGCCCTTCTGGAAAGCCCTCCCCTTCTCTAATCCGAGGAGAGCAAGACATAAGGGCCGGATTTCCAGGCTGCCCTCCTGCCAGCCAGGGTAGTGGGGGCAGAAGGCTGGGCCTTTCATGCTGCTGATACATGCCATACTCTGAAGTAGCTGGGATCAAATCTAGGCCAGGTCGGGATTTTTTTTTTTTTCCAGTCAACAAAAGGACCTGTCATTGTTTGCCTCAGAAACTGGGAAAATCTGTGGCTGGATCTTTTTTTTTTTTTTAATGGAGATTGCCTATCTCTTAAAACTGGAAGGGACCTTGAAAGGTCATTGAGTCCAGCCCCCTGCCTTCTCAGCATCCCCAGTGGAAGGATGTCAAGTGATAGCCACAAAGTGGTTGGATTTTTTTTTAAATGGAGATTGCCTATCTCCTTGAGAGAGAAGGACCTTGAAAGGTCATTGAGTCTAGTCCCCTGCCCTCACAGCAGGACCAAGTACCATCCCTGACAAATTTTTGCCCCAAATAGCCTCTGCAAGGATTGAACTCACAACCCTGGGTTTAGCAGGCCAATGCTCAGACCACTGAGCTATCCCTCCCCCCTTGAATCAAAGGACAAAATTCTGCTGCTATCGACTCTCCTCCGCCTTGAGAAAAACTCTGGACAATGACTCTGAAGTAGGCCGGCCTGAAAGCCATTGGTACTGTGAGCTTTGCGGGGCTGGTTCCCAGGCCTGGAGGCCTCATTATCTGCAAAATGAGGTGGCTTTTGTGAGCCTGTCACCACTCATCCCCTTGCACCGCTCCGGCCTGTATTCCTCCCAGGCCGCAAAAAGCATCGGAAGGCCGGTGAATGAAGGAGAGAAAGGCCGCAGGCGGGAGAGAGAGAAAGAAACCTCCCTTCAATGCCTTCATCAGATAAGGCCTGTTGAAATAGGCTCTTTTTTTCCCTTCCATGGCTCCCTCTCCGAGTGGCAGCAATGGGAGGAAATAGACAATTAGGAGCCCTTTGAAAACAGCCCCGCTGTTGTGGCCTGGGAGAAGGTGAGCCAACATGACAAGAGAAGTGGCCTAGACCTTTATCTCCCTCTAATGACTCCCGCTGAAAAGGGTTTTTTTCACAGAGCTGGGCTCATCCGCCTCGCCTGGGAAGATTCTGTTCCCGAGGCCCAGAGAACAAGTCCTCTTGTCCGGCTGCGCCCGGCGGATAAAAAGACAGCACTGTTGTGGCTGGTTTGGTGCCCGGGGACAGGTGGGGGGCGAGGTGGCCTTTGCCGCGACTGAAAGAGGAGACTCTGGAAGAGATGGGCTCGGTGGATTCTGCACTACTCTCCCCTGGCAGCGCGCAGGAACGGCTCCCCTGACGCCTCGTCCATCGCCGCAGGTGGGAACCCCACACGGCAGGTGTCGCTGCTTCCGAGCCTGGTATAGCTGAGCCTGGGGGGGCTGCAAAGTGCCGGTGCTGTGCTAGACTTGGTTGTGTCAATGCTACACCTACTATGAGTAACCAGCGTGTGGGTCGCTGTTCCATGGAGTGGTATTTGGACCACTTAAAGCCAGAGATAAGAGCAAGGGAGCTCTACAGCATAAGCCACAAGCCAGCTGGCTTTATAGCTCAAGCTGTGAAAACTTCTCCCCTAAACTCTAGAGGTCCCAGGTTCAAATCCACAGGGTGGTGGTTATGTATGCACCTACTGTCTTGACCCAAGCAACTCTCCATGAGTGGGAGTATACAGTCATTTTGCTGCCCCAGAGGGAGGGTGAATCCCCCTTCTTGTGCCTGTGAGCACAGTGGTCAGAGCACGAGACAGGGCCGTGTGAATGTTAGCAGCTCTGCTACTGACTCACTGCCTGACCCTGGGCAAGTCATTTAACCCGTCCACGCCTCCATTTCCCCCTCTGTTCAAGGAGGCAGGACATCTTTCCTACTTCACAGGGGTGCTTTGAGAACCCCGATAAAAGCGCTGAACTCTTGGTCATCTGCCCTTTGAGAGTGGAGAACTGCAGGGTGGGGTGGCCTGGGTTTGCTCACTGGGGAGACCGTGTTGCATTGCAGATGCTAAGCTGGAATACTGTCGGCCTTTCCTCTGGCAGCCATGCATTGCGTGGGTCCCACGCCTCCCTTATTTGTATCCTGGTGGCCTCTGGGCTCCACTGCGCAAGGTGCTGTACGAACACGGTCTCTGCCCCGAGGCGCGCACAGTCGCAGCAGACAGGGAAACCCAGGAGAAGTGACGCAGCAAAGCCCCGAACAGAATCATAGAATCCCAGGGCTGGAAGAGACCTCAGGAGTCATCGAGTCAAATCTTAAAACTGGAAGGGACCTTGAGAGGCTGGCACGTCCAGTCCCCTGCCCTCACGGCAGGACTAAGCACCATTTAGACCAGGCCTGGGCAACATACAGCCCGTGGGCCAGATACGGTCCACCAAGCCACCGGATCCAGCCCACGGATGCTGCGGAGAACCCCAGGCAGGCTCCCCGCTTGCCTCACCCCACCCACACGCTGCTCAGAAACACAGCTGAGGGGCAGTTTTTCTTTTAAAACTGTGAGTCCAGAAGGGAGGAGGAAGCTTTAGGAGCTGATCCCACCCCTAGCACAATCCCATTAGCCAGTTTCTAACCAGAAACTGGCCAATGGGAGCTGCCTGTTTCAATAACAGGCAGCCACGAAGCATAAGGGGCTCCAGAGCACATGGCTGCAGCCTGGGCGGGGTGGGCAGGGAGGCTGATTCAGGAACGGCTGCTGGCTGGTAAGTCTCCAGGCAGAGCCTGCCTCTGGCACCCCAGTCCCTCCCTTTCCCAACCCCCTGTCACCTGTTCCTGCCCCCTACTCCACATGCCCAAATTCTCTGCCCCCCTCTTGTACCCATAGCCCCTCCCAGATCTGGCACCCCAATCCCCTGCCCAAGATCACAGTCCCCTCCTGCACTAGCTCACAATCCAAATCCCTGCACCCCCTCCTGTACCCCAATTCCTTGCCTTAGGTCACAACCCAACCCCTGGGACTCCAATCCAGTGCCCTAGGTCACAAGTGCCTCCTTCACCCAAACTCCCTCCCTTACCCCAAGCTCCGTTCTGCACCCCACCTCTATCCCAGATCCCGCACCTCCTCCATTCATATCATGGAAGAGTGTGGCCTTTCCAAATTCTTGGAGTGGCTCCCCCATCAAAAATTATTGCCCACCCCTGATCTAGACCACCCCTGACAGGTCTGTCCAAACTGCTCTCCAGTATCTCCAGAGATGGAGATTCCACAATCTCCCTCGGCAATTTATTCCAGTGTTTGACCACCCTGACAGGCAGGAACTTTTTCCTAAGGTCCAACCTGAACCTCCCTTGCTGCAGTTTAAGCCCATTGCTTCTTTCCCTGTCCTCTGAGGTCAAGGGGAACAATTTTTCTCCCTCCTCCTTGTGACACCCTTTTAGGTACTGAAACGTGCTTTCATCTCCCCTCCCCGTCTTCCCTTTTCTAAACTAAACAAGCCCAGATCTTTAAGCCTTCCCCCACAGGGCATGTTTTCTCGAGCTTTTATCGTTTTTTGTTTAAATGCTGAGTGCTGAGGGCGGAGGCGCGGGGAGTACGGGCCCCGTGTTCGCTCCTCTGGTAATTCCCTTTCGAGGGCAGGAAGATACTTGGATTTTTCAAACAGCCTTTGAGGGCGAGGCAGGCGGGGTGAGGGGAATGAAGGACAGAGCTCTCTCCGGGGCAATGAATGCGCAGACAGGCCATTTGGGCGAAGTCACTCTTTTGACTGACTGGAGACAGTTTTTATCTGCCCTTTCCAGCTTTGTGTGTCTGTTCTTTCCTTTGGGATCTAGTTACCTATTTAACTAGCACAGACACAGACACACACAAACACACACGCACGTACATGCGCACACACTGGTATCCAGCACACACAAATGCACGCACGCACACCTGCATCCAGCACACACGCACGCGCACACACACACACACACACACACCCCTGGATCCAGCACACAGGCATGCTCGCGCACACACCTACACACACCTAGATCCAGCACACACGTGCACATGTGCATACATATACACTCCTAGATCCAGAACACACAAATGCACACACGCTCATACACACACCTGGATCCAGCACACACGCATGCACACACACACACACACCCCCCTGGATCCAGCACACAGGCATGCTCGCGCACACACCTACACACACCTGGATCCAGCACACACGCATGCACACACACTCACACACCCACACCCCTGGATCCAGCACACACGTACACACGTGCATACATACACATTCCTAGATCCAGAACACACACATGCACGCGCACGCACACACGTGGATCCAGTGTACATACACTCACGCACACACACATGCACACACCTGGATCTAGCACACACATGCATGCACACCTGCAGGGGCGGATATACGGCAGGGCGAACGGGGCAGCCGCCCTGGGCCCCGCGCTTCAAAAAGCCCCGCACATGCGCCGTGGCAAAGGGGGGCCCCGCGGAATTATGCTGCCCGGGGCCCCACAAAACGGTCATCTGCCCCTGCACACCTGGATGAAACACACACACACACCCTGCATCCAGCAGATCACAGAGAGGTGAATCGGATTTGGGCAACAACTGTTAGGCTGCTGTTGGGATTCAGTGGTTTTCTGCGACCCTGCAAAATGCGCATCAAGATCCGATGGCCTAAATCAATGTTTCTCAACCAGTGGCACGAGTACCATTATGGGGTACTGGAGAGAAGTCCGGGGGGGTCCATCAATACCACTGAAATTTGAAGAAAACAATGTTTGTTTTAAGTTTTACAGCACTTGATTATTTTTGTACTTTTTACACCCCAAAATGTCATCACCTGCCTGGAGTGGATCATCACTTGCAGCCTTTGGAGCCGTCATCCTGCCAGAAAAAGATGCCGATACCTCAGTGGGGGCGCTGATCTTCCAACGGAATGCAAACGTTCGAGTACCGAGATGAACGATTTCACGGCGGAGTATTTTATCCCATTAAGCTAGGAGGCGGAGCTTAGAAACGGGGATGGACCCTAACTCGCTGCTTTTGTCCCACCCTCTCAACTGGATCCCGTTAGGTGGATGGAAGGGTTAAACAAATACTAGGGAGACTGATGTAGATTTTAAGCGCAGAGCAAGGCACATTTGATTTCCTGGGGTTAAATATGAGCTTGGCCCACGGAAAATCACCAGCCTGTTCGAGAAGTGTTTATACAGCCCACTAGTTGCAAAATCAACGAGGAGTCCTGTGGCACCTTATACACCGCCAGATTCAGACTAACACAGCTACCCCTTTGACAGTTGCATAATGTTTGCTATGTACGTAATCCAAATCCCGTGAAACTCTCAGCAAGTGATCCATCCCCTATCATCCATTTCCAGACAAACAGAGGCGAGGGACACCATTCCTACCTATCCTGGCTAATAGCCACTGATGGACCTAACCTCCATGAATTTATCTAGCTCTTTATTGAATCCATTTATTGTCTTGGTCTTCACAACATCCTCTGGCAGGGAGTTCCACAGGTTGGCAGCGGGTTGTGTGAAGAAAAACTTCCTTTGGTTTGTTTTAAACCTGCTGCCAGTTCATTTCATTTGGTGACCCCTCATTCTTGTGTTTTGAGGAGTAAATGACACTTCATTATTTACCATCTCTGGATGCATCATGATTGTCTAGACCTCTATCGTCCCTCCCCTTCGTCGTCTCTTTTTCCAAGCAGAACTGTCCCAGCCTGACCTTGTAGGACAGACATGCTCGGGGACCTGAGCTGCAAGATTGACCGGCCAGGGCCCTTTTGTTCCAGCTAAGGTGAGAGCTATCCCTCGCTGTCTGAAAAGTGACATTATCAGATCTGTTCTCAGGGAAGCCTCATTATCCCTGAAGAAAGCCCTCGCAGCAAAGGATCCAAGCAGAGGAAGGATCATGTTGCCTTGCTGAGGTTTCACAAAAGGCAGCCAGGACTCGTGCAGGAAACCTGAGCAGCGAGGAGACAACCCCGAGGTCTCCATGGAACTGGGCCGCTCTACCCCCGCCATTCTGCAGGCGGCGGGAGATGGGAGCTAGTATGACAGTGTTGTATAAAGAGATCATTTATGTGGACGGTGAGGCATCGGGAGGGGTATTTTGCACATTGGCAGGGACCGGCTCACGGTTGTGCCAAATCCTGTGCCCCGTTCACTCACCCCATTGTGTTGGGAAAACATGAGCGAGCTCAGCAAAACCCCCGTGAATGGAGACTTTTCACAGCGGGCACAATGGGTGAGGGGAGAGACACAGCCGGGTGGCTCACCAGCCCGGCATAGGGGTGAAGGCCGGGGGGCCCACCTCAGCGAGGGGGCAACAGAAAGGGAGGGGTTATCTAGCATGGCCCACCCAGAGATCCCCACGCACTCTGCAAGGGCGGGGACGTGTCATGAGGAGAATACCCCAGAATGGGCAGAGTGAGCCCCGGAGAGGGACACCAGGTCACCCAGCAAGTGAGAGGATTGTGGCCTGGATTATCTGGGTGCTGGGGTGGCATTTTTCAGGCGTCACAAGATGAGTGAGAACAGGCACGTACAGAAGTACATAAGGTCCCATCTCTGTGCGATGTCCTCGGTCATCATAGAATCACAGAACACTAGAACTGGAAGGGACCTCGAGAGGTCATCGAGTCCAGTCCCCTGCCCTCATGGCAGGACCTAGCACCATCTAGACCATCCCTGACAGATGTCTATCTAACCTGCTCTTAAATATCTCCAGGGATGGGGATTCCACAACCTCCCTGGGCAATTTTTTCCACTGTTTGACCACCTGGACAGGCAGGAAGTTTTTCCTACTGTCCAACCTAAAGCTACTCAAGCTCAAGCGATGTAGGCTCATGCACAGAGGTCCCAAGTTCGATTACACCTGACAGCGTTACCCAGGCAAAAGGGAAATTAATTTTTTTCCAGCCCTTTTAGGGCATTTTCCTTGGCTCAGAGGTAGCCCTGCCATCAACGACCCGTTTTTCATTGGAATGCGTCGGCAAGGCAAGGAGTGTATGCCGTGCCTTGAGGCTTCCTTATCATAGAACCATAGAGCTGGAAGAAACCTCAGGAGTCATCAAGTCCAGCCCCCTGCTCTAGGCAGGACCAATCCCAACTCAATCATCCCAGCCAGGGCTTGGTCCAGCCGAGACTTAAACACCTCTAGGGATGGAGATTCCACCCCCTCCCTAGGGAACCCAGCCCAGGGCTTCCCCACCCGCCTAGGGAAATCGTTTTTCCTAATAGCCAACCTAGACCTCTCCCACCACAACTTGAGACCATTGCTCCCTGTTCTACCACTCGTAACTACTGAGAACAGCCTCTCTCCATCCCCTTTGGATCCCCCCTTCAGGAAGTTGAAGGCTGCTCTCAAATCCCCCCCCTCACTCTTCTCTTCTGCAGACTAAACAAACCCAAATCCCTCAGGGTATGTCTACACTACAGCGCTAATTCGAACTAACTTATTTCAAATTAGTTAATTTGAAATAAGCTAATTCGAAACAACGCATCTAGACCCAAAAAGTAATTCGAATTAGCATTTTGCTAATTCGAAATAGCACGTCCACACTGATTGGACGCTGGGTCGCATTTAAGGGCAGCTGAAACTGGTTCCGGCAGGGCATGAGGTCAGTAGTTGCTTTGTGTGGCTGCTCTCTGTGGCTATCTGAGGCTTGTGCTTAAAGGGACCCCCCTGGACAGCCGGTTCTCAGCTTTTCCGCTTGCTTGCCTACCTCGCCGAGGGACAGCAAAGCATTTTCCTCTCCGCCTGCCTGTGTCGGTGGTTCCTGTTGGGGACGCCGCCGCAGATGGCACCATGGAGCCAGAGCTCACCCTGAGCCTGCTGCTCCAGTTTTTGGACTTGCTGCTGCAAGCCTGCCAGCAATGGCTGGAGGCTGCCTGGCACCATCTGGTGCACGTCAGCCCCCTGCCTCTCCTCCTGGCCTCCCTGGGGGCCGTGGAGGAGCCACAGCGGCGCCCGGACACCAGCGTGCCCCGTCGCATCTGGCGTCTGGACACCAGCAGCGACTGGTGGGACCGCATCGTCCTGGAGCGCTGGGGAGACCAACAGTGGACCCAGAACTTCAGGATGAAGAGGGACACCTTCCTGGAGCTCTGCGAGTGGCTCGCCCTTGCTCTGTGCAGAAGGGACACTCGCATGAGGCCTGCCATCCCCCTCCAGAAGCGTGTGGCCATCACCCTGTGGAAGCTCTCCACGCCGGACAGCTACCGATCCGTCGGGAACCAGTTCGGGGTGGGGAAATCCACCGTCGGAGCATTGCTCATGCAGGTACGGCACTCACCGGCCACTGGGCCGGGGGCGAGGGGGTCTGCAAGGAGGGGATGGGCCGCCCGAGGGAAAAAGGGGGGGAGGAGGCGAAAGTGCCCCGCACGGGAGGGTTCGGTCTGTCCCGGCCGTACTACACGCCGCCCATAGCGGCCAGGATCGCGGCGGGGGTCGTTTCTGGGAGTGGGGCTTGCCAGTATTTGGACACTACTTCGAAATAACTGCCTGCTGTGCAGAAGTTATTTCGGAATAGCATTACTGTGTAGACGTACCCTCTGAGAGACACCACCCAGGCTACGTCTAGATTGCATCCTTCTGTCGACAGAGGGATGCAAATCAAGCACATTGAAATTGCTAATGAAGCAGAGATTTAAATATCCTGTGCCTCATTAGCATAAACATGAGGTTTCCAGGATCTGTCGAAAAAGGCTTTATTTTCAACAGAGCCGCGTCTAGACTGCAGGGTTTTTTTCCCCAAAAAACTCCATTTCAAAAAAAAGCAGGAGCCATGTTTGTGCTAATGAGGTGCGGGATATTTAAATCCCTGCTTCATTAGCAATTTCGATGTGCCTAATCAACATAAACATGGCTGCTGCTTTTTTTCGAAACAGAGTTTTTTTCAAAAAAACCCCGGCAGTCTAGATGTGGATCTGTCGAAAATAAAGCCTTTTTCGACAGATCCTGTAAACCTCATTGTTTGAGGAATACAGGATCTGTCGAAAAAGGCTTCATTTTCGACAGATCCGTGTCTAGACTGCCGGGGGTTTTTTCGAAAAAACTCCGTTTTGAAAAAAAGTGGCGGCCATGTTTATGCTAATGAGGCATGGGCTATTTAAATCCCTGCTTCATTAGCAATTTCGATGTGCCTAATCCACATCTCTCTGTCGACAGAGAGGTGTAGCCTAGACACACCCCCAGTGGTGGGTGAATCCAGGGCTTTCATTCAGCCCCTCAGCATGGATGTGAGATTGTGAGATTGGCTTTAGTTCTTAATTTGAAAGATTTCTCTTTCCTCCTCTCAGGCGAGACCCTGGGCGGTTCCATACCCTTAGGTGCATGGACCCACCATCACTTGTGCCAGACTCCATGTCGTCTTTCGGACTGACTGCATGAACCGGGCACAATGGGTCTGCTGGATCTAGATATCGGAGGTGCTTATCTGACCCTCCTCGGTGTAACAGCTGACTCCTCACAATCTTTTGCCGGATATTCGCCACTCCTGCAGTGCGGGTCAAGCTGTTTTCCCCACTGGGCCGGTGCGGGGGGCTAAGGAACAGGGCGATGAAGTGATGGGCCCTAGCAGGGACTTGTGTCTTCACACATCCCCGTCTAGCGCTTTAACCACCGCACTTTCCTCTCCCAAGAAGGGCGCTAGGAAATCAACAGGAGGCTCCGGGTTGCGATTCTCCTCATCTAAAAACAAGAACTAACTGCTGCCTGCAGAGTGACAGATACTGCAGCTGTTCCTTGTGAGGTTGGCTTCGGAGAGGCGCGGTGTCCCATAAATCAGGAGCACAGCCGTCTCCGCCGGCAGAGCTAGACGAGGTCGTAACCGGCGCCTGGAGAAGAGCCTATCTTTTACTAAAACCACCGTGTCCTCTTCTTGCTTAGCCAGTGGCACGAGGAGGGGTAAATATCCCCCCTAGCTGGAAAAGCTGAGGTTCTCCGGCCTGTGCAGGTCAGAGTCGGTGAACAGAGTGGTCTGTTCTGGTCAGGGGGCCGACAGCTCATTCGGGTCCCTGGGCTCCGTGTGGGGTGGGCGCCCCAGGAAGGGGCAGGGCCTGAGGTAAAACGGGTGGGGCTAAGGCACCCAAATTTCAGCATTGCCCTGGGACCTCCTGTTCTGTTGAGTATCCACCATCACCCCCAAATCTCTTTCAGTGCCCCTCCTTCCCAGGATAGAAGTCCCCCATCCTGTGAGTATAGCCAGCACGCTGTGTACCGAGATGTCGACATTTACATTCACAGTCACAGAATCCTAGAATCCCACGGCTGGAAGAGACGTCAGGAGTCATTGAGTCAAGACCAATCGCAACTCAATTATCCTAGCCAGGGCTTTGTCAAGCCGGGACTTAAACACCTCTAGGGATGGAGATTCCACCCCCTCCCTAGGGAACCCAGCCCAGCGCTTCCCACCCACCTAGGGAAATCGTTTTTCCTAAGATCCAACCTACACCTCCCCAACTTGAGCCCGTTGCTCCTTGTTCTGCCATCTGTCCCCCCTGAGAACAGCCTCTCTCCATCCTCTTTGGAAGCCCCTTCAGGGAGTTGAAGGCTGCTCTCAAATCCCCCCTCACTCTTCTCTTCTGCAGACCGAACAAGCCCAAATCCCTCAGCCTCTCCTCATAGGTCATGTGCTCCAGCCCCCGAATCATTTTGGTCGCCCTCCGCTGGCCCCTCTCCAATGTGTCCACATCATAGAATCCTAGAACCCCAGGGCTGGAAGAGCCCTCAGGAGACACCGAGTCCACCCCCTGCCCAAAGCAGGCGAACCCCATCATTTTGCCCTTTCAAAACCCTTCATCTTTGCCTGCGCTCAGTTTACCAAACAATCCAGATCATTCTCCACCGGTGACCCGCCCCTTCCTTGTTCCCCATGGCCCCAATTTCTGTGTCATCAGCAAACTTTGCCAGGGCTGATCTTACTCTTTCTTCTTGCTCAGCGATAACCACGTTAGACAGTGTAGGGCTGAGAACCAATCCCTGCAGCACCCCACAAGAAACTCACCCGCTCCGTCATGCTCCCCCATGTACAATTATGTTTTGGGAGCAGTTACAGATATCTAAATATATTGCATCAATCCTTTGTTCCTCAAAGAGACCTCCTCACAAAGCTATATACAGGGAGTTTCCTATAAACCCATGTTCATTAGCCTGGATTACATTCCCATCCTTCAGTTCTTCATTAACCAAGGCCCTTATCAGCCACTCCATTATCTTGCCTGGGATTGTAGCATCACTGAAGGGTAGGACTGGAAGGGACTTCAGGAGGTTACCTAGTTCACTTTCCTCCTCTCAAGGCAGGATGAAGGATTATCTGGACCAAGGATGGTTGTGGCTCACCAGGGCTAACAGCACTTTACTTTCCTGCGCATCCTCTGGTAGGTCCCGTTGCCTGTGGATTTCAGCTTCCAGCCAATGGGAGCGGCTGGAAGTGATGTCCCAGTCCACGTTGCTTTCTGCAGCTCCCATTGGCCGGAACAGCGATCTCTGGCCAGCAGGACCTGTGAGTGGCCGTACCTGCGGTCATGCAGGTAAATAAAGTGCTAAGGCTCGCCAGGAGCTAACCCCGGAAAATCACATCCAGTCTGCAGGGTGCTCCTAATCTAGACCATCCCAGACAGGTGTTTGTCTAGCCTGCTCTTAAAAGAGATGGAAATTCTGTAACCTACACACCTACTGTGGTTCACTGTCCCATGCAGTGGCACCTAGACCACAGCAATACATAAGAACAAGAGACCTCTGCAGCACTAGCTCAACACAAGCTGGCTTTCAGCTAAGTGGGTAGAGGTGCCTGTGTTAACTTCCAGAGGGCCCAGGTTCAAACCCTGGTGGTGGCTACAATTCCACAACCTCCCCCATGCAATTCATTCCAGGGCTTAACCCCCCTGATGTCAGGCTGAGGTGCCTGTCAGTATCTGTGTCATCTCACTTAACTGTTCCTCTGCAAAGTGCCCCAAGATGGATTCAAAATTGTTGTGAAAGGTCCAGAGAAATCTCCAGCCAGTTCTTATGAAATACAAGTCATCTGCACCTGTTGATTTAAAAAGTCTAACTATTTAAAAAGCTGCTATTTAACATCCTCCTGAGATACTAGTGTTATTATCACTATTTTAAGATGAGACTACATCATCTAGGTTTTTCCCAAATACAGAACAGAAATATGTATTGAACACTGTTGCCTTTTTTGCATTATTATTGATAAATCTACTTTTTCTAGCTAGCCAGGAGCAATACAATTGTCCGGATTCTTTTTGTTCCTAAAATATTTTTTAAACTCTGTCTTATTCTCCTTAGCTCTACTGTCTGGCCCTAGATTGTTTCTTTTGGTCCCTTAGCTTCCCTTATCAATTTTCTGCAATACTTAGCTTCTGGTTTATAAATTCATCATTATTGACTTCCTCTTTTTCCCATTTGTTTATATACTTTTTTTGCAGTTGATTTTTTTTACAGTTGCTTTCACTTCCCTCTAAACCAGGTCAGTTTTTTTAGCTAAAGGTCTTCTTTCCTTGATTGTGGCTTTTGGGAAATCTAATAAAGAGTTCTTAAAAATTTCCCAATTGTCATTCACATTTTTCTGATTCAATCCTTCCTCCTGGCAGATTTGGCTCATAATTGTTTTCAGCTTTGTGAAACTGGTTATTTCTTATAGCACCGATTGTGTGTGCGCGCATGTATGCATTTATTTGTACTAGTGATCACATTTATAATCTGCAAACAGAATTATATATTTCTGTTTGCACATAATAAATATGATCGCTAGTTCCTAAGGTACTATTCATTTTTACTTCTGTGACCAGTTCCTCTTCATCTGTCAAGACAAGGTCTAATATAGAATTCCCCTGTGTTAGATGAAACACTCTTTGAGTTAGGAAAATGGCATCTAAAATAATTAGAAATGCTGAGGATGTTTTTAGTACTGGTAGCACGAGTCCTCCAGCATATGTCATTCTGATTCATGTCTGCCATGATTATGCAGGATTTGGGGTTTTTTCCTAAATATCGTGGACAGGTATGTGAGGAACTGGTGCCTTTGTATTTGCTTGTCTGTAGCAAACAGTACCTAATTCCGCACAAGCCCCCCCCCCCCCCCCCGCCTCTCATCTTGTGTTTTATTTCCTAGGACGTTGATTCACAAGATTTTTTTCTGAGGGTACGTTCTTCGAGAGAGGAACACAAATGCAGACAAACGAAATTGCAAATGAAGCACGGATTTCAATTTCCCACACTTCATTTGCATAATCGTGGCCAGCCGCTTATCCGAAATACTGTATGTCGAGAAAAAAAACGTGGTCCACATGGGGTTATTTCAAAAAGAACCCCTTCCTTCAAAATAACCCTTAGACCTTATTTTTTAAGAAGTAAGGGTTATTTCGAAGGAAGGGTTTATTTTCAAAATAGCCCCATTTTTTCTCGAAATACGGTATTTCTGGCCGGAGGGTGATGGGGGTTTACAGGATCTGGGAGGGAGCTGTGACCTGGGGCAGGAGGGTGCAGAGGGTTTGGATGGTGACCTGGGGGAGGGAGTTGTGGTGCAGGAGGGGCAGGGGTGCCAGAGGCAGGCTCTGCCTGGGAGGCAGTTACCTAAGCCAGCAGCTCTGCAGCACCCCCAAAGCAGGCTGGGCTCCTTGCCTAATGCAGCCCCAGATCATTTTAAACAGGCTTGCTCCTTCCACGTGGCTCTCAGCTCCGGGGCACGAAAGTGGCTTGTGCTGCCCCCATCCTTCAGGCCAATCTCTCAGCTCCTATTGGCTGGTTGTTTCCAGCCAATAGGAGCTGAGAGAATGGCTGGGGTCAATTCCTATTGTCCAGTTGTTTCCAGCCAATAGGAGCTGAGAGAATGGCTGGGGTCAATTCCTATTGTCCAGTTGTTTCCAGCCAATAGGAGCTGAGAGAATGGCTGGGGTCAATTCCTATTGTCCAGTTGCTTCCAGCCAATAGGAGCTGAGAGAATGGCTGGGGTCAATTCCTATTGTCCAGTTGCTTCCAGCCAATAGGAGCTGAGGATTGCATTGTGGGAGGGGGGGATCACAAAGCCGAGAGCCGCATGGACTGCGCTTTAAACCGTGGCAGGTGCATGCCCGAGGATCCCGGCAGGGAGGTGCAGGGGCCAGATCCGGTGGCTTGGAGGGCCAGATCCAGCCCCCCGGGCTGTAGTTTGCCCAGCCCTGGGATAGAGTTTCAACTGATAAACTATAGTAAAACACAACTGCTAGAAGTGTGCGTGTGCACATGCGTGTGTGCGTGTGTGCGTGTGTGCGTGTGTGCGTGCGCACAGACCTGAAACATCACACAAGGCCTGAAAGGGTTAAGGTGGCCAGGTGGCCCAAGGAACTCTCCTCACTTTACCTGGCGGAGGGGCCAGAGAGAAGGGATGAGTTAGAGAAGAGACCCGGTGGGGACGGGAACAGGAGGGGGCTGTGAGTGACGGAGCATGTAATCACTCTAGAGGTGCGTCTACACTGCCGCCTTAGCTCCGAATAAGAGATGCCATTTGAGCTACGCAAATTGCGTCTCTTCTAATTCCGAAATAAACCGCTATTCCGAAACGTTCCTCACGAGGGTTACAGGGACGTCGCAATAGCGAGCCCGTTATTTCGAAATCGATTTCGATATAACGGGCTTGCTCAAAAGATGCAGAATGTCAATTTTGGGATACCGGAAGTATCCCGAGATAGTGCCGCTGTCTAGACGTACCCTATGGGAGAAGGGAGGTGTGTTTGGGCCTAGAGACTGGTGGCCTACACTTACTCCCTGGGAGGAGGGAGTTTGGGCTGGCAAACCCAGAGATGGGGGAGATCCAGAGCGGTAGGAAAGACACAGGGGGAAAGCAGGAACGGATGGGTTGGGCCCTCCTGCTGCTGTGGATTGGAGAGTCAGTGCACTGGGACGACGTGCTGTTTGAAACAACGCTGTGTTCATGTGGGCTAAGGAGCAAACACTCTAACGAGTGGGATGAGAAGCTGGAGATGAGTCACCAGGGCGCCCTTGTAGCCAAGAAGGCGAATGACATATTGGGTTGCATTGGGGGGCATTGCCAGCAGATCTAGATTATTCCCTTTTATTCAGCTCAGGTGAGGCCACAACTGGAATATTGTGTCTAGTTCTGGGTCCCCACTACAGAAAGGATGTGGCCGCATTGGAGAGGGTCCAGCGGAGGGCAACCAAAATGATTCGGGGGCTGGAGCACATGACCTATGAGGAGAGGCTGAGGGATTGGGGCTTCTTCAGTCTGCAGAAGAGCAGAGTGAGGGGGGATTTGAGAGCAGCCTTCAGCTTCCTGAAGGGGGTTCCAAAGAGGATGGAGAGAGGCTGTTCTCAGTAGTGACAGATGCAGAACAAGGAGCAATAGTCTCAAGTTGCAGTGGGAGAGGTCTGGGTTGGATATGAGAAAAAACGATTTCCCTAGGTGGGTGGGGAAGCACTGGGATGGGTTTCCTAGGGAGGGGGTGGAATCTCCATCCCTAGAGGTTTTGAAATCCTGGCTTGACAAAACCCTGGCTGGGCTGCTTGAGTTGGGGTTGGTCCTGCTTTGAATGGGGGTTTGGCCTCCTGAGGTCTCTTCCAACCCTCGTTTTCCATGGTTCCTTCACAAGGATACAGAGCTTCAGCGAACCTGTGGGTCATTTTCATGCCGATCATACAACTTAAAGTGAGTGCGGTTGCGATAAGAACTTTGGGAAGCCCCTGAGCAAATTTCAGCGCCGAGTCGAAGACTGCAAACTCATTTTTTGGACACCACCAGAGAACTCAAAAATTACAACAACCAACCCCCCAGAATGAACATAAGAAACCCCCAAACGCACAAGCCTCTGGCAGAATCACAGCCCTTATGAGCTCTAGATGGCTTGAGAGATTGTGGGGTTTTTTTTTGTCTTATTGCAGCATTAGCTATTTTATGGCACGGTGGAAATGCATTTAATTTTTATGTCCTGCACCCGTTGTCTCCTTCCTCGGCCCCGGGCTGCCACCAGCCAAGTGAGGCTGAGAGGAACTAAGGGGGACATTAATGAGCTACGAGCTGACTCGTAAAGGCGACTTCCTGACAGAAATACTGACATGACAATTCCCGCCCCCCCCCCCCACCTCATTCGCTTCGCCGTAATTAAGCTCGTAAAAGGGAAAGGGGTTTCCAGACGGAGCTGTTCCTGGCTAGGAGCCTGGGTGTCTGCAGCCTTAATTCCCACAGGGACGTCAGTGCGAGCGGAGGATGCTCTGTGCCGGGCCAGGATCAGCCTGTGCATGTCGGTGGAAAGGTGCAGCACAGCTGAGAGCGAGCCTCCGGCTGCAGCCTCACAGACGGGCGAAACAGGACACCTTGTGTAGCCGCGGAAGCACTGCACGGTGCTGGCGAAGGCACGTTTCTGCAGCTTTGCCGGCTCCACTCGGGGACGACGCCCCTCGGCCGCAGTGAAAGTCTGTAGGGACTGGGTGATGGATACTCTAGCTCAGCGGTTTTCAAACGATGGGTCGCGCCCCAGCACGGGGGGTGGGAAGTCGGGTGCTGGGGCTTGTGGCTGCAGGGGGGTCAGGTGAGCAGTTGCGGGGGGCTAAGGCAGCTCCCTGCCTGTCCTGGCGCTGCACACTGCGCCATGCCCCAGAAGTGGCCGGCTGCAGGCCCGGCTCCTAGGTGTGGGAGGAGAGCGCACAGGGCTCCCTGCACTGCCCCTGCCCCGAGCACTAGCTCCGCCCTCCCACGGGCTGGGAACCCGCTGCCGGCTGCTTCTGGGGCGCAGCCTGGTCTGCGGGGGCAGGAGAGGCAGGAAGCCGCCTCAGCCCCCCCGCAGCACCGCTGACTGGGAGCCACTCAAGGTCATCCCCTCCCACCCCAACCCTGCCCCCACAAAGCCAGACTCCCCTCCTACACCCCCAAAGCTCCCCCCCACAGCCCCAACCCAGAGCCCACACTCCAATCAGATGATGTCGGGTCGTGGCATTCACCATTTTCTTCAACTGAGTCATGAGGAAAAGAGTTTGAAAACCGCTGTGATAGAGAGGGCTCCTTTTGCAACAAAAGGAATAGTACACATGAGCCTCTTTAATCCAGGATCCCTGCCAGAGTAAAGATTTTGCTGAGCCAGGGCGGGTAGGTCTACACTACAGAATAAGGTCAAATTAAGATACGCAACTTCAGCTGTATTAATTGCATAGCTGAAATGGAAGTACCTTAACCCGACTTTTGGCGCTGTCCACGCTGCGGGAAGTCAAAGGGAGAACACTAAGAATCTTGGGCAGGAAACTTTTCCCATCCTGGCAAAATATTCCAGGTTTAAAACAAAAAAAAAAAGAATTCTCCGTCCCGAGTCAGGGTGAAAGGTCGAAGATCACCACGAAGCAACAAACGCAAAAACGTCTATTTGTGTCGAACAAAAATGTCCCGTTGCAATTTCAACCACATTTGGGGGTTTATTTTATTTTTTTACTATAATTAGCTAGAACTACTAAACAGAAGGTCAGTTAGACCTAGGCAACTGACATTTTTCACGTTGAAAATGTCCGAATGGAACTTTCAAGGATTTGGAAACTTGGTGCAACATTCTTTTGAGTTGAGACACTTTTCAAACCCATCCTGTTCCCAGGGACAGTTTCTGCCGTGGCCCCAGCCCCCTTCTCCGGCGAGAGACTGCTCCCTGCCGGCTGCCTGGCTCGCTGCACCCACCCCACCCCACCCTGCGCCCCACTAGCTCCACGCTGCCCATTCCCTGCGCTGCCCCTGTGCCCCACAGCCTGCTCCCCAGCACCTCAGTCCCCCTGCTTCATCCGGTCCCCGTGTCCCTCTGGCTCTGCACTGTCCCTGCACCCTGTGGGTCGGGAGTGAGGGGTGCTTGTCCATAGGGAGGGGCTGGAGAGGGCAGGGAAAAGGCTGTTGTGGCCCAGCAGAGAGCGAAAGGGGAGGGGGAGTTTACCTGAAGCGCCTTTGCCTTTATGGAAAAAAAATCATTAAAATTATATTTGCTATAGGGCTAAAATGCCAGGATGAAAACGAAAACAAAAAAACCATTGCAAAGTGCAAACCTATGGAAAAGCCAACCAAAAAAGGAGGGGGCGGTCAAAAATGTTTTTGCGTGGGACTGCAAAAAACCTAGAGTCGGCCCTGATCCCGAAATTCCCAGCCAGCCCTAATCCAAGATGATGTGGATCTGTATTGTGGGATGTGTCACCTGATCACTTCTCACATGCTGCATTTTCCAGCAAAGACCCTTGAAACCAGTGTCCCCTGTGAGCTGAGCTCTTGGAGAGCCACCTAGCAGAGAAATGTGGGCCAGCTGACTAGCAGAGCGCCCACAACCTCCCTCAGCCGGCAGCATGTGTTTGTACTGGTGGTGCACATCTGCACATGCCTTGGTGCACATACAAATTTTATTCCGCACATGGATGGAAAAAACGAGAGGGAACTTACGCAGCTGTAGTCGATGTATCTCACCTCACATTTCCGCGACCTCCACCCAGCGGGAGGCCGATGAGAGCAAATGCTTCCGTCAGCTTCCCTTCCTCCTCGTGAGGAGCAGGAGTACTGGTGCCCATGGGGCACCCTCTGGGTTCGATCTAGTGAGTCTATACTAGTCCCGCTCAGTTGAACCCTGGTAGACCCGTGTAGTGTAGACATGCCCTGAAAGAGGTTGTGGTTAGTGCCACAGCCCTGGGCACCGGGAGATATCTCCGCTTGACAAAGTCTCAGCTTGACAAAGCCCTGTCCGGGTTGATTGAGTTGGGATTGGTCCTGCCTAGAGCAGGGGGCTGGACTTGATGGCCTTCTGAGGTCTCTTCCAGCTCTATGGTTCTATGATGTGGGATATTTTCCTGGTGGTGCTGAAGATCTCCTGTTTGATCTTGGCCATGCCTAATAGCACCTTAGCTCCCACCTCTCCCACCACATGGCAAGGACTGACTAGTTTTCTAGAGTGCTTCGAGGTGTTCCCATGGAAGACCTTGAGAGGGAGGGATGGGAATTCCCACGGGCTCCCAGCATCGGCAAAATTCACCGACGGCAACGGTAAAACCCTCACGGATCTCACTGAGAGCAGAGTTAAGCAACTGTAGGGCTTGAGAATCCAGCCCTGTAGTGGAATTGCTCTCTCCTCTTCTCCGTCGAATCACCGGGCCTGACTGGTTAGACATGAGCCAAACCTTCCTGTGCATCCAAAACCATTGCCTCTCCCAAAGCAGGATGGGAGGAAAGAAACTCTTCAAACTCCGTGTCCCTGGCTTTGGTGTGCACAAAAGGGTGCATTTCAATGAGGCGATCCGGAATCTTACCCGCGCAGCCGCCGCTATAAATCCAGACTTCCACTGTCACAGCCGTAAACTATTTGGAGGCAACGCCATCCAAGAAATCGTATTTCTTGGGATGATTTGTTGATTCTCAATAGCCAGCCTGTTCTGAGCGTGGCAGAGCTCAGGAGAGGTCGGGATTTACTGTTCTCTCCTGCCAGGTTCGGTGATGCATTTCAGAAAATGCTGTCGGAACGTGCCAGGAGATAGGATGACTCCGGCATCTTTTGCTTCTCAAAGCAACCCAAAGGGCACCAATGCGTCTATCAGAGTAGTTTACTTAAGAGTGTCAAAGAACAGATATGCCACCGCCATAAGCATTGTAGTTCAAGGGCTCTTCCACTGATTAGCACCCGTTTGGTACGTCTGAGAGGGGACGTGCTAGCAGCTTTCAGGTATCTAAAAGGGTGTCACAAGGAGGAGGGAGAAAAAATTGTTCTCCTTGGCTTCTGAGGATAGAACAAGAATGGGCTTAAATAGAAAAACTTCCTACCTATCAGGGTGGTTAAATACTGGAACAAGTTGCCTAGGGAGGTTGTGGAATCTCCAACCCTGGAGATATTTAAGAGCAGGTTGGATAGACATTTATCGGGGATGCAGGGATACTCGACTTTGGAAGTCCTGGGAGCCACAATGATACTCACCGTGCATGTCGAGGGCCGCAACTTAAGTGTGGTTGCATAGACATGCAAATAGATATACAAATCTATGCAAATAGCTTCTTTCACACTGACGGTCATGAATACAAAGATTAAGGCAAGACTACACAACATGCAGGCCCCATTTAAGTCAGTTCTGCGGACATTAATAACATGCAGTATCTACCCAGTTCCACCCATAGACTGCACTTTTAATGAACAATGACAGTCCATGAATTTAACGATTAAAACGCATCTCAACAGAAGACCATTACATTGACTTGCTGTTGTGGAACGTGTTCCCAGTGGAGGCCATGTTCAAAAGATCCCACCCGCGAGCTGCGTGTTGAACCCTGCCTAAACGGAAACCACACCACGGGCCACATGTTGAGTAGTCTAGATGGTGTTCAGCTCTGCTGTGAGGGCAGGGGACTGGACTTAATGACCTCTAGAGGTCCTTTCCAATGCGAGTGTTCTATGATTCTTTACTTACGGCAAGATCGACGCTATAGAGGTCAATTTCCTCGTGTTTGATTTAGCAGACCTGTAAATCGAATGCCGAGGGCGGAGCAAGGGAAGCTGTCAGGAGTGTTTGTCTTTGCATTTTGTGTAGCTGGAGTTGCGTCTCTTGAGCCAACCTTCTGGGTCCAGTGTAGTCCTGGCTTTTGTATCTCATAGGGTATATCTAGACTACAAGCCTCTGCCGATAGAGGCATGGAAAATAGGCTACCCGACATAGTCAATGAAGTGGGGATTTAAATATCCCCGGCTTCATTAAAATAAAAATGGCCACCACGCTGTGCCAGCTCAGCTGATTGTCGGCACAACGCAGCAGTCAAGACGCGGATCAGTCGACAGGGAACGCCTTTGTCGACCGCTCCTGTAAACCTCGTTTCACAAGGCATAAGGGAACGGTCAACAAAGGCTTCCCCGTCGACCCATCTGTGTCTTGACTACCCCGCTGTGCCGACGATCAGCTGAGCCGGCACAGCGCGGCAGCCATTTTTATTTTAATGAAGCCAGGGATATTTAAATCCCCGTTTCATTGACTATGTCGGGTAGCCTATTTTCCATGCTTCTGTCGGCAGAGGCATGTAGTCTAGATATACCCATAGGCTGTGTCTACATTGGCACCCTTTTCCGGAAAAGGGATGCAAATGAGACACTTCGGAATTGCAAATGCCGCAGGGGATTTAAATATCCCCCGCGGCATTTGCATGAACATGGCTGCCGCTTTTTTCCAGCTCGGGGCTTTGCCAGAGAAAACTGCCAGTCTAGACGGGATCTTGCGGAAAAGGGTTTATTTTCCGCAAGATCCCATCTAGACTGGTGCTTTTTTCCGGCAAAACCCCGAGCCAGAAAAAAGCGGCAGCCATGTTCATGCAAATGCCGCGGGGGATATTTAAATCCCCCGCGGCATTTGCAATTCCGAAGTGTCTCATTTGCATCCCTTTTCCGGAAAAGGGTGCCAATGTAGACACAGCCATAGTGTTTCTTACCACCTGGAGTCCATGGATTTCAAGACAGCAGCCTTGCCGTAACATACAACAGGGTGTGCGTACCGGCACAGCAACCGTGGCTGGGGCTAAGAACTGTTAGTGTCCCAAACACTTGCTTCTGCCGATGGAAAACTCGTCTTGCTATGAGCAGATCACAGTGCGTTAAACTGCCTATGGCCAGCCACTAGAGCACGGTGTACTTGTGTAACCCACACACCTGTCGGGCGTGAGGCACCATCTCATGGCACTTAGACCGTTTCTGGAGAGAATAATCAGTCTGCTCTACAGTCTGAGCTCAGAGCCAGCTGTCTAACCTGTTCTGTTCACTCCCTCTGGGATATCTGGCATTGGCCACTGTTGGACGATGGGACACTGGGTTTTGGTCCGAAGCAGTATGGCTGCTCTTATGGTTCATCTGAAGAAGTGGGTTGCACCCACGAAAGCTCATACCACCATCTACATGTTTTGTTAGTCTCGATGGTGCTGCAAGACTATTCCTTTTTTTAAAAAAAAAATTAAGTTACAGACTAACGTGACTTCCCCCTCTGAAACTTTTGTTCTTATGCGTTATCTATCCCCACTGACTCTGCAGGGCCAGCCCAGTTGTGGGGAATGGAGCTGGAAACTCCAGAAGAAAGATTTAAAAGACTTGGACTTTACAGTTTAGAAAAGGGGAAGCTAAAGGGGATAGGGTGGAGGTCTATAAAATCATGACTAGTATGGAAAAAGTGAATATGGAAAAGTTATTTATGTGTTCCCAGAACATAAGAACTAGGGGTCATCAAATGAAATGAACAGGCAGCAGGTTTAAAACAAACAAAAAAGTTTTTCTTCACTCAGCACTCAGCCAACCTGTGGAACTCCTTGCCAGAGGATGTGGTGAAGGCCAGGACTTTAACAGGGTTCAAAACAGAGCTAGATTCATGGAGGTTAGGTCCATTAATGGCTATTAGCCAGGATGGGTAGGAATAGTGTCCCTAGCCTCTGTTTCTCTGGAGGTTGGTGACAGGGGAGGGATCGTATGAGGATCACTTGTTGTGTTCTTTCCCTCTGGGGCATCAGGCATTGGCCACTGTCGGCAGACAGGATACTGGGCTGGATGGACCTTTGGTCTGACCCAGTCTGGCCGTTGTGATGTTTTTAAACTCTACTGTCCGGTATTGCTGTGGGAACATGAGTCACATTGCCCCGTGGCTCACACGTTCCCAGGAGCCTGTGCATCTCTGAGCATGTACTGCTGACGGGCTGGTGGCAATGGAAGAGACAGGGACCCAGGCGGCTTGGCGGCGTGGCTGGCGCTTGGGGGCAGATACGCTGTCCTGAGCTGTGCACACCGAGCCGCTCTCCCCCGCCCCCCACAGGCCCTCGGGGAGGACAGACGCGGCTGGCGACAGCGTCATCTCTCCAGACTTGCGTTCCAGCCCCTCCCAGCACTTTAATGGAAAGTGTCCTCGGAGGGGCTATAAATCCCTGCTGATCCGGCCTGAGGCATCTGCCGTCGCCCGAGCTAATGCGCCCGCGGCCCAGTGTTGATCTATGACTGTCTCCCCCCCGCCCGCGGCCCTGTTCAGTATGCGGCTCGCTGGAGCGTCGGGAATGAAAGATGTTGGTGCGGGCTTGGGAGCCGGCCATTAGCTGCCTCCGCACGGCGCCTGGTTCTGCTCGGTCCTCCGGAAGGCAGTTTCCAATGGCTCGCTGCATCTCTCTCTGCCAGCCTCCTAATTACCCACCGACGATAAATAAAGGTTCCGTTCGGCTGGGCTGCGGGAGAGTCTGTTTTACGAGCTGGGCGGCAGCTTGCCAGAAGTGGCAACCTTCACTGAGAGGCCGGGGTGGAGTCTCCATCCCGTGATGCATTAGGGACAATTTAGAACAATACCTCATCACTGGCCCTTTTTAGCTACTGATCAAAAGCACTTAACTCTCCCCCCGCCCCGCCGCTGCCTCAGTGGCCAAGCGCCTCACACTGCAGTGTGTTTATTGTCACTGTCATGTTACCGAATTTGAGGGAAGCAGCCAGATCACTGATGCACCCATAGGTGGGGGTGTTGGCCCCAAAAATGGTATAAAAGGGGGCCATGTGGGGTGTTGAATAGAAGCTCACTGTCTGCTAATCCTATGTATGCTGTTCATGTGATTGTATAATGTCTGTGTGTGAAATTATAAGCATGTACTTGTATGGATACTGAATATTTCCCTGCATGTGGTTGAGCATTGGGCAGAGCCCGGCCTATCGACATGCTAATTAGCGAGGCCCTGTGGAACAATGCACTCGATGGGCCAAGGACACGCCTAAAGAAGGCTGACACCTGAGGGCTGCCAGCAGGGAACACAGGGATAGGCCATGGGCCAGGTGACCTGCTGTAGCCAAGAAGAGACCAGGAAGGCGGGATAAAGAGGCCATGTGGTTGACTCCATCTTGGTCTTCAGCTCAGCACTTCATCCCAGAGGCAGCAGTGCAGGGATCGAAGGGCCGGAAAGACCTGTGGACCCATCCTGATCTAGGATGCGCAACAAGGACTCTTAAACCAGCAGCTGCAACATCTCTGCTAGAGCCTGCCTTGAGACCTGGGAGATTCAGTGCATGTAATGTAGTATCCTTTAACAACCTCACTCTCAGGCTTTTCTTTCTTGTGATAATAAACCTTTAGATGTTAGATGCTAAAGGATTGGCCCAGCGCGATTTGTGGGTAAGGTCCAGAGGGTAAATTGACCAGGAATCTGTGGCTGGTTTCTTGGAACTGGACAGAACTCGTTTGGGGTAGGTAGGATTGGGTGCTAGGACCCCCCACCTGTGTATGAGTCCCGGGGCCGTCTGGGGCACAGATATTGCTGGGGTGTTGGAGGGGCTTTGCTCATGAGGCTTCAGGCAGGCTGCTGAAGCGCTTTGTGGCCTGTTTGGGAAGGTCACCTGTCTGGGGGCTGTAAGGAGCCCCGAAGTTGAGCAATTTGCCCTGAGCGGACGCCCTCAGCTGTGCCCAGACTCAGCTCAGTCCGTCACAGTCACCCACCCTGATGCTGTCATTCCCTGTTGTGAGGGAAACTGAGGCACCAAGCCGCTCAGTGACTTACCCCAGGTCCCTCAGGAAGTCTTCAGTAGAGCAAGGAAATCAGCCTGCTTTTCTTGAGTTGCCAGGTCGCTCCCTGACCACTGACCCATCCTCCCTCACCTCTCCCCGAGGATTTCAAAGTTCTTCCTGGCCGGGAATAGACCCTTGGACCCTTGCAGTGTGGGAGTGTGGGGGGTGGGGTGAGAGCATTGTTCTTGTTTTACAAATGGGGAAACTGAGGCACAGGGCTGTGATGTGGATGTGGCTTGAGCCACCAAAGCCACCCATATAAGACCACATCAAGGCCTGGGCTGCCAGGCCCACCTGGGTCCAGAGCCCTTTGAATAGCTCCAGCCAGAGCCATGAGCAGCCACAGCTTGGGAGCCCTTTGCTGTGTTTATAATTCAATGCCTCTGGCCTCAGAAACCAACCCCAGATGGAGATGGCCCGAGAGGGCCCCAGACTCTGTACAGGTTTGGATTCACTGCCCCTCCCCCTCCCCCCCATGCCCAGGTTTATTTAATGTAATTTGGAGATATACCATCTCCTGGAGCTGGAAGGGACCTTGAGCCGTCATTGAGTCAAGTCCAGTCCCCTACCCTCACAGCACCTGGGTATCGGCACCTCTACCATTTCTGCAAAGCCCGCCCCCCAGGCCTCTGTGGGATGGGCCCCATCTGTGGCTGTGTCTGCCTAAGGGGCGACCCATTCTCAGTGGGGGGAGCTGTCCAGCCCGGGGCTGGGTACAAAGCGTGTGACCCCCACCCAGCACAGGCAGCCCCTATCCTGATAGGTGGGTTGTCTTCTCGAGCTTTGGCCACCTGGTAAAGTCTCCCTGAGCTCACAGGCGCTAGCACGCCTTCTGCCCCATTTCTTCTGCCGTGGGGCCGGCCCGGTCGGCCGCCTTCTGACACCAGGCTGTAGGGCAGGTTTTCAGCAGCACAGCTCAAACTTGGACCCCTGGCTACCTGAATGGGCTCTTTGGTAAGGTGTGACAGGCTGAGCAACCTCTCTCTGTGGCCCTGCTCTGTTCCAGGCCTTTGAGTGCTGGACTGGGTCCTGCATCATGCCACTGATGAGACGTCACCTGGAGGACTGCTCTGATCTGTTGTTCAGGAGGGCTGTGTCTAGACTGGCAAGTTTTTCCGCAAAATTATCTGATTTTGCGGAAAAACTTGCCAGCTGTCTACACTGGCCGCTTGAATTTCCGCAAGAACACTAACGATCTCATGTAAGATTGTCAGTGTTCTTGCGGAAATACTGTGCTGCTCCCGTTCGGGCAAAAGTCTTTTTCCGAAAGACTTTTGCACAAAAGGGCCAGTGTAGACAGCACAGTGCCATTTTCGCGATCGGGGCTTTTTTGCGGAAAATACTAATCGGGGCTTTTTTGCAGTAAACCGCGTCTAGATTGGCCACGGACGCTTTTCCGCAAAAAGTGCTTTTGCGGAAAAGCATCCTGCCAATCTAGACGTGCTTTTCCGAAAATGCGTTTAACGGAAAACTTTTCCGTTAAAAGCATTTTCAGAAAATCATGCCAGTGTAGAGGTAGCCGTAGAATCACCAAATGAAATGAATAGGGAGCAGGTTTTAAACCAAACAAAGGGAAGGTTTTCTTCATGCAGCACATAGTCAACCTGTGGAACTCCTTGCCAGAGGATGTTGTGAAGACCAGGACTTTAACAGGGTTCAAAAAAGAACTTGATGAATTCATGGAGGGTAGGGCCATCAATGGCTCTTAGCCAGGACGGTTAGGAAGGGTGTCCCTAGCCTCTGTTTGTTTGCCAGTGGCTGGGAATGGGCGACAGAGGAAGGCTCACTGGATGATTCCCTGTTCTGTTCACTCCCTCTGGGGCTCCTGGCGTTGGCTACTGTCGGCAGACAGGACCCTGGGATAGATGGACCTTTGCTCTGCCCCAGGGTGGCCGTCCTTATGATGACCCTGTGAGGACTTGGAGAATCTGCCTGCACAATGTATGAGTTGTGGCTGCTAGGATGAATGTGGGTGGTTATGAAATAGCTGTTTCCTCGAATGCCCCTGTATGTATGTAGATTCCAGCCCTGCTGATAAGGCTGTGTCCCATCCCACAGGCCAGGGATAAAAGTGAACTTCAGAAGTGCCTGCCTTGTCGTTACCTGGCTGTCCCCCACAGGTTGCTCGGGAACAGGGCTGAGCCCCGTGGCCAGGGCCTGAGGCTTTTCCGCGGGGGCACCAGAGAAGTTCCAGCCCTGGGTGGAGGGACATCTGGGGTCAGGGCTTCAGCCCCATGTTCTGGAATGGCTGGCAGACTCCCTTCCCCCTTCCTTAGCGTGCACAGGGAGGGTAGACGCACCCTACTACCTGGTTTCTCCCTCGGCTCCCTGCCTGTCTCCAGACGCCATGTGTGGTGCCTGCTTTACCGCCAGCCACACATAGGAGGCGTCTTTGGCTGCGCTGACCGGGGAACTCAAGGACCAGCAGGGGGCGTACAAATCCAGGACCGCAACACTCCGCCCCCAGTATACCTAGAGTAGGCGCTCTGGGGGCGGAGCGTGGGCGGGGCCAGGCTGGTGGCTTGGCGAGGCAACACCTTCCCCTGCCTAGCGTATCTGCTGCCCACGTCTAGACCCCTGAACACGTGGGGATATCTGCTTTGTATCCACATCTGCGGATGTGGCTGGGGATTTCCTCAGTGCTCATATGGATGTGGACACAAATTTTGTATCCGCCAAAGGCTCTGATCACAACCGTAACCCATTGCTCGTTCAGAGTGGTGTTCTGCCCCTCTCTAGGGGTGAGTGGGGCACATAGAGACAGGGGTCCTGCAGCTAACAGCACGGGGACCTTTCAGCTCATGCTTTGAGACCCAGCAATCCAAGGTTCAATGCTCGCTGCTGATACCCCACCCGGGGTGTGGCATTCCAAGACTAGGAGCCAGTGCTATCTGATTGCCTGGCATCTCCAGATCCAGTTAACACTAGACAGGTACCTACATCACCGAGAGGCCCTTTGTGGTCCCAAAGGCCTTTGGACAGGAAACCACTTCTCCTTTTTCCCCTCGAACTGGTCCCATCAGGCTGGTGTTAGGGAAACTTGCATCCCTGCTGTTTCTGTCTCGTGCAAAGGGAACTCAAGCTTCCGGGGCTGAGAGTGAAATGCTTTTTAAAAGCACTAAAGTCGCCCATAAAATGACTGGCACGTTTCGGAAGGGACGTGTCATCGGTGCCACTTTGAAAGATGACAGACAGACATTTTATACCTGTAATTATGATAAAAGCTCACAGGGGAAAATGTGCTGGTGTTTCCAGAGAATAAACCTCTTGAGCCTTTTAAGACTTCAGGGATCAGCCCGGAGCTGTAAACTGGGAGCAAGTGGTAACAGCTGCCATCTCATGCCTCTGAGATGAAACATACTAGTGAGAACAAGAGATTGTGCCTAAAAGCCTCCCCTTTGTTGTACCCGTGTATCACTGCAGCAGGCACTGTTGCTTTTAAAGCTATCCCAACTCTAGCTTTGTGGCTCTCAGTTGCCTATTTGCGGTACTTGGAAAGGCAAATCATCACCATTGTTCTAAAAGGATGGACAGGGAGATTTGGTGCCCAGGTTTCTACATTTTTGTTGCAATTTTGCAGAGTGCGTAAGGTTGACGTGTGTGCGGTCATCATTAGGCTTCAGAATCAACACCCTATTGAGGTGCATAGAAGCATTTTATCCCTCTTAGAGGTACGGGATCTAAGCCAAAGGTGAACTGGGTGCATCCCGGAAGAGATGCCCATATTCTACTGTGTAGTCTGATCTCTCAGAGGTGACGCTGTTGGTGGGAGAAAGCAGGGTCAGGCCTCAATTGGATCCCGCAGAAAACCAGGTGGATGGAGTAGTGATCTTAGCACAAGCAATCTCTGTCCCGCCACTGCCGCGCAGTACAAGGTGTTGGAGTTTCCTATTGCAGTGGTTCGTGGCAGGCACAAAGCGGGGAATCTCGAGGAGGTCACGTTCTCTCTGTGTCTGGCGCTGAAGCGACCACGGCTGGACCCCCCCAGTCCACTTCTGGTGTCTGCAATTCAAGAAGGATGTTGATAAACTGGAGAGGACTCGGAGGAGAGCCACAGGCAGGGCTGCTGATGGACAGGCCGGCCCCCGGGCAACGTCGGGGGGGCGGCTCTGCACCCCAATAAAGGACAGGGCAGAGGTGCAACTTGTTTACCCCAACCAGCTGGTCAGCACTGTCCAGCCAATTGCCAAGGGCGATGTAAAGGGCTCAGGGCTACCGGCCACCACTGCGGTAGTGCTGGCAGTGGGCAGAAGGCCTGGGTCCTTTAAAAGGCCAGCTGCCACCCTCCCCAGCCCTGTTGGTGGCCCAGGCCACCGGAATGATAAAGGATTAGTAAAGCCGTCTGACAGAGACACGCTCAGAGAGCTCCGTCTGGCTAGCCTGACAAAGGTTTGGGTCTGTGAGTTCTTGCACAGGGAACAAACATTTAATTCACTTCAATCTAGCAGAGAAAGATCTGACATGAGCCAATGGCTGGAAGTTAACAGCAGAACGGCCGTACGGGGTCAGACCAAAGGTCCATCCAGACCACAGTCCTGTCTGCCCACAGTGGCCAACGCCAGGTGCCCCAGAGGGAGGGAACAGAACAGGGAATCATCCAGTGATCCATCTTCTGTCACCCATTTCCAGCTTCTGACCAACAGAGGCTAGGGACACCCTTCCCACCCATCCTGGCTAATAGCCATTGAAGGACCTCACCTCCATGAATGTGTCTGGCTCTTTTTGGAACCCTGTTATAGAATCATAGGACTGGAAGGGACCTCGAGAGGTCATCGAGTCCAGCCCCCCGCCCTCAAGGCAGGACCAAGCTCCGTCTACACCATCCCTGACAGATGTCTATCTAACCTGTTCTTAAATATCTCCAGAGAGGGAGATTCCACCACCTCCCTTGGCAATTTATTCCAATATTTGACCACCCTGACAGTTAGAAATTTTTTCCTAATGTCCAATCTAAACTCCCTTGCTGCACTTTAAGCCCATTACTCCTTGTCCTGTCCTTAGAAACCAAGAGGAACAAATTTTCTCCTTCCTCCTTGTGACACCCTTTTAGATATTTGAAAACCGCTATCATGTCCCCCCTTAATCTTCTTTTTTCAAAACTAAACAAGCCCAGTTCATGAAGCCTGGCTTCATAGGTCATGTTCTCTAGACCTTTAATCATTCTCGTCACTCTTCTCTGTACCCTTTCCAATTTCTCCACATCTTTCTTGAAATGTGGCGCCCAGAACTGGACACAGTACTCCAGCTGAGGCCTAACTAGTGCAGAGTAGAGCGGCAGAATGACTTCACGAGTTTTGCTTACAACACACCTGTTGATACAACCTAGAATCATATTTGCTTTTTTTGCAACAGCATCACACTGTTGACTCATATTCAACTTGTGGTCCACTATGACCCCTAGATCCTTTTCCGCCATGCTCCTTCCTAGACAGTCGCTTCCCATCTTGTATGTATGGAACTGATTGTTCCTTCCTAAGTCCTGCCCTTCACCACATCCCAACAAGTTACAGTTAGACAAAGCCAGGCTGACAAGAAGGTGTACATTTTGAATGGGGAGCATAGTTAACCATGGTTGGCCAAGGTTTGTGGTGGATTTTTTTTTTGTCACTCACGAAAGGCTATGTCTAGACAGCAGAGTTATTTCAGGATACCGGCTGTAGCAATTTTGCGTCTTTAAACGTGCCCGTTATTTCAAAATATATTTCCAAATAATGGGCACGCTATTCCAGTGTCCCTGTGACCCTCGTTCTACAAGGGTTAAGGGACTTGTCGAAATAGCGCCTTATTTCCACAAGGATTAGAACATACATAAGAACATAAGAATAGCCGTACTGGGTCAGACCAAAGGTCCATCTAGCCCAGTAGCCTGTCTGCCGACAGTGGCCAGCACCAGGTGCCCCAGAGAGGGTGGACCGAAGACAATGATCAAGCGATTTGTCTCCTGCCATCCCTCTCCAGCCTCTGACAAACAGAGGCCAGGGACACCAATTCTATCCCCTAGCTAATAGCCTTTTATGGACCTAACCTCCAGGAAATTATCTAGCTTCTCTGTTATAGTCCTAGCCTTCACAGCCTCCTCTGGCAAGGAGTTCCACAGGTTGACTACACGCTGTGTGAAGAAGAACTTTCTTTTATTAGTTTTAAACCTGCTACCCATTAATTAAACCTGCTACCTCATTAATTAGGGGACTTGTCGGAATAGCGCCTTATTTCCACAAGGGTTAAGGGACTTGCCGGAATAGCGCCTTATTTCAAAATTTGATACTGTAGTGGCTGCGCCAAATTTCAAAATAAGCTATTTTGAAATCACCTTGAAATAAGCTGCGCAATTTTCAAATTGCATAGCATATTTTGAAGGAAGGGTACGGTGTAGATGCACCCTAAGAGACCTTCCCTAGGAATTATTTTAGGGCCATTCTCTGGCATATGCTACACAGCTCTATCTAGATGATCACAGCAATTCCTTCTGTCTTTGGAATCTATGCATCTGCGAGGAATCTGGGCATTTTCTTAGTGTGGTTCATTTTCTTTACACTCAACACCAAACCTTGAGCTTTGGTATTTTTGGAAAGGGGGTATATTAAACCCAGTGTCCTTCTCCCCACGTTGTGCTGTTGGTGTTCTATTCTGCCTTCAATTCATCTCCTTTTTCTGTCCTACACGTTCAGACAACAGAGCTGTGCTGTGCTATGCAGCTGCCATGCTCCCCCCCAGAGATGGCTGCACTTTGGTACTGGGCAAAGTGTTCCCTGTGTCATTTGTACACCTGCTTGTAAAGATGTCTAAAACCATACGCATGTTAGGCTTCAGCTGGAAGCACAAGAGTTTGTAGATACGCAGAGAGAATGAAGTATCAGAGGGGTCGCCGTGTTAGTCTGAATCTGCAAAAGCGGCGAGGAGTCCTGTGGCACCTTATAGACTAACTGAAGTGTAGGAGCATAAGCTTTCGTGGGCAAAGACCCACTTCGTCAGATGCATGTAGTGGACATTTCCAGAGGCAGGTATAAATATGCAGGCCAGGATCAGGCTGGAGATGACGAGGTGGATCCAATCAGGGAGGATGAGGCCCACTTCTAGTAGCTGATCTGGAGGTGTGAATTCCAAGAGAGGAGAAGCTGCGTTTGTAGTTAGCGAGCCATTCACAGTCTTTGTTTAATCCAGGGTTGATTGTGTCAAACTTGAAGATGAACTGTAGCTCAGCAGTTTCTCTTTGAAGTCTGGTCCTGACGTTTTTTTGCTGCAGGATGGCTACTTTTAGATCTGCAATTGTGTGTCCAGGGAGACTGAAGTGTTCCCCTACAGGTTTTTGTATGTTGCCATTCCTAATATCTGATTTGTGCCCGTTTATTCTTTTACGTAG
Organism: Pelodiscus sinensis; assembly: GCF_052426305.1. NCBI lineage: Eukaryota > Metazoa > Chordata > Testudines > Trionychidae > Pelodiscus > Pelodiscus sinensis. The sequence continues at coordinate 3,662,153 of NC_143055.1, read as the reverse complement.
GGACTGTGCAGTTTGGCCGATGTATATAGCAGTGGGGCATTGTTGGCACAGGATGGCATATATTACTTTAGTAGATGTGCAGGAGAATGAACTAGTGACAGTATGGCTGATCTGGTTAGGTCCTGCGATGGTGTTGCTGGTGTATATATGTGGGCAGAGTTGGCACCGAGGTTTGTTGCAAGGATTGGTTCCTGAGTTAGAGTTATTATGGTGCAGTGCGTAGTTGCTGGTGAGAATATGCTTCAGGTTGGCGGGTTGTCTGTGGGCAAGGACTGGCCTGTCTCCCAAAGCCTGTGAAAGGATCCACCTCATCATCTCCAGCCTGATCCTGGCCTGCATATTTATACCTGCCTCTGGAAACTTCCACTACATGCATCTGATGAAGTGGGTCTTTGCCCACGAAAGCTTATGCTCCTACACTTTAGTGAAAATGAATAATCCCTGCCATTTGGTCTGTGCAATGCAGCAGGTAAGACTAGATGGTTTTAAAATCGATGTTGTGATGATTAATAGATCATCTGTCCTCATTCTGATCCTGAATCTTTCTGCAAAACTCTCCTGGCCTAAACAACAAGCAAAGCAAGGAAGCACCAGAATGACACTAGAGGAGAAAAACTAATGGGTACAGAATGAGGACTACTTGGAAAGAGTATGGACAAGGCAGAATGGGGAGTTATACTTCCCTTGAACCAGGAGAGAGCCTCTTAGATCCAAGCCGGGAAGCATTTATGCAAGGCACCCCAGCCAAAATAAGCTACTTGGTTATATTTGTTCAGCATATTTCAAGTAATAAGACACCCCGGCGTGTATAATAATGTGTTGGGATAACCCCATGCTTCTTGTGCGGGAAGAGAAGATGGAGCCACATCACAGACTGCTTTAATCACAGGGGAAGAGGTCTTCTCCCAGCAGGATGGACAGGCCAGCGTGACGACGGGACTGACTTATTTCAGGAGGATTTCTTTCTTTCATGGCATGCGCGGTAGCTGAAGCCACAGATGTAATGCGCAGATAAGGCATCGGAACGTGTTGGCCCTGCAGACCACAGGAAAGGGGTCTGGCAAGTGGCTGGAGCAAGAGAGGCCTGGGTTGTAGTCCCTGCTCTGGAAGGGGAGTAGGTCCTAGTGGTTAGAGTAGCGGGGGGAGGGGCATTGGGAGTCAGCTGCACTGTCACCCCTGGGGTGACACCTCTCCAAGTCTCATCTGAAGTAGGGCACTAGTCATTGTGGGGCCAGCTTTACATGCACAGAAGCAACCCAGTGGCCCGGACGTGAGAGTTGGTGGTATGTCCACTTGATCACCTCCTTCTGGGTCACCCTGCCAGGTCACGTAGGGTACATCTAGACTGCGGCGCTCGTTAGAGATACCGGAAGTATCCCGAAATAGCAATGCCATGTTTTAAATGCTCCCGCTATTTCCCGAAATAAGGGCTTTGTCGGAATAGTGCCTTATTTTGAAATATGGTGCCGTCTGCACAGTGCCAAATTTCAATATCAGCTCTTTCGACCTAGACTCGGTATAAGCTAGACAATGTGTGTAGCGCCAATTGCGTAGCTTATTCTGACAAAAAGGTACTGTCTAGATGCACCCTTAAAAACTTCGTCCCCATGCAGGATATATCAAGTCCCTAAACCAGTAGCCCCAAGAGAATATAAAACAAAAGGTCTTTGGCCCTGTCTTAGGCTCAACTTGCAATTCTTCTCTCTCATCTGGAGTATTGCATCCAATACTCCAGGACTACGTCTACACTGGCACCCTTTTCCGGAAATGCTTATAACGGAAAACTTTTCCGTTATAAGCATTTTCGGAAAAAGCGCATCTACATTGGCAGGATGCTTTTCTGGAAAAGCACTTTTTGCTGAAAAGCGTCCGTGGCCAATCTAGACGCACCTTTCTGCAAAAAATCCCCGATCGTCATTTTCGCAATCAGGGCTTTTTTGCAGAAAAGAAATCTGTGCTGTCTACACTGGCCCTTTTCCGGAACAGTTTTCTGGAAAAGGACTTTTGCCCCAACGGGAGCAGCATAGTTTTTCCGGAAAAACACTGACGATTTTACATTAGATCGTCAGTGCTTTTCCAGAAATTCAAGAGGCCAGTGTAGACAGCTGGCAAGTTATTCTGGAAAAGCGGCTGATTTTCCGGAATAAGTGGCCAGTATGGACACAGCCCAGCTGTGTGAGAATCCGGAGTATTGCGTCCAATTCTGCCTCCACCCCTTCTTTACAGAAAGGATGTGAATGCATGAAAGGATGTTGTTGAGAAAAGACGGAGACGCATTGGAGAGGGTCCAGCGGAGGGCCCCAAAAATGATTCGGGGGTTGGGGCACATGACCTACGAGGAGAGGCTGAGGAATTTGGCCGTGTTTAGTCTGCAGAAGAGAAGAGTGAGGGGGGATTTGAGAGCAGCCTTCAGCTCCCGGAAGGAGGGTTCCAAAGAGGATGGAGAGAGGCTGTTCTCAGTGGGGATAGATGGCAGAATGAGGAGCAATGGTCTCAAGTTCTTCACACAGCGCGTAGTCAACCTGTGGAACTCCTTGCCAGAGGAGGCTGTGAAGGCTAGGACTATAACGGAGTTTAACGAGAAGCTAGATAATTTCATGGAGGTTAGGTCCATAAGAGGCTATTAGCCAGGGGATAGAAATAGTGTCCCTGGCCTCTGTTTGTCAGAGGCAGGAGAGGGATGGCAGGAGACAAATCGCTTGATCATTGTCTTCAGTCCACCCTCTCTGGGGTACCTGGTGCTGGCCACTGTCGGCAGACAGGACACTGGGCTAGATGGACCTTTGGTCTGACCCAGTACGGCCGTTCTTATGTTCTGATGTTCTCAAGTTGCAGTGGGGGAGGTCTAGGTTGGATATTAGGAAAAACAATTTCCCGAGGCGGGTGGGGAAGCCCTGGGCTGGGTTCCCTAGGGAGGCGGTGGAATCTCCATCCCTAGAGGTTTTTTTTTAAGTCCCAGCTGGACCAAGCCCTGGCTGGGATGATTGAGTTGAGTTTGGTCCTGCTTTGGGCCGGGGGCCGGACTCGATGGCTCCTGAGGGCTCTTCCAGCCCTGGGATGCTATGATTCTCTCAGAGCACTAGCTTCTGGGTCTTTCTCCTGGGACCTCAAGTACAGTTTAAACCCACATGGCTTGGGCTTCTCTTCAGTTCCTAGTCTTCTTGTGGTACGCCGGGCCCCAAACTGCCTTGCTGGAGCTAGGTCCTTGTTCCAGGGGCTCTCCACGGAGCTGGCGCTCCTCCTGCAGCTCTTCATCCCCTGAGGCCCTGCCTCCTAGCCAGGCCGAAAGCCAGAACTGGGCCACAGTCAACTGCCCAGAGAGCCTGACCCACCTGATTTTTTCCACAGGAAAATTGTCCTTCTAGAATGTTCTGACGTATCCTGGAAAAGCAATGCTGCTTCCGAGGAAGGCGTCCACTTTTTCGAAAACATTTTTGAAAAAGTGGACGCGCTCTTTTGCCGTCCTTGTACACCTCGTCCTACAAGGCACAAGAAGGCCCAGCTGTTCTTGCACAAGAAGCCACCAGTATAGATGTACTAAATGTTTTTAACAGGTTCTATGTCCCTCTGGTGTCTCGTTTTTTAACTTTATTTATAGATAGATAGATAGATAGATAGATAGATAGATAGATAGATAGATAGATAGATAGATAGATAGATAGATAGATAGATATTTGTACTGTGTTGAAACACTTTTTTGTAAGCCGCCTTGAATATTTTAAATAGAGAGGCGGGGTAAAAATTTTAAATAAATACCGAGTCAGACCAAAAGTCTATCTAGCCTCATGTCCTGTCTGCCGACAGTGGCCAATGCCAGGTGCCCCAGAGGGAATGAACAGAATGGGGAATCATCAAGTGATATCTCCCCTGTCATCCATTTCCAGCTTCTGACAAACAGATGCAAGTGGCAACATTCCTGACCATCCTGGATAATAAGTGTTGATGGACCTAACCTCCATGAATGTATCTAGTTCTTTTTTGAACCTGTTAAAATCCTGGTCTTCACAACATCCTCTGGCAAGGAGTTCCACAGGTTGACTGGGTGCCGATTTTGGTGAAGATCCTGTGGATCTCATATGTCTATGCTGCGGGACAAAATTGAGTTAAAATACGCAGCTTCAGCTACATTAATTGCATTGCTAAGTCGAAGTAGCTTAACTCAACTTTTGGTACTGTCTATACAGCAGGGGGTCTAAGGAAGAAGACTCTTCCTTCGACTTCTCTTACTCCTCGTGAAATGAGGGTTACAGAAGTCAGAAGAAAACTATTATTTCAAAATTATTTTGAAATAACAGGCTTGCTGTGTAGACACGCACTCTGTTATTTTGAAATAGTGTGAGTTCTTTTGAAATAAGTGTGCAGTATAGCAAAAGTGTCTTGCAAACACGGACAAGTATCAGTGGGGCTGGGGGAAACCAAGGCACAGAGCTGGCTGATGTGCCTTGCACAAGAATACAGGGTACGTCATCGGCAGGGCTGGGGATTGAACCCAGGCCAGATGTACATCTCATTCCAAAGATCGTCTGCTCCAGGGGCATTGTGTCTAGCTCCAGACTGGAGCGTCTTTGTACAGCTTTTGGGTACCCCAGATGCACCAGGGACGCTGTGCGTTTGAAGCCTCAGATACACAAGTTCCCATACCTGTCCCACAACTGCCATGCCGCAGCAACCTGTAATCCTGGGAGCGGGTCCCACCGGGTGGAGCTGTATCCCGCCGGTCAGCTCACGACACCCCTAGCACCCCTCAGGGGGAGGGACGCTGGATCACTGCTCCAAAAAGGGAAGAGTCACCTGCTGCGTCACCCTCACCACTTCCCGCAGCCGCTTTATTTCTCTTGTCTGTCCCCTTGGATGTCTCTGCAAGTGCAGGCTCCTCCTGGCTTGAGAGGCCCAACAGAGCTCATGGTACGTCGGCTGGCTAACCCCTTAGCCCAGAGAGATTCCTTTCTCAGCATGGATTCCTGGCTGGATTGGCTCCTCTGCAGTGACGTGAGGCCTAGTCCTTGGAGGGCGCAGGTAGTGGATGATTTTTATAACACCCCCAAGAGTCACGGACTACAAGATCCTTGGCTTCAAGATCCTGGGAATCCTTGCTTGCCTGCCAGTCACCGCAGGCGGCGGCGTGCGGAGGGTTCTCCGTCGGGGAACCTCAGCCGGCGATGGATAGGATTAGACAGGCCATGAGTAAGTCGGGCCTTTCAACCAAGCAGCGCAAAAGCCCGCAACTGTAACAACGGCCAGGAAGGAATGTGAGAAACGAAGCTGGACGGAGCCCATTGGACACCGCGTCAGGGGCAAGTTGGTGCAAATGGAGCCCTTCTGGCAGGAAGACGAGGCGTTTCCATCCTCCAAAGGGACCTGCTGCGCTCTTGGCGGGGGGGGAAAGGCCAGCGCTATGTCTCCGGCGTTCTGTTCGTTCTAGAATTTTCTCTAGCACCCGCCGCCTTCCGCGCTACAGCACTAGGCAGGTGAATTGGCTCAGAGGGCACATTCGGCCCTTGCCAGCTTGACACGTCTTCTGCTGGTCTCGGCTCCCAGTACGGTTATGACCAGCTCTCCGCTTTTCACAGGACAGTCCCGGTTTCAGCTCGTGTCCAGGACCCTCTTGACCAAGCCCTGGCTGGGCTGATGGAGTCGGGGTTGGTCCTGCTTTGCGCCGGGGCGTTGGACTCGGTGACCTCCTGAGGTCTCTGCCAGCCCATATTTTTTAACCTAGGGGGCAAAGAGGCAGAGCAGAGGGAGGCAGAAGGGGCCCGACAGGAAGAAGTGGAGCAGGGGTGGGGCATTGGGAGAAAGAGGTGCAGCAGGGTGGGGCTTGGAGGGGAAAAGGCATGGCCTTGAGGAATGAAGTAGAGCAAGGGCGGGGCCTGGAGGGGAGAGGCGGAGCAAGGGCGGGGCCTGGAGAAGAGAAGTGGAGCAAGGGCGGGGCCTCGATGGGGAGAGGCGGAGCAAGGGCGGGGCCTCAATGGGGAGAGGCGGAGCAAGGGCGGGGCCACAAGGGAAAGGCAGAGCAGGGGCAGGGCTTTCGGGATCTGGTTACTAGCCAGTAGAATAGAGCTACTCTACACACGGCCTGTGGGCCACATGCAGCCCACGGGGCAGTTTGGGTTTACACAGAGCTCAACATGCAGCCCATGAATGGGACCCTTTGAACGTGGTCTACACTGGGAACACGCTCCACAGTGGCGAGGCGTCTCCCAGGCAGGGCGAGCACTGAAAGACGCAAGCGGACGAGCTGGCTGGATCAGACGGGTACAGGGTGTCTGCATTTCTAGCCCCCAGGGAGGAGGTGCCAGGAGCGCCAGGGCATTGTGAGAGAAGCTATTTGCATATATTTGCATGTCTATTTCATAGAATCATAGAATAATAGGACTGGAAGGGACCTCGAGAGGTCATCGAGTCCAGCCCCCCGCCCTCAAGGCAGGACCAAGCTCCGTCTACACCATCCCTGACAGATGTCTATCTAACCTGTTCTTAAATATCTCCAGAGAGGGAGATTCCACCACCTCCCTTGGCAATTTATTCCAATATTTGACCACCCTGACAGTTAGGAATTTTTTCCTAATGTCCAATCTAAACCTCCCCTGCTGCACTTTAAGCCCATTACTCCTTGTCCTGTCCTTAGAAACCAAGAGGAACAAGTTTTCTCCTTCCTCCTTGTGACACCCTTTTAGATATTTGAAAACCGCTATCATGTCCCCCCTTAATCTTCTTTTTTCCAAACTAAACAAGCCCAGTTCATGAAGCCTGGCTTCATAGGTCATGTTCTCTAGACCTTTAATCATTCTTGTCGCTCTTCTCTGCACCCTTTCCAATTTCTCCACATCTTTCTTGAAATGTGGCGCCCAGAACTGGACACAGTACTCCAGCTGAGGCCTAACTAGTGCAGAGTAGAGCGGCAGAATGACTTCACGAGTTTTGCTTACAACACACCTGTTGATACAACCTAGAATCATATTTGCTTTTTTTGCAACAGCATCACACTGTTGACTCATATTCAACTTGTGGTCCACTATGACCCCTAGATCCCTTTCCGCCATGCTCCTTCCTAGACAGTCGCTTTCCATCTTGTATGTATGGAACTGATTGTTCCTTCCTAAGTGGAGCACTTTGCATTTCTCTTTATTAAACCTCATCCTGTTTACCTCTGACCATTTCTCTAACTTGCTAAGGTCATTTTGAATTATGTCCCTATCCTCCAAAGAAGTTGCAACCCCACCCAGTTTGGTATCATCTGCAAACTTAATAAGCGTACTCTCTATCCCAATATCTAAGTCATTGATGAAGACTTATTTGCATGTCTCTGCAACCATACTTCAGCTGCAGCTCTCAGCACGTGCTGTGAGTATCATTGGGGCCCCCGGGGCTTCCAAAGTGGAGTAGCGCTGGGTTAGAACATGGGCCGCCCTCGCTCGCAACGTGGAAATGTCCCTGTCAAAAAGAAGGGTCTTTGCAGCTTGCCCAGAAGGGTGGCCAGAGTCTGGATTGGACATTTCAGCTGGAAGCTCATTTCTCAGCTGTCCTGCTCCCACACAGGACAGGTTTTCTGACCCTTGCGAGCTTCTGCCCCGAGGCGCACAGCTGACACATTGCACATGAGCTGGGGCAGGCCCACCGATGGGAGGGGGGCCAAAGGGGACAGTTGCCTGGGGCCCAGCTATTCAAAAGGACCCAGACACCTGGCCACTACGCAGCAGCGGCCTGGGCCTTTTAAATCCCTGCTGGAGCTCCACATGGTATGCTCCAGGCAGCTCTAAGGGCTGGCGGGGTGGAGGGGGGGTGGACCCAGCCCTTTGCAGAGCAGAGCCATGAAGCATTGCCCCCTTCCCCCAGCCATGTGACCTTGGGGCAGAGGGAAATCCCAAGGAGAAGCCAGCCACAGAGGCCAAAGAAAACAGCAGGCCCAAAAGCATCCTCTGGTGGTCAGGACACTAGTCGGACGCTTAGGGGACCTGGGTTCTCTTGTGGGTTCCTGGATCGTGGGTTCCTCTGCTTCCCCTCTAAGGTTTGGTCTCTCCAGAGCAGTGTTTCTTAAACTTTTTAAGACCGAGGAACACCAACCAATATTTTTTTTTAATGGGGAACAAAACAAAACAAAAAAAGAGGCTTGCCCCTTTAAGGGCAGCCATTCCCAAGGGAGAAGTTGAAAAGTTGTTGAAAAAAAAAAAAGTGTGTCCCTTTAAGGGTGGCCATTTTGAATTCTGTTCTCTTTGCGGCACACCTCCAACTGCCTTGCGGCACACCAATTTACCACGGAACCCACTTTAAGAAATGCTGCTCCAGAGCGTGAGCTTGCCCACGGCAGCAGCTGTGTTTGTACGGCAGCTTAATGCCTCAGAATCTGCATCGCCCCTCGGGCCAAGCCTGCTGCAGCTAGGAGGAGGCGCTGGAAAGGGAGCCCAGCAGCTCCACCAGAGCGGTAGGTCTCCTCCTTGACTGTCTATCTCGGCAGCTGCCGAAGAAGGATACAGCAGCGGTTTGGGCTGCTGGGGAGGGTCTGCTAGAGGCAGCTACCCCAGACCCTAAAGAAGGGGCTAGCTTTTCCCTAAGAGCAGGGCCCCTTCTCCCTAACTTCTGGAGAATCTTGATATAAATCCCAGGTGCTCCCACATCTTGAACACTGCATGCAGGTGTGGTCGCCTCATCTCCAGAAAGCTCTCTTGGCACTGGAAAGTGTTCAGAAAATGGCAACAAAAATGAGGAGGGGTTTGGAATGGCTGCCCTGTGAAGAGAGATTAAAACAATGGGGATTTTTCAGCTTAGAAAAGAGGAGACTAAGGGGGGATAGGATAGAGGTCTCTAAAAGCATGACGGGCGTGGAGAAAGGGAAGAAGGAAAAGTTATTTACTTGTTCCCATCACATCAGAACTAGGAGTCACCAAAGGAAATTAATCAGTAGCAGGTTTAAAACAAGTAAAATGAAGTGTTTCTGCATGCAGCGCACAGCCAACCTGTGGAACTCCCTGCCAGAGGATGTTGTGAAGAGCAAGACTTTAACAAGGTTCAAAAAAACTAGATAGATCCATGGAGGATAGGTCTGTCAATATTTATTAGCCAGGCTGGGCAGGGAGGGTGTCCCTAGCCTCTGTTTGTCAGAAGCTGGCAATGGGTGATGGGGGTGGGATCACTGGATGATTCCCTGTTCTGTTCACTCCCTCTGGGGCACCTGGCATGGGCCATTGTTGAAAGACAGGGTACTGGGCTAGATGGACCTTTGGTCTGTCCTAGCATGACTGTGCTTCTGCTCTTATGTGCTCTAGCTTTACTTGCACGCTGTTATGAATTTGCTACGTCTCACACCAGAGCAGTCTGCATTTTGGTGCTGGGTGAAGTGATCCATCTGTGGAAACAGTCTATTGATTTTATGAAGTGCTGTGTGTGGAAAGATGCTGTGCGTTGCAGAAGAGTGAACGGTGGGCCCGCACTCTTCTCTGGGGTGATCCCTGGAGTTCCACAGATGCTGCGTCTAGACGGGCATGATTTTGCGGAAATGCTTTTAACGGAAACGTTTTCCGTTAAAAGTATTTCCGCAAAAGAGCGTCTAGATTGGCAGGGGGGCCTTTGCGCAAAAGCATCCGTGGCCAGTCTAGACGCGATTTTGCTTTCGCCATTTTCGCCATCGGGGCTTTTTTGCGCAAAACAATTCTTCCCTGTCTACACTGGCTCTCTTGCGCAAAAACGTTTGCGCAAGACGGCTTTTTCCCGAGCGGAAGCGTCAGTGTATTTGCACAAGAGCACTGATAATCTTACATGAGATCGTCAGTGTTCTTGCTCAAATTCAAGCGGCCAGTGTAGACAGCTGGCAAGTTTTTGCGCAAAATCTTGCCAGTCTAGATGCACCCAGAGGTTACACATGGCCCAGTGATTCTGTGTGTACAAGATGGGCTAGGATCTAAGCTGTAACAGGGCATTGGTGAATTAACTTTGCTGTTGTGAGTAACTGGTTTAAATCTTGCCTTAAATGGGATATGACAGACAGATTGCAGTTCATCTTGCTGTGGTCTCCCATATCTCCTAGAGCTGGAAGGGACCTTGCAAGATCATTGAATCCAGTCCCCTGCCTTCACAGCAGGACCAAGTACCATCCCTGACAAATTTTTGCCCCATCTCCCTAAATGGCCTCCACAAGGATTGAACTCACAACCCTGGGTTTAGCAGGCCGATGCTCAAACCACTGAGCTATCCCTTCCCTTCTCACTCACTTGATACTACAGGTTGATCCTCTCTGGTCCGGAAATATCTGGGCTGTGTCTAGACTGGCCAGTTTTTCTGGAAAATCAGCCGCTTTTCCGGAAAAACTTGCCAGCCGTCTACACTGGCCGCTTGAATTTCCACAAAAGGACTGACTTCCTACTGTAAGAAATCAGTGCTTCTTGCGGAAATACTATGCTGCTCCCGTTCGGGCAAAAGTCCCTTTTGCGCAAGACTTTTGCGCAAAAGGGCCAGTGTCGACAGCTCAGATTTGTTTCGCGCAAAAAAGCCCCGATCGCGAAAATGGTGATTGGGGCTTTTTTGCGCAAAAGTGCGTCTAGATTGGCCACAGACGCTTTTCCACAAAAAGTGCTTTTGCAGAAAAGCATCCGTGCCAATCTAGACGCACTTTTCCGAAAATGCTTCTAACGGAAAACTTTTCCGTTAAAAGCATTTCCGGAAAATCATGCCAGTCTAGACGTAGCCCTGTAGTCCGGCATGATTTGAGTTCGCCAGTGTCCACTTACCATGGGTGCAGCCAAGTTTCCTGCAGTCCCACCTGTACTTGGTGTTCTCTTCTCACAAGGTCAGGCCTGGAATGTCAGGGCTCAGGGTCAATCATTAGGCATATCCACACGCAACTGGCTTGTGGATGGATAGCCCAGAGCGACGACCCTTTGAGGTTCGGGCTGGCCGGCCACAGAAGTGTTCTCGCCCCCCACAACATTGGAATTACCCATCCATTGAGCCTGTGCACAGCACTGACTAGGTTACCTGAAAATATTCCAGAGGGGTAGCCGAGTTAGTCCGTAGCAGGAAAAACTTAAAACACAACAAATAGTTTAGCAGCACTTTACGATCTGCAGGTTTTGCTAGTCTTTAAAGTGCTACTAAACTATTTATTTAAGTTTTTTTTAAATGAAAAGGTCTTCGTAGAGAATTACATCCAGTTTCCCTAAATTCCCCCGACTGTTTCTACCAATTTGCTATACCGATTTGTGCTCTTCCTCCACGAGAAGGCTGAATTTCAGTGGCGACTCGGATCATTTTCTGCCTGTACAGAGAAAGAGCCAGATAAAAGGGACCATAGACAGACAGAAAGGTCTGTACAGAGTAGCTAGCCAAATATTAAGACAATCTGGTAGCAAGAAGGTTCTGTGCCGAGTCGTTGGCTAGATGGATGGACGGCTGTTTAAGTCCAATATATGATGATTTATTACTTGGGTGACATTTCTTCCTGAAACTCAGGTGGTGGAGCTGTTTCATTCAGCGCTTTTTTCCATCCTGCACACCCCAGATGTTCTGGAGAGCAATTGCGGTAACTCCTGCTTCCCCTTTATACCTTTGCCGTGAGTTATGGCCCTCTCTAGTTTTCACTCTGTAAAGACTGAGGCCCGAGTTCACAGGGAGTTTAGCGTCTCCATATGGAGCAACGCTGTCGCAAACACATTTGGCTCCCACTGCGCTGATCACAGGAAACAGCCTCGCTGGGCCAACCAGTTAGCTCAACGGGCCGGGTGAAATGTGCGTTCTTTGCAAAGACAGGCGAGCAATGCCCTTCGCCAGAGCGCTGCTCTGTAGTTTATTCTTTTGGAGCACTCCGAAATCGCCATGGGGCAGAGCTAAGCTGAAGAAAACAGCCTGGTCAATGGGGAAAGGTTCCTATAAGATTTACACGGTCCCCTGTGGTTTTCAGGCACAGCGGCTACATGTTTATTCCATACAGTTTGCCCTTTGCTTTGGGGGTGGAAAAGCCACGGGTGGCGCATTCGTAGGCGTGTGCACAGAACAGACGGCTCAAAATGTAAGCGCAGGATGGCCCGTCATCAAACAACCCCGCACGGTCTGCCTGGAGGGAAGAGACGAGATGGGGGCAGGAGGATTCAGAGCCAGTGGTTCTTTCAGCCCGTCTCCGTCGGCAGGGTCTTCGTCTGGTGGTCGGAAGAGACTCCGGGGCTTGTGCAAAGTCAAAGAGCCAGGAAGAGAACTCAAGTCTCCTGTAGTTGATGGCTTAATGGAGGGGGAATTTCCATGGATCAGGAACAGGACTGGAGCCTCGGGTTCTCAGCACAGATCTCTTCCATCATCTCCAAAGGACTCGCTCCTTTAGCTGCCAGCAGCTGTGAGCTGTAATCCTCTCACAGACCAGCCACTAGAGCAGGGCTGGGCAAAATATGGACCACGGGCCGAATCCTGTTTGCCAAACCACCAGAGCTGGCCCATGGACACAGCAGAGAGCCTCACTCCCTGCCTGCCCAGTCCCACGCACGCTGCTCCGAAAAGTGGCTACAGGGCCTTGTTTGTCTTTGAACAGCTGCGAGCCGGGGAGGCGGGGGAGAGTTTTCCATGCAGCCTCTGATCCCAATATAAGAACATAAGAACGGCTGTACTGGGTCAGACCAAAGGTCCATCTAGCCCAGTGTCACGTTGCTGAATTGGAGGGAAGCAGCCAAATCGCTGCTGCACCCCTAGGTGGGGGTGTTGGCCCCAGAAATTGGTGTGGGGGGAGCCATGTGGGGTGTTGAATGGGAGATTGTTGTTTGTTGATCTTATGTACGCTATTTATGTGAGTGTTTAATGTCTGTGTGTGTAGGTAGGAATCTGTAATCTGTGTGGAAGCTGAATATTTCTGTGAATGTGGTTAAGCATGGCTATGGACAGGCTGAGTAGCAAAGCCCTGTGGAACAATGACTCTCAATAGGCTATGGACACACCCAAAGAATGGGATGTGTCACCTGAGGGCAGCCAGCAGGAAACAGAGATTGGCCTCTGACCAGGTGACTTGCTGCATACTAGAAGAGGCCAGGAAGGAGTATAAAGAGGCCATGTGGTCGATGCCATTTTGTTCTCAGCTCAGCACTTCATCCCAGAGGCAGCTCTGCAGGGATTGAAGAGCCCGGAAGACCTGTGAACCCATCCTGATCGCAGGATGTGCAATAAGAACTTTTAAACCAGCAGCTGCAACATCTCTGCTAGAGCCTGCATCGAGGACTGGGAGATTCGGTGCATGTAACGTACTGTACTTTAATAACCTTACTCTCAGGCTTTTCTTTCTTGTAATAATAAACCTTTAGATATAGATTCTAAAGGATTGGCCCAGCGTGATTTGTGGGTAAGGTCCAGAGGGTAAATTGACCAGGGATCTGTGGCTGGTTTCTTGGAACCGGACAGGACTTGTTCGGGGTAGGTGGGATTGGGTGCTAGGACCCCCCACCTGTGTATAGGCCCGGGGCCATCTGGGGCACGGATATTGCTGGGGTGTCGGAGGGGTTTTGCTCGGGAGGCTTCAGGCAGGCAGCTGAAGCGCTCTGTGGGACTGGTTTGTGGCCTGTGTGGAGAGGTCACCAGTCAAGGGGGCTGTAAGAAGCCCCGGATTTGAGCAATTCGCCCTGAGCGGATGCCCTAAGCTGTGCCCAGACACGGCCCGGTCCGTCACACCCAGTGTCCTGTCTACCGACAGTGGCCAGCACCAGGTGCCCCAGAGAGGGTGGATCGAAGACAATGATCAAGCGATTTGTCTCCTGCCATCCCTCTCCAGCCTCTGACAAACAAAGGCCAAGGACACCATTTTATCCCCTGGCTAATAGCCTTTTATGGATCTAACCTCCATGAAATTATCTAGCTTCTCTTTAAACTCTGTTATAGTCCTAGCCTTCACAGCCTCCTCTGGCAAGGAGTTCCACAGGTTGACTACACGCTGTGTGAAGAAGAACTTTCTTTCAATGCAATCCCATTGGCTGGTTTCTGGCCAATAGGAGCTGCCTGTTCTTCAGAGTACCCCTCCCCATCACAGAGAGCTATTCACAGACCCACATGGCCCCTGCAACTGGTGCAGGTTTCGGTTTCTCAAGAAACCCAGATAAGTTTCCCAGCTGGAGCCTGCCTCTGACACTCTAGCCTCTCCCTCCCCCCCGTCCTCTGCTCCCCCACTCCTGCCCCCTACCCCACACAACTGAAACTCTCTGCCCCCCTCTTGCACCCATTCCCCTTCCCAGTCATCAAGTCCAGCCCCCTGCCCAAGGTCCCAGCCCCCTCCTTCATGCAAACTCCCTCCCATACCCCCTCCTGCACCCCAATTCCTTATCCCGAGCTCCCTTCTGCAGCCAACCTCCACACCAGACCCTGCACTTCCTCCATTAATATCATGGAAGAGTGCAGCCCTTGATCACTTTCCAAATCCTCGGCGTGGGCCCCCCCCCCCCATCAAAAATGATTGCCCGCCCCATCCTAGACAGGGCCATTGGGTCCCACAGCCAGTTCTGGAGAAGGGTGGGATGTATTTTTGAAGGGCCTGGCGATGGGGTTGGTAGCCCAAAGGCCAAAGCTGATTGGGAGCTTAGTGTCCTTTGTACTGCAGTAATGCCTAGTGGTCACCGCGGAGCTGGGGCCCTATGGCGCCTATACGCAGTGCGAGACAGCATCTGCTCCAAAGAGCTCACCATCCACAGTCATGGATTCCAAGGCTGGAAGGGACCATCATGAGCATCTAGACCGGGGGTGGGCAAACACCGGCCCATGGGCCAGATCGGTCCACCAGGATTAGCCCCAACAAGTCCCCACTGCCGTATTTACCTGCCTCTCCGCAGGTACGAGCAATTGCAGCTCCCATTGGCTGCAGGTCGCCATCTCCGGCCAATGGGAGCTGCAGGAAGAGGTGTCCTCATCTACGCTGCTTCCTGCTGCTCCCATTGGCCAGGAACAGCCATCCGTGGCCAATAGGAGCTGTGATTGTCGGTACCTGCAGAAGTGCAGGTAAATATAGTGACACGGGCCCACCAGGGATTAACCTGGTGAACTACCACCCTTTTATTGCCCCTCCCCCCTGCACCAATGACCAGGAACCCCTTGAGGTAAGCTCCTCCTGACCCTGCCCTACCCCCCACCTCAGAGCCTGAGCCTCCTCCTACACTCCAGTGCTCCCACCCCGGAGCCCACACCTCAGTCACATTCTGTTGGGTCGCGGCATCAACAATTTTCTTCAACTGGGTTATGAGAAAAAAAGTTTGAAAACTGTTGCTCTAGATGCTGCGTGGCCCTGCCACGAGGGCGGGGGACTGGACTCGAAGACCTCGCGAGGTCCCTTCCAGTCCTCGTGTTCTACGGATCTATGACTCTAGACTGACCTCTTGTAGAGCAGAGAACTCCCCAAATAATTCCTGGGGCAGAGTCTTTAGAAAAACATCCACTCTTGGATTGAGCATGTTTCAGTGATGGAAAATCCACCGTGAGCCTTGGTTGGTTATTCCCACTGCTACAGGTGTGCATCTCATTTCCGATCCGAATGTGTCCTGCTTCAGCTTCCAGCTGTTGCATCATGTTTTATTCCTTTCTCTGCTAGACTGAAGAGTCCTTCACGTTATCTTTTTCCCTGTGTACGTACTTGTACATTGTAAAGATGAACGCCGCAGGGGAGGCCAGCCAGCCGAGACCTGCCGGGGAGGCCACCAGTCCGGAGGAGAAGTGACCGACGAACGCCGCAGGGGAGGCCAGCCAGCAGAGACCGGCCGGGGAGGCCACCAGTCCGGAGGAGAAGTGACTGACGAACGCCGCAGGGGAGGCCAGCCAGCAGAGACCGGCCGGGGAGGCCACCAGTCCGGAGAAGAAGTGACCGACGAACGCCGCAGGGGAGGCCAGCCAGCCGAGACCTTCCAGGGAGGCCACCAGTCCGGAGAAGAAGTGACCGACGAACGCCGCAGGGGAGGCCAGCCAGCCGAGACCTTCCAGGGAGGCCACCAGTCCGGAGAAGAAGTGACCGACGAACGCCGCAGGGGAGGCCAGCCAGCCGAGACCTGCCGGGGAGGCCACCAGTCCGGAGGAGAAGTGACCGACGAACGCCGCAGGGGAGGCCAGCCAGCAGAGACCGGCCGGGAAGGCCACCAGTCCGGAGGAGAAGTGACCGACGAACGCCGCAGGGGAGGCCAGCCAGCAGAGACCGGCCGGGGAGGCCACCAGTCCGGAGGAGAAGTGACCGACGAACGCCGCAGGGGAGGCCAGCCAGCAGAGACCGGCCGGGAAGGCCACCAGTCCGGAGGAGAAGTGACCGACGAACGCCGCAGGGGAGGCCAGCCAGCAGAGACCGGCCGGGAAGGCCACCAGTCCGGAGGAGAAGTGACCGACGAACGCCGCAGGGGAGGCCAGCCAGCAGAGACCGGCCGGAGAGGCCACCAGTCCGGAGGAGGAGTGACCGACGAACGCCGCAGGGGAGGCCAGCCAGCAGAGACCGGCCGGAGAGCCACCAGTCCGGAGAAGAAGTGACCGACGAACGCCGCATGGGAGGCCAGCCAGCAGAGACCGGCCGGAGAGCCACCAGTCCGGAGGAGAAGTGACCGACAAACGCCGCAGGGGAGGCCAGCCAGCAGAGACCGGCCGGAGAGCCACCAGTCCGGAGAAGAAGTGACCGACGAACGCCGCAGGGGAGGCCAGCCAGCAGAGACCGGCCGGAGAGCCACCAGTCCGGAGAAGAAGTGACCGACGAACGCCGCAGGGGAGGCCAGCCAGCAGAGACCGGCCGGAGAGCCACCAGTCCGGAGGAGGAGTGACCGACGAACGCCGCAGGGGAGGCCAGCCAGCAGAGACCGGCCGGAGAGCCACCAGTCCGGAGGAGGAGTGACCGACGAACGCCGCAGGGGAGGCCAGCCAGCAGAGACCGGCTGGAGAGCCACCAGTCCGGAGGAGGAGTGACCGACGAACGCCGCAGGGGAGGCCAGCCAGCAGAGACCGGCTGGAGAGCCACCAGTCCGGAGGAGGAGTGACTGACGAATGCCGCAGGGGAGGCCAGCCAGCAGAGACCGGCCGGGAGAACACACAGCCCGGAGGAGAAGTGACCGACGAACGCTGCAGGGGAGGCCAGCCAGCAGAGACTGGCCGGGAGAGCACACAGTCCGGAGGAGGAGTGACCGACGAACGCCGCATGGGAGGCCAGCCAGCAGAGACCGGCCAGGAGAACACACAGCCCGGAGGACACCGGTGAGGAAGACACGGATGGTCTGGAACAGAGTAGGAAGCAGCCAAGGGCCCGGAGCTGGAGCGCCCTTTGAGCTCAGCGGGTTTCGGGAATCCTGAGCTAATGGTGGGATACGCCCACCACGGACAGGGCCCTGGGCTGTGATCTGGTGGAGAGGTAGGGGCTGGCATCCCACCCCGTTAACCCCCCAAGGGGGGGCACTACATGTGGCCTATTGATTCGGGCCAGTGGGCCTTAGAGCCCCGCAATAGGGGCGTTTGCTACGGACTAGGCCTCTGGGCCCTATTGCTCCGCCGACGGGGCTGCTACTGACTCGGGGACTGTAACAGTTGTGGGGTGGAGCCCCCCACATGGGGCCTGAGAATCTCAATGCTCTGCCTCCGAGGGGGCTGGACTTACCCCACCGTGACCAGGCCTGGCTGCTTTGCAAGGCTGCTGGCCCAGACGCATCTCTAGCCATGGCTGTTCACACCTGGCCTCTCAGCCGGGTGCAACCCAAACTGGATTCGACGCCACGACAACCCCTCCGGACCGATTCTGCTCTCTCGCTCCCATTGGCTTCATCCGCCTGCTACCCAAGGGCAGCACTTAGCCCTGCACAGCGCCCTCCATCCATGGGACCTGGGGGCCCTGGACAGAACATTCCCGCCGGCTGCGCTCGTGCAGGGAGCAGCCCGAATCTGATTCCCGGTGTGTTCCAAGTGGGGTTCCTGCTAGGGAAACCAGCCGTGTCAGGGACGCTGTGTCTGGGCAGGGGCAGGGCTCCAGCCCCTGCATGTACGGCAGGAGAATGGTGCTTGTGGGAATTTGGGATACCTCTGTGGTTGAGGGCTATGTGGCCCCACCCCTTCCGCCCAAGGCCCCGCCCCTTCTGGAGCACGGAACCAGCCCCCCGCCCACTTTGTCCAGGAGCCTGCAGAAGCTTTCGGCTCCTCTGTGCAACACCCCCCTCTGGAGCACCTCTCCTCCTCCTGCCCAGTGTGCGCCTGCCTCTGGGGAGGAGTCGTGTGGCCCCGCAGAACATCCTGGACAGCAGCCTTGCCAGCTGTGTCCCACTGGGCTCTGAACACACAGCAACAGGGTGGAATCCTGTCTCCCATTGTCCACAACGTTCCAGATCATGCAGGGCCCACGCCAGGACAGCCAGAAGAGAGTGAGGGCAGGTGAGTGGATAGTGAAGAAAGACCCCCAAGTCCAGGAAGTAAGCGAGTGAAGGAGGGGTGGGGATTCTAGGGACCTCCCCCCCAGAAATAGGAGATGTCTCGTCTCATATCCTGGCCAAACACCTACTTCCGCAGGGGTTGCTGCTACCAAGTCAACAGCTGAACTTGGTCTTTCACAGCAGAGGGCCTGGAAATCCCCCACACATACACACACACACACACACACACACAAAGGGAGAAGTACGGCTGTTTCCAACCCAACCTGGTCCAATGACTTTCAACATTTTCCGTTCAAGGTGGGTTTCTTTCCAATGAAATAGAGCCCCCCTTCGGAAAAAAGATTGCAAGTTTTGGCCAACCCAATATCCTTGCTGAAGGATCCCAGAATTTCCCAAGTTGTGATGAACCCTTTAAAATTATTTAACTCTTCCTCCCTTCCAACCTTTTCCCCTCTGCCCATTGTGGATTTTGATTCATTAGCTGAGTCACCTGGGGGAGATTTTTCTAAATAGAAAATGTTCTTGAGAGAGGGGAATAGGGAATCCGAAACTCTTTGGAACAAAGCCATGTTGGGGAAATGCGCATATTTTGGAAGCACTTTTGTCCAGCTTGAGTTCTGTGTTTATCTGCATGCCTGGCTTCTAAGTTTCAAATACGTATATGAGCATCTTCATATGTTGCTATAATTATGCCGTAGACTGAACCTACAAACCTCGGTCAAGATCCAGGACCCAGTGTGCTAGAGGCTGCACAAACACAGACCAAAAAGTTGAGGCCTGGCCAAGGAGTTTCTCTTTCGAGACGTCTCTGCACGAGCCCAAAAGGGACAGCTGCTCTGTTACTTCTGGAACAGGAGCAATGACGAAATCCTGAAACGTGGCTTGGTGCTGGAAATGGGATTCCCCCAAAATGGCCCCTCAAAATTATGCAAATGAAACGTGGAGGACTTGGAACCAAAAGCAGAACCAGCTGATGCAGAAGTTCACAGAAAGCTTTTCACGAGTTCTGCCCTTCTTTTCTCTCGTGGTTCCTGGCTGCTGACATGTACAAATTAACCAGTTCTCTTAGCCTAAAGCAGATGTGCCCCCCCCGTGCCTGGATCTGGCCCCCAAAGCTCAGGGCTCCCCCTCCCACCACACACTGGTGTTCACCCCCTTGCTGCCCCACCGCGGGGCTGAAGTGCAGAAAATGTACTAGCTTAGATTCTGGTGTGCGAGGGGGAGTGTCTTTCTCCACAGCAGTGAGGGTTTGGGGGGAGTTTCCTCACTTATTTGCAGCCCCCCGATTGATTTTTCTGGGGGTCAGTGGCCCTCGACCCAAAAAAGGCTAGGGTTGCCAGATACTTTCACCAAAAATCCCAAACATGGCAGGGGAAAAAATTGGTTGAGCAAAAACAAAAAAGGAGGGTGGAAGGAAACCAAGTTGTTGAGCAAAAAAAGGGGGGAGACCAAACTTGTTGAGCCCCCCCCCCAAAAAAGTTGCTGCACCTTTAAATCCCTGCACTCCCCACTCCGCCCCCACCAGACATGGCAGGGGAAAAATGTCCCTTCCGGCCTTCCGTCCAAGAAAAACAGTAAATACCGGCCATTTCACATGTCCGGTATTTTTGGGTTTTTTTTTTTTTACTGCAGACTGTCCGAGTGAAAACTGGACACCTGGCAACCCTAAAAAAGTTTCCCCACCTTTGGCCGAGATTCCGAGGAGTTTTTTAGTTGTCTTCTGGGCTCTGAGCTTTTAGGGACCATAGTTTCAAGCTTTTTCTCCACTAACCTAGAAAACTAGACACTTACCTTTTTTTTTTTTTTTTTAATGAAAGCTAGGATTCTCATGTAATCCCAGGACTCCAGGAGCTGGTTTACATAAAACCATCAAATATCGCACAAGTATATATACCTCCACCCTACAATGATTTCCTTTAGCTCTTTCACTGTGAAAGCTTTAGGTAGATTGCTACTTGGGGTTTCCATTCAAGGTAAATTCACCGACATCCAGTATAATACAGAGTCAAAAATGTGATTTTGCAAAATAAACTATTTTCACCCTTACACTGGTGTAAATCAGGATTTACTCCACTGGATTGATAGCGGTGTAAAATCTGTGTAAACGAAGAAAACGGGCCTAGCATTTCAACTGCTTTGCAAGTCAGCAAGCTCCAAAGGAAGTGACATGTTTTCCGAAGTGGTTGCTAGGATACAACCTTAAAAGGGCATCCGCATGCTTCAGGGCACATCCCAGGCTATGACTACACTGCAGAGTCTTTTTGGAAAAACGGTCATTTTTCCGAAAAAATGCCAGTTACATCCACACTGCAAAGGCGTTCTTTTGAAATTAAATCGAAAGAACAGAGAGGTTTTTCTGATGTTGGTAATCCTCATTCTACGAGGAAGAAGCTTTTTTGTGAAAGAGCTCTTTCGGAAAAAGGTGTGTGTGGATGGGGAAGAGGGAGTTCTTTCGGAAGAAGAGGAAAGAGGAAAAAA
Source organism: Pelodiscus sinensis (assembly GCF_052426305.1). Taxonomy (NCBI): domain Eukaryota; kingdom Metazoa; phylum Chordata; order Testudines; family Trionychidae; genus Pelodiscus; species Pelodiscus sinensis. Next base: position 3,641,358 of record NC_143055.1, on the reverse strand, counting down.
CACAAGTGCTCGCTCTGGTGGTCAATCTGTCCATAGCAATCACAGCTTACATGCAAGAGAGCATCACAGAATCATAGAATACGAGGACTGGAAGGGACCTCGAGAGGTCATCGAGTCCAGCCCCCTACCCCCATGGCAGGACCAAATACTGTCTAGACCATCCCCGATAGACATTTATCTAACCTGCTCTTCAATATCTCCAGTGATGGAGATTTCACAAACTCCCTCGGCAATATATTCCAGTGTTGAACCATCCTGACAGTTAGGAACTTTTTCCTAACGTCCAACCTAAACCTCCCTTGCTGCAGTTTAAGCCCATTGCTTCTTGTTCTATCCTCAGAGGCCAAGATGAACAAGTTTTCTCTTTCTTCCTTATGACACCCTTTTAGATACCTGAAAAAGGGTATCTGAAAAAATTCAGTCTGGATGCTCTCTTTCGATGCGCTTTTGCAGTGTAGTCACTCTTTTTCAGAAGATCTCTTCCGAAAAAAGGTTCTTCCGAAAGAAGACTGCAGTCTAAATGTAGCCCCAGTTATGAGATGGGAGTCAGGCAGGACTATACCCCCTCGTATGACTGAGAGTCAGGACTCCTGAGCTATGTCTACACTGGTGGGTTCTTGAGCCAGAAATATGCAGATGAGGCTAAGCGTGGAATATCTTCGAGCCTCATTTGCATATCTAATGAGCTGCCATTTTGTGGAAGAGGCTTTTGTGTCAGAAGAAGCGTCTACACTGCCCCTTCTTGCGCAAGAAAAACCCTCTTGCGTAACGCCGTTATTCCTGAAAATAATCAGCAGAGCTGCATTGCGCAAGAGGGTTTTCCTTGCGCCAGTAGGGGCAGTGTGGACAGCTCCTTCTTGCGCAAGGGCCTCTTCTGCAAAAATGGCGGCTCATTAGTTATGCAAATGAGGCTTGGCGATATTCCACGCTTAGCCTCATTTGCATATTTCTGGCGCAAGAACCCGCCAGTGTAGACATAGCCCTGAGGTCTATTCTTAGCTCTGCCACTTACTGCATCTCTTGGGCACGTCATTTACGCCAAAACTTTTAAAGCTTGGTGGTTTAAAGATCCATGTCAAGATTTATATTCTAAAAGTCAGTTGAGTTTCAAGTCAGCTGAATACCCACATGTGGAGTTAGGTGGCCAACTTTAGGCACCCCAGTTTGGAGCGTTGGCTGCCTTCTGCCATTTGTAGGCTTAATAGCCCATCTGTAAAATGTCTTATGTGGAATGCAAATTTTGCTTCCTTCCTTTCTTCCCCTAAGTAAACTAAATATAACCCACACGCCTCGTAGGATTCACTGCCCCATGTAGCACTTTAAAGACTAACAAGATGGTTTAATAGGTGATGAGCCCACGAAAGCTCATCACCTATTAAACCATCTTGTTAGTCTTTAAAGTGCTCCATAGGCCTGGTTTTTGTTTCAGCTACACCAGACTAACACGGCTACATTTCTATCACTATGCCCCATGTATTGGCACTTAGACCAGTACAGCCAGAGATAAGAACAAGGGAGCTCTACAGCCCATCCCAGCAGCCAGCTGGATTTATAGCTTAAACTGTATTGGCTCCTGTACTGAGGTCCCAGGTTCAAATCTGCATTGTGGTGGTTGACACGGGTGGCCCTAAACTAGTTGCCAGCACCTGGCAAACTAGGTGAGCCATGCAATTGGCACTCCAAACCCCTCACTGATATTGCACCACTGTTTGATGCTCCATTTAACTAGGTGACTGCCTAGTTTGCCTGTATGGATGGGCCTCCCCTGGGAGGTTACATAAAGTTCCTAACTCAACAAGCCACTTAAGCATGAGCTCAACTTTAAACCCAGGCTTAAGGCTCATTAAGTCAATTGGAATTAAACACTCTGCTGAATCAGGACCTAAGTAGTCATAGTGGCATGTACAGGGATGAGGGCATCTGTTACAACACCATAAGCCACCTGTACTGGCTACAAGATTCTCGGCTTGACTCCTTGGCCTTTGCCGTCTGTCAATAGCTACAGCGGCCTGGTGTTCCGTGAAGTTATCCGCTTGGTGCAAAGGGCAGTAAGATGGGGATCTGTGAAGGGGTTGAGGTTAATTGATTTCACTTTCTGTCAGAAGAGATTAGAGCTGGTGTTTTGTAACTCCCCCTGTTCTTTACTTACCCTTTCGGATCCCCAGGGATCCCCGTTGTGACAAATTGGAGTTCTCTGGTGAATCAATCCACTCTTTTTTTTTTCTTTTTTGTACTCAAGATGAAAGATTTAATATGCAATAATGTTTTGTCTAAATTCTTGTGGAAATAGCTTCTGACCTTTCATAGAGCAATGTGGTTTGAGCTTTCCGGTAAACGAACTCCCAGCTAATGATTTAGCTCTATTTTCTAATAAATATTTGGCAAGAGACAACCTCTCTTCTACCCGTTGTCATTAGGGACCTGTTATTTATGACTCAGGAATGAATCATGAGACTTGGCAAACAGCAATTTCTTTGTGGCCAATGTATTTTTCCACTCAGTAGCAGAGTATGCTTGTAAATTCTTCCTAAAAATTACCATTAAAATAGCTTCAAGCAGGCTGTCCCCACACTCGCCCATAAATTCACTCCACTTTGGTGACCATTGGTGGTCTTGCCAACTTCAGGAAACAGGGTTTCTTTTTTTGTTCTTAACGCCTTTCACGTTTCCTTCCAGCTAATTACGCTCTTATTTAATAAGGTAAATGGGTTTTGTTTTCCTTACCGTCGCCTTTGTACAGGATGAAATATTTGCTTCTAATGAAGCCTTCCTGTCTTCAATATTCTTGCTAACTAGAGCCTTCACAGAAATCAGAGATGGAAAAGATCCGTGTGCTTATGCTTAGGGGAGGCAGAAGGGTGGTATTGCATTGCCAAGGGCGTGCGAAGGTCATCGCATGGCAGGACATGATGAAAAACGTTGGACACGGCTCATTCGAGCAGTAGATTTATTCCTAAACATTCCAAAGGTGTGTGTGGGAAAATAAAAATAAACCGCTGGCTAATCCCTCTGATTCTGAAATCATTATTCAGCTGGCGGAGTGACTTTTGGAACCCGTTTATTTCTTCTGGTGGAAAGATCTCTAGGGAGGTGCAATGCCCCCAGCCAATTTGGCTGAGGAAATTAGCACGTGGTCGCAGCTGCATAGCTCAGATTTGGTTCTGGATCCAAACTTTGCCAAAGCTTGCTAGCATCCAAATGGAGGATTTGATGCATACGGGAAAATCGAACTAGATTCAAAAATCTCATCCAGAACCGCACTTTCCCAGCGAGTGGGAGTGTCGACTAGAGGTCATGGTTTATCGCTAGGCAAAATAAGACCTCAAGTGGACTTGTATCAAAATCTTGAACCTGAAACTTTTTGAGAGAGGTTCTTTTCTGCTACTTCTTAGTTTTGCCTGGGATCAGAATGAAAGTTGCAGAATACCGTGGTTTTGTGGGATTTCTGGTAAGAAAGCAGAAACAGGAAATATGTCAAATTTCCCAGCAAATACTGCAACTTTTGAGATTTCCAGTCCAACTTGGAGTCCCAAAAAGTTGCAAGAAACTTAGGAGCAGCATCCAAATTCATGTATACATTCATAGATTTTTTTTTTAAGGTCGGACGGGACCATTAGATCATGTAGTCTGAACCTCTGCATAATATAGGCCAGAGAATTTCATGCACTTACTCCTATAGGGCATGTCTCCACTATGGGGAAGATCGATGCTGCCATGGTCAATCTTCCGGGGTTGGATTTAGCGGGTCTAGTGAAGACTTGCTAAATTGAATTCAGAGCCAGTACTTCTGCTCCTCACAAGGATTAAGGAAAGCTGACAGGAGCATTTGCTCCCATTGTCCTCCTGCTGTGTGGACAGCAATTTAAGATACACCGACTCCGGCTACGCAATGAACCCAGCTGAAGTTGTGTATCTTAGGTCGACCTTCCACTCCAGTGTAGACCAGGCCATATTGAGCCCAAATAACTCCCATTTGGCTAAAGCAGACATGTCAGAAGGACATCCAGACTTGATTTGAAGTCTCCTAGAGATAGAGAATCCACACTCTCTTGGGGTATGTCTACACTACAGCGCTAGTTCGAACTAACTTAGTTCGAATTAGTTAATTCGAACTAAGCTAGTTCGAACTAACGCATCTAGAACTAAAAACTAGTTCGAACTAGCGTTTTGCTAGTTCGAACTAGCAAGTCCACATTGAGTGGACTCTGAACAGGGCTTAAGGATGGCCGGAAGCAGTGCCGGCAGGGCATAAAAGGAGGACTTAGAGCATGGAGATGCTGTCTCAGGCTAGCCGAGGGCTGCGCTTAAAGGGTCCCGACCCCCACCCCGGACACACAGTTCTAAGGGGTGCCCCGCTTGCAACGAAGTTCTGGCTTGGAGTGCCCTGAGTGCCCACACTGGGCACATCACACCACTCGGCCATCAGCCCGGCTGCACTTGCCGCAGGCTGCCATCTGGGGAGAGGGAGTAATTGGGGGGCTGCAGGAGAGCTTCCACCCCCAGAAGCCCGCAGAGCCAGCCCAGTCCTCCCCATCGGGGGCTCGTACCCCATTCCTCCCTCACCTCCTTCCACTTACCCTTCCTTAGCCCCCCTTCTTATTGATGTACAAAATAAAGATAACGTTTCTTCCAACATTGACTCTGTCTTTATTGAAAAAAAACTGGGGGAGACTGGGAAAAGGAGGTGGGAGAGGGGAAGAGAAAGGCTGGGAGAGGGGAGGGCAACTAACATGATCAGGGGTTGGGAACAGGTCCCAGATGAAGAAAGGCTACAGAGACTGGGACTGTTCAGCTTAGAAAAGAGGAGACGGAGGGGGGACAGGATAGAGGTCTCTAAAAGCAGGGGTTGGGTGGAGAGGGTGCATTCAGAAAAGTTCTTCCTGAGTTCCCATAAAGAAGGACTAGAGGACACCAAAGGAAAGGAATGGGTAGCAGGCTTCAAACTAGTAAGAGAAAGTTGGTGTTGTTGTTGACAAAGCAAATAGTTAACCTGTGGAACTCCTTGCTGCAGGAGGCTGTGAAGGCTAGAACTAGAACAGAGTTGAAAGGGAAGTGAGATCAAGTCATGGAGGTTGGGTCCATGGAGTCCTATTAGCCAGAGGGTAGGAGTGGTGTCCCTGCCCAAAGTTTGTGGAAGGCTGGAGAGGGATGGCACGAGACAAATGGCTTGGTCATTGTCTTCGGTCCATCCCCTCCAGGGTCCCTAGGGTTGGCCACTGTTGGCAGACAGGCTACTGGGCTAGATGGACCTTTGGTCTGACCCAGTACGGCCATTGTAAGCTCAGGGCTCAGTGTCGGGGGTCTCAGTGGACCCCCTTGATTTTCATGCACACCTGGTCCTGGGTGGCCAGGCTGGCAGCTCTCCTGCCCTAGACGGCCACTTTCCTGTGCCTAGTGCGGAGATCGTGGACGAGGTCCACGATGTCCGCACTAGCCCAGGAAGGTGCCCGCCTCTTGCGGTCCAGGGCAAGCTCCCGGGAGCCGCCAGCCTGGTCCCGGCAAGAGGGGGTGGGCTTGGGGGCATCGGGTGGGTGGCTCTGTGCCGTGCCAGGTGCAGGGTCTGCTAGCTGGGTGCTGGCAGGCTTGCACCTGGCACGGGCACCGTAGCCAGCCTGTGCCCCTTTAAGGGGTCTGGGGCCGGGAGGGGGGCATAGAGTTTCCCTGGTGTTGGCCAGAGTGGCCACCAGGGAAACCTGGGGAGGGCTAGCCCCACTAGTTCGAACTAAAGGGCTACACAGCCCTTAGTTCGAACTAGCTAGTTCGAACTAGGCGTTAGTCCTCGTAAAATGAGGTTTACCTAGTTCGAACTAAGCGCTCCGCTAGTTCGATTCAAATTCGAACTAGCGGAGCGCTAGTGTAGCACCTATTAAAGTTAGTTCGAACTAACGTCCGTTAGTTCGAACTAACTTTGTAGTGTAGACATACCCTCGCTCTTCAGTGACTATTCACTTCAACTGAGGAAAGAAAAGTTCACTCCGTGTTTGTCTTCATTTTGCATGGGTGTTCTGATTCGGTATTCACCTAAGTGGGACGTGGAGCAGCTTCCAATTTGAAGGCTCTTTGATAGTTTGCTTGTTTGTTTCCAGAATGATTTGGTGATGATCTTGGGTGAGTCTCAAAAGCTTGGCTTTGGATAGACACCCACAGGGGCAAAACCTATCCACATAATTTATGTCTCCAAAAGGGAGCTGAACGCTTTGCAAGGCAGATGGGCACGTTGAATATGGAAATAAAGGCAATGGGAAGGATACACTCTTTGACATAATTACCGTCTGTAAAATCAAGCATAACAATACGGCTTCCTATCCAGTTTTGTGAACCAATCTGATGCCAGCAGACAAGAACGAGTATAAAAGTGCTAAGTTTCAATTGTATTGAAATAAGAATCATGCCTCGGCCAGATCTTTGCATGTAACTTGAAGCAAACCCAAACTGAACCTTATTTGAGGTTTGAAACGTTTGAATAACCTTTTCCCTCACTTTATTTTCATGGTACCTCTCTGCTTTCCAGTCCAGGCCAGGCTTATAATCAGGCGTGCCAAAATTTCGCAAGAAATCTCTTCTCTTGGGTGTTCTTGGCTGGACTGGATGCTGAAAATGCTGGGAATGTCATGAAAGCGCATAATAGTACCAACACAATTTGATAAGCAGCATCCAAGTTTTCTGGGTTCTTACCTGGACCAAAACTTTGAAGCCTTTGGAATTTTTCCTACTACTAGTTAGAATGCATGTGGTCAATTTCATGCCTCATTTAACAATGGAATGCAAACAGGAATAGCTTGGCTCTCTGTACCGATCATGTAAAGATGCAGGTGTAGGATTTTTATGTGTCATCACACTTAATTTGGGTGTCACCAAAGACTTTGAACTGCCAGAACTAAGAGCGTGATGGAAAAGACTTGCTGGAGGACTTTCATAGCTTTTCCAGATTAGGTACAGAGGAGACGTCACAGACATTGAATGCTGAGTTACACAATTCCCCTAAACAGAGGATGGTTATCCTGAATAGTACTGAGCAAAATGTTTCTGTAAAAAATGCATATTGGGGAACACTGAAATTATTTGCAAATATGTGTCAATTTTGCCTAGTTGTGGGGGAAAAAACTTTAAAAAATCCACAAAATCAAAATGGCTCATTTTGACCATTTCAAAAAGAAATGTGGTGGTGTGGGTTTGTTTAGATTAATATGCCTTTTCACTGAAAAATGTCCTTTTAATTTTTATTTACAAACAAAATCAATCCCATTTTAAAAGGGCCGAAATTGAAACTCGACATCTTGATTTTCTTGTAGCAAAACATTTAATGTGACCCAAAATGATTGATTTAGAAATGTTGATTCACTAAAAATGCCCCCCAAAATGGGTTTGGCCTTCACATGAAACAATTTTTTGTTCTCTTTTTCAGAATTGACAGGAAATGGAGGAGGGGGGGAGCATTATTCAATCATCTTTAATTCTGAGCTTCTAAAATCCAGAACACCTAAGACCAGACAAGTTCCCACTTTCGTAACAGCCGTTATTAGCTATTGAGCCCACAGGTACCAGAACTGAGTTAAAATGCTAATTATTCTAGCTAGCAGCTGTAGCAGAATTCACGCTCGCACCTAGCAATACAGCTCTGCACGCTCCCCAAGATAACACTCACAGAGCAATATGTATTGAGTCAAGTTATTCACTGATCCTTGTTTGTTTCACTCGGGATATGTCTAGACGACAGGCTTTTGTCGACCGAGGCTTTGTCAACAGATATTGTCGACAAAGCTTCTGTCGACAAAGAGCTTCTAGACGACATCCAGTTCTGTCGACAAAGCAAGCCGCTTTGTCGACATGAGAGTGTAGACGCAAAGGACAGTGTCAATGCAGTAACGCTTTCTGTCAACAGAACTCTGTCGACAAAAGGCGTTATTCCTCGTAGAATGAGTTTACCGCCATCGACAAAACTGCCACGTTCTGTCAACATTATGTCGACAGAACTCGGTGGTAGTGTAGACACAGGAATAGTTTTGTCGACAAAAGTCCACTTTTGTCGACAAAACCCTGTAGTCTAGACACACCCGTGGTGATTATTTCTCGACTACTTCTAGACGGGATGCAAATGAAGCACTTCGAAAGTGCAAATGAAGCAGGGATTTAAATATCCCACACTTCATTTCCATAATCACGTAATGGCGCTCTTTCAAAAGAGCGCTCTTTCGAAATGGAAACCACAATCTAGACGCTGTTCTTTCGAAAATGGGGCGCTTTTTCGAAAGATCCTGTAAACCTCAAAAAATGAGGTTTTGATTTGCTAAAAATGCCGCCACAAATGGGTTTGGGTTTGACATGAAGCAATTTTTTCTTCTCTTTTTCAGGACTGACAGGAAATGGGGGGTAGAGGAGGAAAGCGTTATTCAATCCGCTTTAATTCTGAGCATTAAAAAATGTTTAAAAAATGAGGTTTACGGGATCTTTCCAAAAAGCACCCCGTTTTTGAAAGAACCACGTCTAGACTGCGGTTTCAATTTCGAAATAGCGCATTTTCGAAAGCGCCATTACGTGATTATGCAAATGAAGTGTGGGATATTTAAATCCCCGCTTCATTTGCACTTTCGAAGTGCTTCATTTACATCCCTCTGCTGGCAGAGGGATGTAGCCTAGACACACCCTTCATCTTGTCAATGCTAGAAGGTAGGCCCCTATTAGGGGCTGAAAAAAGATACAATGAATAACCTTTGCTAACTTTCCTGAGCATCCTCCAATCTTCCAAAATTCGGCCTTGAAAAGCTTCCTTTCTGGAAGGAAATATTTCCATCTCTCCTCAAGCTAGTCTAATTGCTCCCTGGGTGAGCAAGGAATGTGGAATGTGACTAGATAGGATGGTCCCTTGACTTTCTCATGTTTAGCACCTGGATCTGACTGCAGTACGGCCAACTGAGGGGTTCCGTTCTTTCTTGCGGGCGTATTGATGGTGTGGACCAAACGCCTGAATTGTTTAGCGAGCGCATCAGTTCTCATTGTTTGCGCTTTGCCGGCATGGGCCTGATGTTTGGGATTCAATTATTTGGTGTTGCTCGGATGGCTGCTGTTGGTGGCAGAAAGATGGCTCGGTGACCGAAGCCGTCAACGTGGCTGTACTTGGACAGGACTCTGTGGGGTCTGTAGCTCAGACATAGTAGCTATGGGTGAGACAGCGAATGTTAGAAAAGAACATAAGAACATAAGAACGGTTGTACTGGGTCAGACCAAAGGTCCATCTAGCCCAGTATCCTGTCTGCCGACAGTGGCCAGCACCAGGTGCCCCAGAGAGGGTGGACCGAAGACATGATCAAGCGATTTGTCTCCTGCCATCTCTCTCCAGCCTCTGACAAACAGAGGCCAAGGACACCATTTTATCCCCTGGCTAATAGCCTTTTATGGACCTAACCTCCATGAAATTATCTAGCTTCTCTTTAAACTCTATTACAGTCCTAGCCTTCACAGCCTCCTCTGGCAAGGAGTTCCACAGGTTGACTACACGCTGTGTAAAGAAGAACTTTCTTTTATTAGTTTTAGAACAGGTGATCCAGACGTGGATGGAGTAAACAGGCTTCTGTATTGCAGATACTTCTTCTGTTATGGACCCAGCCTGCCCCACAAACCTTGGGATCTGAGTAAGCAACAAATCAACCACAGGTCTGCCTTTTTATCTTAGTATGTAAACGCACTCATCAATTACATCGCCCTTTGAGCCCTAATTTAGTAACCTATCATGCATAACCGTAACCATGTGCTCAATATCGTTATACCCGCCCCTCTTTACAGCTTTTTAGTTGATGTAAGTGCTTGTCACATCACAGTGGGCCTGCCTGGGAGGCGACTGTCTGGGTGCCGCTACCGCTCAAGCTACTAACGCGGGTGCTCTTGTGGATGCCGCCTTGGATGCTTGGACTTTGTCCTTTCTAGTTTGATCCCAGCTGGCAGAGCGACGTCCTTCAGACTCATGGCCCGTGGCCACCCCTGGTGTAGGTAGCAATCGAACAGGGGAATCCTTTTCCCCCGCGCTGGCTCTTGCCTTTGCTTCAATGCAGAGGCACCGAGCGCTAGGATGTGGGCTGTGGCCAGGGGCAGCATGCGGCATGGGAACCTAGAGGGGATACAAAGGGCCCGTCTGCACCAGGAGGTTTCAAACTTTTTTTTCCTGCTGTTGAAGAAAACTGTTGATACCTATGAGCCAATAGAGGAGGAGGGGTTTCGGGGGTGGGAGGGAGGCAGAGGGGTGGGGTTGCGGGGGTGAGGGCTGCAGGATGGGGCTGGGAATGAGGGGTCTGGGCTGAGGGGTTCAGGCTCTGGGGTGGAGTCAGGGATGAGGAGCTTGGGGGGCTCTGGGCTGAGGGAGGCTCGGGGCCGGGGCAGCAGATAGGGGCATGGGCTTCCCTCCGGCGGCTCTTGGTCCACAGTGCTGCTCCCTGCCTCTCCTGGCGTCCCAGACCACGCTGCACCCCAGAAGCAGCCGGCAGCAGGACTGACTCCTAGGTGGAGGTGCGCAAACAGCTCCATGCGGCTCTCACCCCCCGGCACCGCCTCCCAGCTCCCATTGGCCGGTTCCTATCCAATGGAAGAGCGGAGCTGGCGTTTGGGGCGGGGCAGCATGCAGACCCCCATCCCCCCCACCCACACTTGCGGCTGGTCCCTTCTGGGGGGCAGCAAGAACGAGCCCCATGGTTTTCAAAGAGCGGGGGGGGGGGGAACTTTTAACGGCTTCGTCAACGGTGCTGACCTGAGCCACCAAGGTCCCTGGGAGGCTGAGCAAGGGGACCCAGGAGTTACAGCAGGACTCCGGCTCCGACTCTCCTCTCCCCCAGCAGGGCCCTGGGGCCTGAGGGCTCGCTGGCCTGAGGCGACCGACCGGTGTGTGGATCGAAGGGGGGTTGGGCTCACACTGGAGTCAGACCTTGGGCTGTGTGCCGTGTAGACGTATCTGGCTCCGTTGGAGTGAATTGGATTTCCTCTTAAGGGTACTGCAGCCAGGAGGCGTAATTCCCAGCTCGGGGACACGTCCATGAGCAAGCGTTGCTGGAGCGCCCACGTTCAACGAGCAGCGTGGCTCCGTGGCCACACTGCTAGTTTTAGAGGCTCGCTCCAAGACAGCCGGTGTGCGGACGTCAGCCTAGCTGCACCTCCCAGCCACGCCAACCGCACAGCGTAAGAGCCCCCATGGGCCACGGCCGCGCGCAAGCCTCTTTCCCTCAGGGAAGCGTTTTCTTCTCGGTTGCGCTGACCAGAACCACCGTGCCCCTCGGCCCTGTCACGTTGTGCATTTGCATGTGCAGGGCCCCAGGCGGAAGGGGCAGGACTAGGGTTGCCAGGTGTCCAGTAATGACCCGGACAGTCCGGTATTTTCGCCTCCTGTCCGGTAAAAAAATGTTGTTTTGCTCAACAACTTTGGTCTCCCCCTTTTTTTTCCTTCCGCAGAAATTTTTCCCCGGTGGTTTTTTTTTGGGGGGGGGAGGTGTTCGGTATTTTGGGGTAAACCATCTGGCAACCCTAGCAGGGCCGGGGGCCCTTTGTGCCGCCCGGACACGGTGTTGAGGCCCCAGCCTTCAGAGGCGTGCGGAGCGTGCGGCACAGCACTCCGGTGGCGATTCGAAAGATCCGGGGCTCAATTACTGCCGCAGTAGTAGCAATGGCGGCCAGGCGCCCTTGGCCCCTTAGAATCACCAGGCCCCATGGCAACTGCCCCCCCTTCTTCCACTCGGTCAGCAGGGCCGGCTTTGAGCCTCCTTCGTGCCAAACTAAAAACCCAAGCGCTTTCAGTTTCCTAAGACAGGCCTTCAGTTCCCCTAGTCCTCCCATTCTGACAGCACAAACGCTGCCAAAAGAGGACTCGGCGGGAAAGGCCGGGGAACGTCCCTCGGTTTGTTTAATATTGTTCCCGTCTCTCAGACTGTGCTCCGTCCCCAGGAAGGGCGATTTCCGGGTTGTAGGGGGTCGCTGAACTGGGAGGAGGGTGTCCTCACGGACGCGGGGCTGCGTTTTCACTAGGCCGCTGTCTTTGGGGGTTCCAAACTGGGGAGGGGTGGCCGGTTCGGTACGTGTCCTCGCGTACACCCGGCGGATCAGTCCCTGCGGCCAGGACTGGTCCCTGTCGCTTCAGAACCGACAGGAGCAGCCGTGTGGCGTGCCAGTGCCTCCCGGCGTCACGCGCGAGTGATTCGTGTAAGGCCTCCGGCCCTGAACTGTCATTCCGCCTCGCGGGAGAGGCCCAAGCCGTCCCGCCTTGCCGCTCTGTGTGGAGAGCCTGACACATTGCTGGAAAGGGCTCCCTCTTGGCCGGGCCAAAAACAACACCAGCCTGCAACGTGCGCTCGTAGATCATCCACAATTAGGGATGGGAAGGAGCCAAGTGGCCACCTCGCCGGGAGGGAAAGCTTCCTTAGGCCCTGGAAGAAATGGAAAGCCAGCCCCATGCTGGTCTCGGGGTTTTTGCCTCGCCTGGGTCAGCTCCCCTGTGAGCAACGCGCTCGGCGGAGGAGGAACTTTGGGGGGCCCAGCTACGCCGAGTACACGGGCTCTTTGGGGACCCGCTCCGGAGCGTGTGGTTTCGTGGCCCCTCCCCTTGTCTTTTTACTCCTTGGACAATGGCGGGCCGAGGCCTGTGCTGCCTGGAAGGCGTGGGTCACCCCCTAGGGTGGGGGGTGGGCAAAATGCGGCCCATGCCGGAGCTGACCCACCGAACCACTCAATCTGGCTCCACGCCACAGCCTGAGCCCCTTCCTCCTCCCAACTCTCTGCCCCCCTTCTTGCCCCTCTGCCCCACATATCCTGAACCCTCTGCCCCCCCTCACCTCCCAGACCATGCCCCCCAATCCCCTGCCTCAGGTCACCACCCAAACACTTGCACCCCCACCCCAGGCCATGACCCCTCCCAGACCTTGCATCCCTCCAGCATCCCTCTCCCACGTCAGAATCCTCTCCTGTTACCCATATTTGCTCGTTTGAAGAGGCTCTCAGAGAGGTCTGCACCCGTCGCCTACGATACTAGCAGAAAGGTGACGTGTACAGTCATGTTCCACCTGCAGCAGACGCACGGCACCACGCTCATCCCTGTAGCAATTCCAGCAAAGTCACGAGTCATGTGGCCTTTGACCTAGGACATGGAGCCCAATTCTGGTGGCCTCAAACACAGGTAACTCCAGTAATGTCCATGGGCCTGATTCTGATCACATTGACATTAGTTTTACATCATATGACATAAACCCAGCCCTTCTAGACCAGACCAGTGGTCCATCCAGCCCAGTATCCCGCTCTGACAGTGGCTAGTGCCTAATGCTTCAGAGGGAATGAACAAAACTGGGTGATTCCAAGGGATCCATCCCCTGTCGCCCGTCCCAGCTTCTGATAGTCCCTGTTTTGGGACACACACAACATGGAGGTGCATCCCTGACCAACCTGGCTAATAGCCAGTGATGCACCTGTCCTCCAGGAGCTGGTCTAGTTCTTTTTTGAACCCAGTTATGCTTTTGGCCTTCACAACATCCCCTGGCAAGGAGTTCCACAAGTGACTTTGTTCTGCTTCGTTGGTGGAGGCAATTTCCTGACACATATCAAACTGGGGTCAGAATTGGGCCTCAGGGATTTGAAAACTAATTTTGTCCCCATCCACACTGCCTGGCCAAAGTAGGATATAAACCAGATTAGAAGGGAGCCTTCTTAAAGATGGTTGTGACGCCAGTGTAGATGACATGAGGAGAAGGGACATGAATGGGTAGCAGGTTTAAAACTAATAAAAGAAAGTTCTTCTTCACACAGTGCATAGTCAGCCTGTGGAACTCCTTGCCAGAGGAGGCTGTGAAGGCTAGGACTATAACAGAGTTTAAAGAGAAGCTAGATAATTTCATGGAGGTTAGGTCCATAAAAGGCTATTGGCCAGGGGATAAAATGGTGTCCTTGGCCTCTGTTTGTCAGAGGCTGGAGAAGGATGGCAGGAGACAAATCGCTTGATCATTGTCTTTGGTCCACCCCCTCTGGGGCACCTGGTGCTGGCCACTGTCGGCAGACAGGACACTAGGCTAGATGGACCTTTGGTCTGACCCAGCATGGCCATTCTTATGTTCTTATGTGTGTAGGTTTAAAATGGGGTTGTTGTTTCTTCAATATGTCTTTCAAGTTGCTTGTACACCCATTGGCTACGTCTACACTGGCATGATTTTCCGGAAATGCTTTTAATGGAAAAGTTTTCCGTTAAAAGCATTTTCGGAAAAGTACGTCTAGATAGGCAGGATGCTTTTCTGCAAAATCAGTTTTTGTGGAAAAGTGTCCGTGGCCAATCTAGACGCGGTTTTCCGCAAAAAAGCCCCGATTGTCATTTTCGCGATGGGTTTTTTTTTGCGGAAAACACTACTGTGCTGTCTACACTGGCCCTTTTCCGGAACAGTTTCCGGAAAAAGACTTTTGCCTGAACGGGAGCAGCATAGTTTTTCCGGAAAAGCACTGATGATTTTACATGAGATCGTCAGTGCTTTTCCGGAAAGTCAAGCGGCCAGTTTAGACAGCTGTCAAGTTTTTGCAGAAAAGCCGCTGATTTTCCAGAATAACTTGCCCGTGTAGACACAGCCATCATCTTTGCAATAAAGCCACTGATGACAGAAAACTCCTCTTCTGCCTAGCTGATGCAGAAGATCAGTATTCTACCAGCATGTGTGGCTGGATATTTTAACCCATGAAAAATGTCTGTGGATCCAAGTCAGATTCAATTCACATCCAAAGTTCTCAGCTCTGCAGAACTGGGTTGTAAGTACCTTTCCAGCAGCGTTGTGTTGTTGTTGTGTTTGTGTGTGTGTATGTGTGTTTTGTGAGAGGAGCAGAGATGTTCTGGTACCTGTTACTTCCACTCAAGCCCAGAATACCAAGACAAGTTGAACCTCTCTAGTCCAGAAACATCCGTGGTCTGGCATGTTGTTAGTGAGCCAGATATTCATTTACCATGGGGGTGGCCAAAGTTTCCCAAAGTCCCATAAAGTTTGTTTACAGCCACCAGTCCTGGCACTCAGTGGTCTGTGTGTGATTTAGCTCTAATTCACCACTCAATATCTTCTAAGAGCCCAGTGAGCAGTGGAAGTGTTGGTAATACTGCTAGGCAGTGTCTAGACTGGTCAGTTTTTCCGGAAAATCAGCCACTTTTCTGGAAAAACTTACCAGCTGTCTACACCGGCTGCTTGAATTTCTACAAAAGCATTGACTTCCTACTGTAAGAAATCAGTGCTTCTTGCGGAAATACTATGCTGCTCCCGTTCGGGCAAAAGTTCCTTTTGCGCAAAACTTTTGCGCAAAAGGGCCAGTATAGACAGCTGAGATTTGTTTTCCACAAAAAAGCCCCGATCGCGAAAATGGCGATCGGGGCTTTTTTGCGGAAAAGTGAGTCTAGATTGGCATGGACGCTTTTCCACCAAAAGTGCTTTTGCGGAAAAGCATCTGTGCCAATCTAGATGCTCTTTTCCGAAAATGCTTTTAACGGAAAACGTTTCCGTTAAAAGCATTTCCGGAAAATCATGCCAGTCTAGATGTAGCCCTAGACAATATTGACCTCCCCTGCTCCGGCAAATTCTCTGGTTCTGCACCAGTCATGTCCCGAGGGTGTTGGAGTGGAGAGATTCAACCTGTACACATTTTGTTGGGGGGGGGGGAGAGTTTGGTGCATCTGGATGTGGTTAGACCTAGTCAGAATCTGGAGAGACAGATGTAATAGACAATGAGAAGTCCTGTGGCACCTTATAGACCAAAGCTATGTCTACACTGGCGGGTTCTTGCACAGAAACAGCAGTTCTTCCGCAGACTGTCCACACTGCCCGCCTGCTCTTGCGCAAGAAGATTTACAGTAAAGCGTAGGAAGAGAGGGCTTCTTGCGCAAGAGCTACGCTCTTTTCTAACAAGTGTGAGCCCGTTTGCTCAAGAGCTCTTGCGTAATAGGGCAGTGTGGACACGCGGCAGGGGTTTCTTGCGCAAGAAAGCCCTATTGCTAAAATGGCCATCGGAGCTTTCTTGTGCAAGAGAGCATCCACACTGCCACGGATGCTCTTGCGCAAAAGCACGTGGCAGTGTGGACGTGTTCTTGTGCAAGAATCCGCCAGTGTAGACATAGCCTAACAGAGGGTGTGTCTAGACTACAGGGTTTTGTTGATTAAAGTGGACTTTTGTTGACAAAACTATACCTGCGTCCATACTGCCTTTGAGTTATGTCGACATAATGTCGACAAAACTCAGCAGTTTTGTCAACGTATGTAAACATCATTCTACGAGGAATAACGCCTTTTATCGACAGAGTTCTGTCGATAGAAGGCATTATTGCATCTACACTGTCCTTTGCGTCCACACTGTTATGTTGACAAAGCGGCTTGCATTGTCGACAGAACTGGATGTAGTCTAGACGCTCTTTGTTGACAGAAGCTTTGTCGACAGTATCTGTTGACAAAACTTCTGTTGACAAAACCCTGTAGTCTAGACATACCCAGATTTATTGGAGCATATGCTTTCGTGGGTCTTTGCCCACGAAAGCGTATGCTCCAATAAATCTGTTAGTCTATAAAGTGCCTCAGGACTTCTCGTTGTTTATGCAGATCCAGACTAACATGGCTACCCCTCGGATAGATGTAATAGATTGGCCAAAGTGTGCTTATCTCGTTACTGGTGCGTTGGTAAATAATAGCCTACTACTGTTATCTAAAGCTTCGTGTGCTCCCATGGTGCTGAAAGTTATGTGTTTAAATCCCATGGAGGAAGTTACTGTACAAAGGTAATGTGGGCATGACAAATTGAATGGGACAAGGTCAACTTTATTCAAACTTGTTTGAAGCAGGAAAAAGTCGTAACGAAGGGATTTTTTTTGCTTTTTGCAGGCAGTTGTGACCCACAAACTTGAAAAGAAGGGGAACATGAAACATAACTGGGATGAAATTATTTTAACCTATCCCAGGCATTTTTCTCCTGCTCAGAGTTTGCGCTTAAAAACGGGGATGGATATTTATTAGCTATAGGTGAAAATGAGTACACCAGAGGGAATCTCTCTGGGAAACCGTAAGGACTGGGCTAACTCACAAGTCTGAATTCTTAAATGTTAACACCCTCCGGAGAAACTTCTCCTGGACTGGGGTCAGTTGGAATGCAACCTAATCTATTGCTTCCTGGCCCGGGTCAGAAAATCAGAACCAGACTTAGTTCTGATGATCTCCATATGGGGGTATATGACTTGGTCATAAAGAAAATTCTGAGCGGGGTTCACCCTGCAAACACCGACTGCAGTGAGTAGCATGTGTTTCATCCACAGCGTGGCTTGGGTTGGGTTTTTTTGCCCAGCACTTCTTGGGAATTCTCAGCAGAGGAAGCAGCTACACCCAACGGTCAATGTCAGCAGGATCAAGCCCTTAAGTTGGTCCTGACTCCTGTGAAATCCAAGTGTAACGCAGGACCTGGGACCAGCAGCGGATATAGGGCACGGTGAGCGGGGCAGATGCCCCGGGCCCCGCGCTGCAATAGGCCCCACACTGAGCTGCCACACGGGGCCCAAATGGCCGCTTGAGCCGCTTGCTCCGCACAGCGGCCCGGCTGAGCGGAACAGAACTCAGCCGAGCGCCACGGCAGAAGGCAAAGGGGGGCGGGGTGGTGATGTACACGGCCAGGAGGTGGGAGGTGAAGGGCGTGACAGAGGCTCCAGGTCCCTCCCCCTGGCTGTGTACATCACCGCCCTGCCCCCCTTCACCTCCCACCGTGGCGCTTGGTTGAGTTCTGCGCCACTCAGCCGGGACGCCGCGCGGGGCCCAAACAGCTGTTTGGGCTCCGCGAGTGAGAGGCAGGAGGGGGATGACTAAGGAGACGAAAGAGAGAGAGAGAGAGGCAGGAGGAGAAGAGAAAGAGAGAGAGAGGCAGGAGGGGGAGGAGACTTAAATACAAATGAAAATTTGTAATTATTAATACAGAATTTTGTTTAAGAATGACTTACAGTATAATTAAAGTAAAAATTATCCAGCGAAATTAAGTTTCTATCAAATTTACCCAATTCACATGTAATATGAAAATAGCCTTCAATTTGCACATTTGACGCCTTTTTTTATTTTTTCTCCAAAGGGGGCCCCAGAGAAATTGTGCTCATCTGCCCCTGCCTGGGACCTCTGGAGCTTAGTGCAGGAATCGCTACAACTGGAGCTAAAAGCCAGGTGGCGCTCAGTGAAGCTGTAGAGCACAAGTTAGCAGTAGGGTCCTAATGGGTAAGGCTTCCCAGCAGATGATTAAGGTACCAATAGGTACGGCTCCCTGGGGGAAAAACAGCGTTCCTGTGTGAATGGCTCCATGGTCTACTTAGAGGATTTTAAGGGGGGGGGGACTGTGTGGGAGGGACAGGGTACCAAAGGGCGTTTTCCCACAGGCTCGGGCCAGGGTTCCAGTGCACCAAGCTACTGATGGTTCTAGATTCCAGTCTGCACCATGCTACTGAGGGTTCTGGGTCCCGATCCGCACCACACTACTGATGGTTCTAGATCCCAGTCCGCGCACACTGCTCAGGATTCTAGATCCCAGTCCACCCCACGCTGCCGAGGGTTCTAGATCCTAGTCCGCACCACGCTGCTGAGGGTTCTAGATCCCGGTCTGCGCCATGCGACTGGGGTTCTAGATCCCAGTCTGCATCACAGTGCTGAGGGTTCTAGATCCCGGTCTGCACCATGCTACTGGGGGTTCTAGATCCCAGTCTGCACCATGCTACTGAGGGTTCTAGATCCCAGTCTGCACCATGCTGCTGAGGGTTCTAGATCCCAGTCTGCACCATGCTGCTGTGGGTTCTAGATCCCAGTCTGCACCATGCTACTGAGGGTTCTAGATCCCGGTCTGCACCATACTGCTGTGGGTTCTAGATTGGGGTGTACACGACAATTTTTGGAGGCTTCGAAGTGTGGTGCTGCTCTGAGACTTGTCCCCCCCAAAGAGGCAGCAGGGCCAGGGGAAAAAGGGGCTGTGTGAGGGGCTAGAGTAGGCAGAAGGGACCAGGCGTGATGGGGATCAGGCATGATGAGCCCTACTGCCTCTGGGAAGGTGAAGAACTCATATCAGCTGCTCGCTCCCGGAGCGTTTATGGCAGGGGTGGGCCAGATCCGGCCCTCGGGCTGCCCCGCCTGCACCCTCAGGCACAGAGCAACCCCAAGCTGCGGGCTGCTCCCTCTCTGTTTCAAGTGGCGAGGGAGGAAGCTTTGTGAGCTGCCCCTGCCCCCCAAGCCAAATCTCTCAGCTCCAATTGGTCAATAGGAGCTAAGAGATTTTGCTAGGGGCCAAGCCTTCCCCGCCCCTCACCTGGAGCAGGGAGCCACAGGGAGCAGCCAGCTGTTTTGAGAAACCTGGGGCTGCAGCAGGCAGGAGCTGCTGGCAGGAGCCATCTAGGTAATCACTTTCCAGCCTCTGCCACTCCAGCCCCACTCCAGCCCCTCCCTCTGCCCAACTCCCTACCCCAGGCCATCACCCAAACCCTCTGCACCCCCATTCCCCACCTCCTCCAGGTCAGAACTCCCAGACCCTGCACCCCCTCTCACACCTCTCCCCCGGGCCAGCATCCTCTCCTGCAGCCATACCCCCTCCCGGACCCTGCACCCCCTCTCACACCTCTCCCCCAGGCCAGCATCCTCTCCTGCAGCCATACCCCCTCCCGGAACCTGCACCCCCTCTCACACCTCTCCCCCAGGCCAGCATCTTCTCCTGCAGCCATACCCCCTTCCGGACCCTGCACCCCCTTTCACACCTCTCCCCCAGGCCAGCATCCTCTCCTGCAGCCATACCCCCTCCCGGACCCTGCACCCCCTCTCACACCTCTCCTCAGGCCAGCATCCTCTCCTGCAGCCATACAACCTCCCAGACCCTGCACCCCCTCTCACACCTCTCCCCCAGGCCAGCATCTTCTCCTGCAGCCATACCCCCTCCCGGACCCTGCACCCCCTTTCACACCTCTCCCCCAGGCCAGCATCCTCTCCTGCAGCCATACCCCCTCCCAGACCCTGCACCCCCTCTCACACCTCTCCCCCAGGCCAGCATCCTCTCCTGCAGTCATACCCCCTCCCAGACCCTGCACCCCCTCTCACACCTCTCCCCCAGGCCAGCATCCTCTCCTGCAGCCATACCCCCTCCCGGAACCTGCACCCCCTCTCACACCTCTCCCCCAGGCCAGCATCCTCTCCTGCAGTCATACCCCCTCCCAGACCCTGCACCCCAAGTCCCTGCTCCAGATCACAACCCCCTTCCTTCACTCAAAAGCCCTCTCAGACCCCGCACTTATAGAAGAGTGTGGCCCTTGACTACTTACCGAACTCTTGGGGTGCCCCCCCCATCAAAAATTCTTGCCAACCTCCCTCCCCCGGTTTATAGCTTCAGACAGGGACTGGGCTAAACTGGGGCTGGTAGCCCTGGGGAGGGACCTCTCATTTAACCCCCTACCCCCAGGCAGCCACAGCTGCAAGACAAGTCCCTGGTGGCCCCATGTGGCTGCGTTTAAGAAACTGTTCTAGATGGTAGGGCTGCCGGAGCTGGGGAGAGCGTTCCAGTGGGCAGACTTCTCCAGGCTGGTGTTAAGGGCCTAAGGGCCTGATGTTCCCAATTTTCAGGGCAGGCCGGGCTCCAGGCAGAAGGTACCTGGGGCAGGCTGCCAGGGGGCAGGGCTGCCCAGGTAGGGTGAGGGTACCAGTGGGTAGGACTTTTCCAGGGCCCCAAAGGGCAGGACTTTCCCAGTCGGGTAAGGGTGCCCAGGGGCAGGCCTCCTCAGACGCGGGTACCAGTAGCAGCGACACCATTGGCACACGGGCTGTACACGCCACCTCCTTTCTCAGAGCCCCGGGTAATTACGCTGGCTCCGAGCCACGGTGCAGCCCAGTGGCCGCGGCTTCTCTGCTCTGCTGGCCGGGCTCTCTAGCTTCATGCTTGCTCGGGTCAGTCTCCATCCCCGACAGCCACGCCCAGTGATGGCAGTGCAGACCTCCCCTCAGACCGGGGTGGGCAACAAAATGGAGACCGTTCCCCAGGGCCAGCCCCCCCCCCCGTGGCTGAGCCTCCATGGCTCACATGAGTCTCTGCCCAAGCTGCAACACCCATGAGGGCTCTGGCTGGAGCCCAGCTAGCATGAGTGTGCACACTCCGGTCAGGATGCTTCTGGCCAGCTGAGGTTCAGTCTGTCTCCTAAAAAAAAAAACCTAGTATGAGGGGGGACGGGGACACTGGTCACAGCCTGTGAGAAACAACATTTTTTATTTTAATTGACCCCTTTCCCTGAAGGGGAGAGACCCAATCCAGCGAGGGGCTCTGTTCCCAGGACAAGTGATGCCAAAGGAAAGGGAGGCAGGGATGGGCCCCTTCAGCCTGTTCTCTGAGTGGACTTTGAGCCTGGGTGTCCTTTTGTCGTGTGTGAGGTGGGGCGGGGGGAGAGCCGGAGTGGTGTGGGGCTGTCTCTGATGCTCTCCCGGGGCTGGACCCAGTTTGGCGCTCACATGACGCATCTTTTGTGATTCCCAGTTGAAAATCTCTGGGTCAATTCACACATGGTGGCTGTTTTCTTGCTTGAAATGTTTTGTGAGGAAAAAGAATCCTAGAATTGGAAGGGACCTCGAGAGATCATCCAGTCCAGTCCCCTGCCCTCATGGCAGCACCAAATACTGTCTAGACCATCCCTGATAGACATTTATCTAACCTGCTCTTCAATATCTCCACAGATGGGGATTCCACAACCTCCCTGGGCAATTTATTCCAGTGTTTGACCACCCTGACAGTTAGGAACTTTTTCCTAATGTCCAACCTAAACCTCCCTTGCTGCAGTTTAAGCCCATTGCTTCTTGTTCTATCCTCAGAGGCCAAGATGAACAAGTTTTCTCCCTCCTCCTTATGACACCCGTTTAGATACCTGAAAACGGCTCTCATGTCCCCCCTCAATCTTCTCTTTTCTAAACTAAACAAACCCAATTCCTTCAGCCTTCCCTCATAGCTCATGTTCTCTAGACCTTTAATCATTCTTATTGCTCTTCTCTGGACCTTCTCCAGTTTCTCCACATCCTTCTTGAAATGTGATGCCCAGAACTGGACACAATACTCCAACTGAGGCCTAACCAGCGCAGAGTAGAGCGGAAGAATGACTCCTCGTGTCTTGCTCACAACACACCTGTTAATACATCCCAGAATCATGTTTGCTTTTTTTGCAACAGCATCACACGGCTGACTCATATTCAACTTGTGGTCCACTATAACCCCTAGATCCCTTTCTGCCGTACTCCTTCCCAGACAGTCGCTTCCCATTCTGTATGTGTGAAACTGATTGTTCCTTCCCAAGTGGAGCACTTTGTATTTGTCTTTATTAAACTTCATCCTGTTTACCTCTGACCATTTATCCAATTTGTCCAGATCATTTTGAATTATGACCCTTCCTCCAGAGCAGTCACAACCCCTCCCAGCTTGGTATCATCTGCAAACTTAATAAGCGTACATTCTATGCCAATATCTAACTCGTTGATGAAGATATTGAACAGAGCCGGTCCCAAAACAGACCCCTGCGGACCCCCACTTGTTATACCTTTCCAGCAGGATTGTGAACCATTAATAACTACTCTCTGAGTACGATTATCCAGCCAGTTATGCACCCACCTTATAGTAGCCCCATTTAAGTTGTATTTGCCTAGTTTATGGATAAGAATATAATTCGAGACCGTATCAAATGCCTTCCTAAAGTCTAGGTATACCTAGGTTCACTGCTTCTCTCTTATCCACAAGACTCGTTATCCTATCAAAGAAAGCTATCAGATTGGTTTGACACGATTTGTTCTTTACAAATCCATGCTGGCTGTTCCCTATCACCTTGCCACTTTCCAAGTGTTTGCAGATGATTTCTTTAATTACCTGCTCCATTATCTTCCCTGGCACAGAAGTTAAACTAACTGGTCTGTAGTTTCTTGGATTATTCTTGTTTCCCTTTTTATAGATGGGCACTATATTTGCCCTTTTCCAGTCTTCTGGAATCTCTCCTGTCTCCCATGATTTTCCAAAGATGATCGCTAGAGACTCAGATACCTCCTCTATCAGCTCCTTGAGTATTCTAGGATGCATTTCATCAGGCCCTGGTGACTTGCAGGCATCTAACTTTTCTAGGTGATTTTTAACTTGTTCTTTTTTTATTTTATCTTCTAAGAAAGGGGGCTAGGCTACCACTAGCCTACTACCCTAGGGCAGGAAGGGGGGGCTGGTAGATCAAGCAGTGGGGTAGGACTTGAGGGGTCCTATTCCTGGTCCAGACCTACTTCGGCAAGTCACGTCACTACCTTGTGACTCAGTTTATCACTCTGTGAAATGGGGACTCAGATTCTGCCCTCCTCTGTAAAGTGCTTTGAGATCCGCTGGTGAAAAGCGCTGCGTGAGGGCCAGGGATTATTATTAATGTAATAGAGGCATTTTCCAAAGGGTATTGTTGATCTGTGTGGTGGCAGGTTCTCGTAGCTGTGGTCACAAAACCAGGTCCACGGTGTACGAGGTGCTGTACAAAGAACAAAAAAAAGTAGCCCTTGCCCCCAAAAGCTTACAGTCTAAGCAAGGATCTGCAATCGCCTTGCAAACCAACATGAGTTGGACAAAGCAAGCCCCCTGGAGTTAAGAGGTGTGCGGAAGGGAGGTATAATTCTCTTCAGCTGACATCTGGGGAAACTGAGGCATGGAGCGGCGAAGAGATCGTGCCAGACCAGGTTTGATCCGAGTCACTTTGCTTCCCAGTGTGCTACCGGCAGGGAGTAACGGAGCGTGTGTTTACTGCTGCCACCTTCTGTGTGGAACATGGCTCGCTGCCTCTTGGCAGATGCCTTGTGCTGTGAGGGCTACGGACTTACCAACCACATCTTAGCCCTGAGCTCAAAGGCTTGTTTCCTGTGGCTTATGTGGGGAAGGCCTTGGTGTTTCCTGTCAGGGCTCAGGCTGGCATGAGCCAACATAAAAGATCGGTGCCGCAAAAGCTTGATTCTTGCCGGAGGGCAGCTGTTTGGCTGCAGTTTTCTTTAGCGACTGATTCCATGGGGCGGAGCGGAAAGGCCTGGCCTTGTTGGTGAATGGGGGTCCTATGTGAAAGAGGGCTGGGACACGCCCTGTGCAGTCTGTCAGTCACCCTGCTGCTCCTGAGTGGCAAACCAGCAATCCTGTGACTGCGGCCACCTACCACAGCTGTGGGGTGTTTTAGAAGCAGCAGCTGTTGTGTAACAACACTGGATTGCCTCGTCTCACAATGTCACCCGGAGTTTGCGCAACATCCCTGGGAAGCTTCTGACAAAATCTGAGGCAGCTTTAATGCTCTGGTTTCTAGAGAGGGGAATGTGGCCTAGTGGTTAAAGTCGGGAAAGCAGCTACTAAAAGAGATCCCTGGTCTGCGTCAGTGTGGCTGTCCCTATGTCATTGGAAGGCTTGGGTTCTGCTCCCACTTCTGCCCTCCTGTGGGATATGGGGAAGTCCTTGCCTTTCTGTGCCTCAGTTTCTCCAACTGCAAAATGGTGATAAACACAGGTGTGTGAAGAGGCTTACTTTCCTACATGGGCAGCAAAGAGTTAATCATGGGCATTTCAGTCAAGCAGCAGAAGGTCTAACATGATCTCATGGCTGGAAGTTGAAGCTAGACCCATTCAGATTAGACCCATTTTAACCGTGAGCATAATTAACCTTGGAACAACTTACCATGGTGAATTCTCTGCTACCGACCATTTTTAAATCAAGACTGGCTATTTTTCGAAAAGATCTGCCCTAGGGAAAGTTCTCTGTGCTCTCTCTGGCTATGTCTAGACTGCAGGCTTCTTTCGAAAGAGGCTCTTTCGAAAGCATCTTTCGAAAGAGCCTCTTTCAAAAGATCGCGTCTAGACTGCAGGCGGATCTTTCGAAAGAGAAATCTGCTTTTTCGAAAGAGAGCACCCAGCGAGTCTGGATGCTCTCTTTCGAAGACGGCCTCTTTACATTGAAGAACGCCTTTCGAACTTTCGAAAGAAGGCGTTCTTCCTCGTAAATTGAGGTTTACCGCCATCGAAAGAAAAGCCGCGTTCTTTCGAAATAATTTCGAAAGAACGTGGCTTGAGTCTGGACGCAGGGGAAGTTTTTTCGGGAAAAGGCTACTTTTCCCGAAAAAACCCCTGAGTCTGGACACGGCCTCTCTGAGGTGCATGGGTTCATCAGCCCTCCGTAATACTGCCCAGAAAGAATGAACTGGTGCTGTTCAGGGACAAAGGCTCTGAGGCAGATCCATTGCCCGCTCCAAGAGCTTAGGTGGCGTTCTCCATATTTCTTTTACACGAGGTCCCTTTCTAGGCCGCCGTCTCTTGCCTTCTGCCCAGCCTTGATGTGGTCACCGAACCTGGAGGCATGATGATGGATGAGAGAGCTGAAAGCAAACACCGAGCGCAATGGGTTTTTCCTATTTATAGTGGCTGGATCAGAGATGGCCCCTTACATACGCATTCCTGATAAGTGAATAATCTCTGGCAGGACATAAAAATAGCTCTGTGGCTCTGACCATAATGACTTGGTTCTGGTTAGGCGACGAGCCCTGCATCAAACAGGCAAGAACTGCCGGGAAGGGATACAAATGGGAGGGGACAATCGAAAAGCGCAGTATAAAATACGACGTGTTTGCTAGAATCTGTGCTAAATGTAAGAATCTCGTGTTGAAGGGCACAGGTTCAGGGATGTGGCACAGGGGAGGTTCTTTGAGGGACGCAGAGCTGCGAGATGGCTTGGGGGTGGAATCTTCTACGTCCTCCTTAGAGCAGGAAAACCCAGGTCCCTGCCCATGAAAGAGACAGAAGCCACTTGCCCTCTGTGTGACCAACTTACCAAGAGACAGTTGCCTGTGGGAGCAGAGAGGAAATCTACCTTTCTGTTGTGCCCCAAATGCAAACACCGTGGCTACGTCTAGACTGGCATGATTTTCCGGAAATGCTTTTAACGGAAAAGTTTTCCATTAAAAGCATTTTCAGAACAGAGCATCTAGATTGGCACGGACGCTTTTCCGCAAAAGCCCATTTTCGTGATCGGGGCTTTTTTGCGGAAAACAAATCTGAGCTGTCTACACTGGCCCTTTTGCGCAAATGTTTTGCGCAAAAGGACTTTTGCCCAAATGGGAGCAGCATAGTATTTCTCCCAAAAGCACTGATTTCTTACAGTAGGAAGTCAGTGCTTTTGCAGAAATTCAAGCGGCCAGTGTAGACAGCTGGCAAGTTTTTCCGGAAAAGCGGCTGATTTTCCGGAAAAACTGGCCAGTCTAGACACAGCTCATAGGAATTATAGAATCACAGAGCACTAGAACTGGAAGGGACCTCACAAGGTCATCAAGTGCAGTCCCCTGCTCTCATGGCAGGGCCAAGCACCGTCTAGACCATCCCTGACAGATGTCTGTCCAATCCGCTCTTACTTATTTCCAGTAATGGAGATTCCACAACCCCCATAAGCAATTTATTCCAGGGTGTAACCACTCTGACAGGAAGTTTTTCCTTAATGTCCAACCTCAACCTCCACTGCTGCACTTTAAGCCTCTTCTTATTCTATCAAGGCCAAGGAGAACAAGTTTTCTCCGTCCTCCTTGTAACACTCTTGCTAGACCAGATCAACCCCCAGGTCCATTTAGCCAGTATCTTGTCTCTGGCAGCTGCCAGCACTGTTTACTTCAGAAGAAGATAAAAGAAACCCACCCTCCATCCCAATTCCTTTTTAGGGATTGGTTTAGGATCTAAAACGTGCAATTTTATATCCCTTCCAAAACACTCTCTCCCTCTCTCTATGTAGTACTTGCTGCTATAATACTTGCTAAATTCTTGGCCATGGTAACATCCTGTGGCAATGAGTTCCACAGTCCCAAATGAGCCACTTCCAGCCTAGGCACACATGGGTATATCTTCACATTTGCATCCAGGGGAGCAGCAACCATTTATTAATATTCCAGCTGCAGTCATTGTGCTAGGCGCTGTGCGTGCCGTGAAACAATCCCTGCTCTGGAGAAAGCCTGCAAGGGGAAGTAGTGTCGCCAAAAGCACACAGTAAGCCAGCGCCAGAGACTGGAGGATTAGAACCCGCTCTTCCCGAATGGAGGCGTTTGGTCCACACACACAATACTGTGTCATTATCTCTGCAAAATCCAGAAGGAGGTCTGGTAGTGGAAGTACTGGAAATAGAACCAGAAGTCCTGGGTTCCATACAGGTTCCGCCACTGACTCATTTTGTGACCACGGGACAGTCACTTAAGCGATCCGTTTTTCAAAAAAAAGTCACGTCCACATTGCAATCGCGTTCTTGCGAAAGAAAATTGAAAGGACAGAGGGGATTTTCCAACATTGGTAAACCTAATTCCACGAGGAAGAACGCCTCGAAAGTGCTCTTTCGAAAAAAGTGGTAGAGATGTAGCCGTGTTAGTCTGGGGTAGCTGAAGCAAAATGCAGGACAATGTAGCACTTTAAAGACTAACAAGATGGTTTATTAGATGATGAGCTTTCGTGGGCCAGATTTGATCTGAGGAAGTGGGTCTGGCCCACGAAAGCTCATCATCTAATAAACCATCTTGTTAGTCTTTAAAGTGCTACATTGTCCTGCATTTTGCTTTCGAAAAAAGGTGTTCTTGAAAGCAAACAGGGCTTTTTAGAAAGAGAGCATCCAGACTCACTTGCTGCTTTCTTTCGAAAAAGCGGCTTGCTTTTTCGAAAGTTCCGCTTGCAGTCTAGATGCTCTCTTTCGAAAGAGGCTTGCAGTCTAGACATAGCCTATCTGTTAAAAAAGCAGATCACTTTTTCTATGCGCTTTGGCAGTGTGGATGCTCTTTCAGAAGACCTTTTTTCTGAAGATCTCTTCCAGAAAAGCTTCTTCCGAAAGAAGCCTGCAGTCTAGACGCACCTATGTATCAGGTGGGTCGTAGGATCTGGACTTCTAATATTCCTGTCATCTAAAGAAGTGGGTTGCACCCATGAAAGCTCATGATCCCATCTATATGTTTTGTTAGTCTTTACGGGTATGTCTAGAGCACATGCCTCTGCCGACAGAGGCATGTAAATTAGACTACCCGACATAGTCAATGAAGCTGGGATTTAGATATCTCCAGCTTCATTAAAATAAAAACAGCTGCTGCGCTGTGCCGGCTCAGCTGATCATCGGCACAACGCGCGAGTCAAGACGCAGATTGGTTGACAAGGGATGCCTTTGTCGACCGGTCCTGTAAACCTAATTTCACAAGGCATAAGGGAGCGGTCAACAAAGGATTGCTTGTCGACTGATCCACGTCTTGACTCGCACGCTGTGCTGACGATCAGCTGAGCCGGCACAGCGCGGCAGCCTTTTTTATTTTAATGATGCTGGGGATATTTAAATCTCTGCTTTATTGACTATGTCGGGTAGCCTATTTTACATGCCTCTGTCAGCAGAGACATGTAATCTAGACATACCCTAAGGTGCTACTAGTCTATTTGTTGGGGTTTTTTTTGGTTTATATATTAATCATGAGAATTAGTCACGAGAACTGTTTTTCCTCTTCAAATACTGTACTGGCTGTGTCTAGACTGCATCCCTTTTCCATAAAAAAGCGCCAGTCTAGATGCGGATCTTTCGGAAAATAAAGCCTTTTCCGAAAGATCCCTTATTCCTCTTAAAATAAGGAATAAGGGATCTTTCGGAAAAGGCTTTATTTTCCGAAAAATCCCCATCTAGACTGGCGCTTTTTTCCGGCAAAGCTCCAAGCTGGAAAAAAGCGGCAGCCATGTTTATGCAAATGAAGCGGGGGGGATTTAAATCCCCGCTTCATTTGCAATTGCGATGTGTCTAATTTGCATCCCTTTTACGGAAAAGGGATGCAGTCCAGACACAGCCTACTGTGTATTGGTTTGACCACGGAATGCCCCAAGAATAGAGTCACTTATATCTTATATCTATTTTAAACAAAGGGCCCTCCTACCTCAGCCGGTCTGAACCCAGCCCATGACAATGTTTCACCACCGTCCAGAGGTTTGGTGAAGATTAATCCGCTAACAGACCTACGCGGAGCTGAGGTATGATGGGGAGGGGCAAGCGTGGGAGAGCAGAGAGCGCTTTTTAAAAGGCCCCTGTGTTCATAACCCACTAATAAGCTGCCAGACGGACAGAAGCCTTTCTGACAACAAATGGCTGGAATTAAGAAGATTTGCGCTTCGCCAGGCAGCCGCCACCCGAGCGGGCCGTGTCTCCGAGCCCTGCACACGTTGCATGTTGTTTCAGTATCTCGTGGCTTCTCATCCATCATTGTTAACGCCACATGAGCGCATTTCAGCTTAATACCCCGCGAAACTCTAGAGCTGTAACAAAGGGGGGAAACTGAGCTGTGCACCGTGTTCTTTCAAACCACAGCGTCTTAAGTGGCAGCGAGTAACATCTTAGATGTCAGATCATTAGGCCACATGGTTCAGATTAATCATTTGATTATAACGAAAATAGGACAGGCCCCTTGCCTGCCTCCAGACTGTGATTTAACACAGACCCTCGCAAATCCCAGCCGTTGAGGCTCCCCTCCGCCCCCAGCCTCCTTCCTTCTCGACAGTGTTTCAGAGCTAAAGGAAGCAAATATTTGTACCTTTGTTCTTTGAGACAAAGCTCGCGATTATTCTTATTAACAACACCTAGAAGCCCCAATGGCCCGTTGTGTCAAACACGCTGTGTGCTCTGAGTGTGAGAAAAACCCCTGCCTCAAAGGCTGCGTCTAGACTGGCATGATTTTCCGGAAATGCTTTTAACGGAAACGTTTTCCGTTAAAAGCATTTTCGGAACAGAGTGTCTAGATTGGCACGGACACTTTTCCGCAAAAGCACTTTTTGCAGAAAAGCGTCCATGCCAATCTAGACACGCTTTTCCTCAAAAAAGCCCCGATCGCCATTTTCGCGATCGGGGCTTTTTTGCGGAAAACAAATCTCAGCTGTCTACACTGGCCCTTTTGCGCAAAAGTTTTGCGCAAAAGGGACTTTTGCCCGAACGGGAGCAGCATAGTATTTCCACAAGAAGCACTGATTTCTTACACGAGATCGTCAGTGCTTTTGCAGAAATTCAAGCGGCCAGTGTAGACAGCTGGCAAGTTTTTCCGGAAAAGCGGCTGATTTTCTGGAAAAACTGGCCAGTCTAGACACAGCCTCTGAGTGTGAGAAAAACCCCTGCCTTAAAGTGTTTACAGCCGAACCAGACAAGACAAAGGGAAGATTGTTTATCACCCTTTTCCAGATGGGGAGCTGAGGCACAATGCAATGTGAGGGCCACATTTGCACCCACAATCCAGGCCGGCTTTTCCAGAATACTTGGCACTCTGAAAGTCTTGACTTGAATGTCGTCAGTGCATCTGGGCTTTTAGAGAATCCGAACCCACATGCAAAGGGTGGCAGACTTGGAAACCCAGCCGGAAGCTACACAGGAAGCTAACGGCAGGCCCATGGGCCTATCGCCCTGACATGGAAACTATCGTGCGACGGGTCTCTGGCTGTGTAGTGAGGGAGGTCAGACTAGACGAGCACTGCAACTTGAGCCCACTGCTCCTTGTTCTGTCATCTGCCACCACTGAGAACAGCCTCTCTCCAGCCTCTTTGGAACCTCCCTTCAGGGAGTTGAAGGCTGCTATCAAATCCCCCCTCGCTCTTCTCTTCTGCAGACTAAACAAACCCAAATCCCTCAGCCTCTCCTCGTAGGTCATGTGCTCCAGCCCCCGAATCATTTTGGTTGCCCTCCGCTGGACCCTCTCCAATGCGTCCACATCCTTATTGTAGTGGGGGGCCCAGAACTGGACACAATACCCCAGATCTGGCCTCCCAGGTGCTGAATAAAGGGGAATAATCCCTTCCCTAGATCTGCTGGCAATGTTCCTCCAAATGCACCCCAATATGCCGTTAGCCCTCTTGGCTACAGGGGCACCCTGTTGGCTCAGATGGGAGCGTGAGAATAATTCTTGCTGAAGGCAGGTGGACCGAGACCATGTGGACACACTGAAAGCAGCAGATGGTGCTTTGTGAGTGGCCAGGTTGAGAAAAGGAGGGAGAGGCCAGCCCTCCCCTTCCACTGCTGCTGTTGGGAGAGGCGTGTCTTGCCCTGCCTCTCAACCAATCAGCACTGGGCAGGGGCAAGCTCTCTTCCGGGCTGCAGAAGAACGGTTCCCTGTGGGCTTCACGGGCCACTGCCACGGCACAGGGAAATACTCTTCTTGCGGCCGCAAGGAGACCCCACCCCTGCCTGGCACTGGTTGGCTGAGAGGTGGGGCAGGACATACCTCTCCCAATAGCTGCGGGAGAGGGGAGGCACCAGGTGGCATATCCCAGGCCCCACCCCCAGAGCCACTGTGGCCCAGCAGCTGGCGGTCCGTGGCCCAGCAGTTGGGAACCGCTGTTCTAGATCTTTAATCATATATTTCTCGTCTCTATTGGAGATAGCCTGCTTGGTGAATCCTAAGATGGCACTGGCCCTTTTTGTGTTTGCGACACCTTGACAGCTCACAGCTGTCCTGTGATCGACCAATACACCCAGCTCTTTCTCCTCGTCTTCCACTTCCATTGGATACGTCTCCAGCGAATAGCAAGCATTCTTATTGCTAGGTGCACGACTTCGCATTGTTAAATTCCATCCCATTTCTATTACTCCAGCTTTTCAAGGTCATCCACATCTTCTCGTATGATATTCGGGTCCTCCTCCAAGCTGGAAATACCTCCCCACATTGTGCCCGCCACCGTTTTTATTGGCGGGCTCCCCCTTTTTGTGCCAGGGTCGTCAAAGAAAATGTTAAATAAGATTGACCCCAAGACCTATCTTTGAGGCACTCCCCTAGGAACCTCCCGCTAGCTTGACCGTTCGCCTTTCGGTATGACCCATTGTGGGCTCTGCTTTCACCAGTTCCTCATTCATCTTTCAGTTCTCATGTTAATCCCCATCTTCTCCAAATTAACTAGTACTTTTCCATGTGGAACTGCATCAAATGCCTGACTGAAATACAGGCAGATTAGATCTATTGCATTTCCATAGTTTAAAGACATTTTCTCAAGGAGGTCAGATTGGCCTGCCACGGTCTACCTTTTGTAAAATCGTATTGTATTTTATCTCAATTACTGTTTACCTCTATGTCCTTAACTACTTTATCTTTTTCAAAATTTGTAAGGCTGAAGTCAAAGAGTCCTGTAGTTTACCGGATCACTTTTCCCCCTTTCTTAAAAGTAGGTATTATAGTAGCAATTCTCCAGTCATAACTCATAGGATATTGCCCCCAAAGTTTATAGACTCATTGAAAGTCCTTGCTATTTGGCTTGCAATTTCACGTACCACTTACTTTCACACTGTGTTTTCATTTGCTGCTTGGAAAGTCCGTGATACATTCCAGCTATCTGACATGGAGAAAGGACAACATGGGGAGGGAACTTAACAGTCAGCATCTTCTGAAGACATGTGTTGATTCTTCTAGCAAATGGTGCACGTTCTAACAATCCGGGGAGAGGTCCAGGCCACCAGACTTTTGTCAAACCCCCAAACTGCCAAGCAATTGCTACGTATGTGTTGATGGATTAACATTGATCAGCCAAGAATCACAGTTCAATTGCAAAGAGGAGCAGTGAGCGAAGGAATCAGAAATTTGGTAGGTAGCTTCCCCTTCCCCTAACTGAAAGCAAGGTCAGGGTTTGGTTGTGCCAGGACAACCAGAAGCCCTGAGGAAAGGACTGGGGAGGGGGAAAGGGAGGGGCTGCTGTTCAGGGGGATGCAATATGAGAGTGGCCACTGGGGGCAGCGAGCCCGGGGGGAGAGCTATCCTGCAGAGAGAGCTCACTGGGGGGCAGCTGTACCATCAAATTGGGGCTCTGCCCTCTTGCCTTCCAGCACACAAAGTGAATAGTGCCCCCGCCCCAACCCCTTTCCCTGTTTCATCCCTTGGCCTCAGTGCTGGGGAGGAGGGAAAAAAAGGCCTGTGGGTGGCCGGGGAAGAAAAGGCCTCTGGAAGCTGGGCCCCCCACCCTGAGCCCCTCTTCACCCCCAACCATCACTCTGACATACGCACTGCCCCTAGTCTCCTGCACTCCCTCTCCCACACATATCTCCATGGCCCTTCTCTGAATCCTGCACCGCTCACCCCGACAGCCCCCTGCCTCCAAGAACCCAGGAAACCTCAGGTGAGTCTGCTACTAGTAAATAAATAAAATGGCTCTTCTTCACTTCCGGCTGAATGCATGCTTTGTGCAAACGTTGTTCTGTGCAGTTCACTTTGCCTGATGTCTGCAATCACAATGCAGTGTCCAACACAACAGATACCCCGCACCTATCCAGGATGATAGCGAGTGAAGCTGCATTACGAGGTCCATTCCGTCCAGTAACTTGCCGCCATTCTATTCCTGCTACCTTGGATTCAAACACAAAGAAAACAACACACCGGGCTATCGTCTCTTCAACACAGCGGAAGGGAGGGGTAGCAAATGGAGCTTCAAGACACTTCCCTGCACCGTGCTGGGGTGGTCTGAGCGACAAGTCAGCCCCTGGCTAGTATAAATATCACCTTTAGTGCTGATCCAACTGACGCTGGCTCCCAATTGGCCATTTTGCTGGGGAGGATCAATGGAGTACAGTATGCTCCATCACCATGCCCTCTGTGGCCAATGAACCAAGAAGTGTTGACTTTGGATTAGTCATGGTTGTTCCCATCCAGGAAACTCGTCCTGTTCCCCTTTGGAGAAGTTTTATAGTCCCTGAGGCCCACTCCAGCCCAAAATCTTCAGTATGTGCCAGGCACTGGCCACGGTATCCAACCATTGCATCATGCGATACAGGGAGACAGAAAGTAGTGTAGAGGAATTGCCTCTTGGCTGCCAGAGATTTTATGAGCTGCACCTTGCCAATATTAATCCTCATGTTGTTATCCAGCCCTGCCTAAAGCCCAACCATATCTGCCTAGCTCAGTGTCCTCCTGTGGCAGTGAGTTCCACAGATTGTCTATAGCTCTGTTATGCTTTTTAACTGTATATGATTCTACTAGTTTCAAACACAATGTGTGCTGTGTCAGTGGGGGTTGTGGTGTAGTGGGCTATGACTCCATCCTGTCGTAACATGTTATTCATCTTACAAGGACAGGAGGAGTGGTCCACAGGGGAGGGTCACTGACTATAAGGTGGACAGAAAATTGGCTCGATCCTTGAGCTCAATGGACAGTGCTCAATGGTTCGATGTCTGGTTGGCGGTCGGTTTTTAGCGGAGTGCCCCAAGGATCGGTTCTAGAGCCAGTTTTGTTCAACATCTTTATTAATGACCTGGATGAGGGGATGGATTGCACCCTCAGCAAATTTGCGGATGACACCAAGCGAGAAAGAGAGGTAGATACGCTGGAGGACAGAGACAGGGTCCATAGTGACTTAGACAAATTGGAGGATTGGGCCACTAGAAATCTGATGAGGTTCAACAAGGACAAGCGTAGAGTCCTGCACTTGGGACGGAAGAATCCCAAGCATTGGTAGAGGCTGGGGACCGACTGGCTAAGCAGCAGTTCGGCTGCAAAGCACCTGGGGATTACAATTAGGACAAACATTGAGAAGCTGGAGATGAGTCAACAGGGCGCCCTTGTAGCCAAGAAGGCTAATGGCGTATGAGGGTGCATTAGGAGAAGCATTGCCAGCAAACTGAGTCTTTTCTGTTCGGCACTGGTGAGGCCAGTTCTGAAGTATTGTGTGCAGTTCCCCACACGCACACAATAGAAAGGATGTGGACACATTGGAGAGGGTCCAGCAGAGGACAACAAAAAAAGATTCGGGGGCTGGAGCACATGACCTAAGAGGAGAGGCGGAGGGATTTGGCCTTAGTTAGTCTACAGAAGAGAGGAGTGAGGGGGGATTTGAGAGCAGCCTTCAACTACTTAGAGGGGGGTTCCAAAGAGGCTGGAGAGAGGCTGTTCTCAGTGGGGGCAGATGCAGAACGAGGAGCAATAGGCTCAAGTTGCGGTGGGGGAGGTCTGGGTTGGATATTAGGACAAATGATTTCCCTAGGCGGGTGGGGAAGCACTGGGCTGGGTTCCCTAGGGAGGGGGTGGATTCTCCATCCCTAGAGGTTTTGAAGTCCTGACTTGACAAAGCCCTGGGTGGGATGATTGAGTTGGGTTGGTCCTGCTTTGGGCCGGGGGCTGGACTCGATGACTTCAGGGGTCTCTTCCAGCCCTGGGATTCTATGAGTCTATATCTGTTCCATTTCCTGTAATAAAACCATAAAACCTACTTCCAGTAAAGTGTGTGCTGCTTCCTACTGCAGTGGCTAGCTCTGCTAGTGGTTAACATCCTACTACTGCCACTAGCTAATGAAGTTACACCTTTACCTCAAGGAGAAGCAATCTGAGAAGGTCAGCAAATCATACAATACTAGGACTGGAAGTATCAGAGGGGTAGCCGTGTTAGTCTGAATCTGCAAAAGCGAAGAGGAGTCCTGTGGCACCTTATAGACTAACTGAAGTGTAGGAGCATAAGCTTTCGTGGGCAAAGACCCACTTCGTCAGATGCATGCATCTGACGAAGTGGGTCTTTGCCCACGAAAGCTTATGCTCCTACACTTCAGTTAGTCTATAAGGTGCCACAGGACTCCTCGTCGCTAGGACTGGAAGGGATCTCGAGAGGTCATCGAGTCCAGTCCCCTGCCCTCATGGGAGGACCAAATACTGTCTAGATCATCCCTGATAGATGTTTATCTAACCTACTCTTAAATATCTCCAGAGATGGAGATTCCACAACCTCCCTGGGCAATTTATTCCAGTGTTTAACCACCCGGACAGGAAGTTTTTCCTAATGTCCAACCTAAACCTCCCTTGCTGCAGTTTAATCCCATTGGTTCTTGTCCTGTCCTCAGAGGCCAAGATGAACAAGTTTTCTCCCTCCTCCTTATGACACCCTTTTAGACACCTGAAAGGTCCAGGGTTCGGATCTTGCTGCTGACCTGTGGTGAGGGCAGTTAGAAATATGGTCCCTGAATTGAAATTTTCTCAGCTGCCTGGGACAAGTTTTGCCTTTGCAGAGGGAGTTTGTGTGAGTCGTGTCTCCCTCTAGTGGCTGGTTCATGTCATTTAACAGGCTGCTACATTCTGCCGAAGAACGGAATTGCAAGTTCCCCAAGTGAGGCCTGCACATGGGCCGTGAAGGCCCCGGAAGCCAGCCCTGCAGATGAGCCATGCTGCCCCAGCGCTTGACACGGAACTGCAGGACTCCCGGCTGCATGCACAGTTCAATGGATGTGGACGTGGGTTTGGTTCAGCGAGGATAGAGGCAGGACGCAGCCAGGACGTTGAGATCCACGTTGGAATGTTGATGATGTTTTCGAGGCGCTCAGACCCAGCGTGGGGTGAACGTCAAGAAGCTCAGGGGTGTGGATTGGACCATCTGAACCATCCAAAACCAGCAATGCATTATTCTGCTTGCTGAGAGGCTATGACACCTGGTCCCTATTCCTTCACACACACACACAGCTGGTGGAACACACACACACACACAAAACTGGTGGAACACACACACACATGCACACACAACTGACGGAACACACACACATACACGCACGCACACACAACTGGCAGAACACACACACACACACAACTGGTGGAACACATACACGCACACACAACTGACGGCACGCATACACACACACACACAACTGACGGCACGCATACACACACACAACTAGCAGAACACACACATACACACACGCACACACAACTGGCGGAACACACACATACGCACACACAACTGGCGGAACACATACACGCACACACAACTGACGGCACGCATACACACACACACACAACTAGCAGAACACACACATACACGCACGCACACACAACTGGCGGAACACACACACGTGCACACACAACTGGCAGAACACACACACACATACACACAACTGGTGGAACTGTTCCCAGCAAATACTGGATTGGCTGACTCCAGCCTAGCTGAGGTGCTTTAAGGCAGGCAGGAGGCAGCCCGGGGAGTGGGGTTAAGCATCATGGTACTCAGAGGAGTTGGGAACCCCGCTGGGTAGATAGGGAGATGGGAAAAGGTTCTGCAAGTGGGAATTCCTATATAGACAGCCCCCCGGAGGGGATCAAGACCTGATCCTGCATGGGACAAAGGCGCAGGGAATTCACGGAGGTAAGCCAGCCCATCTCTTGATGCCATAAGAGCCGTTCCTGGCCTCCATTTCGGTACTCCGGGCCAGAACCGCGCAGCACAGAGACGTGAAAAACAAAAGGGGAAGAGGCCAAAGTGAACTGAACTCTGAGTTTCCCAAGAAGCGAGGTTGGGCACCGGATCCGGTTCGGGCGATAGTCTTGTCTTGGCTCTGGCTCCAATCCCCCCGCCGCCATTCCGGCGGGACGTGCAGACACGGCGGAATACCAGCACCTCGCAGAACAGTGACTAGCACTCTCCTCTTTTAGGAAGGTGGTTTTAGCTGCGCGCCAACTCCCAACCGCGGGGTGCAAGCCATTGGGAGCCTGTTCTTTTCTCTCCGTTTCACGTTCCTCCAGGATCCACACATCAGCCGGCCCAAGGATGTTGACATCGCTGCGGCTACCCAAACCACAGCCTAATTGGCCGTGTCAGCGTGCCCCACGGCGGGGCATCCTGCCGATGGAATACTTTAAAACCAGAA